>NW_022196898.1:41646418-41651381 GCF_008632895.1 Mastomys coucha | reverse complement strand
AAAAAAAAAAAAAAAGAAAATGTCTTTACATGATTTGATTTACCAAAAACTCTGAGGCTGTTTGATGATTGTGGCTTAGTGACTGCAGGGGTATCACATCCAATGTAACTTTGTGATGTAAAAAGAAGATAGTACTTTGATTCCAACTTCTGTCCCAGTTCACTCTAGCATAGCTGATCCCATCTGGATACTAGCTTTTTAATTTTAGAATCCAAAGGATTTTTTCTTTGATGTCTTTAATGGCATTGTTTATAGAGTTCTGATATAGGGGATATCTCTATCTCCAGAGAGTCCCTATTCTTTGTCTTATTGTTACCATGCAATGAATGGTTTCAGAGTATGTTAGGTGTATGTAGTTATATGTTATAACTGCTAGGATTTGTTAAGGGGTGAAGAGAACTCCCCCAAGGGCAAGAGTTATTGACAAATCATAAATTACAGGATTTCAATCACAATCATTCAATTGATTGTCCCTCCCTTTCCCTATTCAGTATGCTGGAAAGACATATGTTGCCATATGGCCTCTGGGGTGCTGATGTGGGTCAAGTTGTCACGATTCAAGGGATCAGCCCTTTGAGATGTGTGACTGAAGCTGTAGGAGTGAAGGGGAGTTGGAATTTGTGGTTAGATGATTTCCTACAGGAGCTGTAGTCATCTCCTGGGAGTTACTCTTTTGAGGTTAGAATTTTTCCAGGTCAGTATTCTCTCAGGTTCCTTGGTATATTAAAAGCTGATTTTCCTGCTTTGCAATTCAGTGATGGAGCAGAAAAATAACTGAATACATCTCTATTTGATGCTTGAATTTTTCAGGACACTGGTAGAAGAAATTAATATTGACCTCAAGGAAGATATTCAAGTTGCTTTCAGTTCTCCTCCTGTCCTGTCCTGTCCCATCTCATCTTGTACTCTCTCTTTCTTTCTCTCTCCTCCCCTCCCCTTCTTTCCTCTCCTTTTGTCTCTTCTTTCCCTTTTTCATTTGGGGGGGCTGTTGTGTGGTTTACTTTTATTTTTTTGTAACATGGTTTTGCAGTAAAGGTGAGAAATTTTTTTATTGGATATATTATTTATTTACATTTCAAATGTTATCCCCTTTCCTGATTCCCCCCCCCCCGAGAAACCTCCTATCCCATCCCCCCTCCTCCTGCTTCTCTGAGGCTGTATCACTACCCACCCTCTTTCTCTTACCTCCCTGCACTCGCATTCCCTTACACTGAGGCATCGAGACTTCATCGGACCAAGGTCTCTCATTGATTCTCGACAAGGTCATCCTCTGCTACAAATATGGCTGAAGCCAAGGGTCCCTCCATGTGTATTCCTTGGTTGGTGGTTTAGACCCTGGGATCTCTGGTTAGTTGATATTGTTGTTCTTCCTATGGGGTTGCAAACCTCTTCAGCTCCTTCAGTCCTTTCTCTAACTCCTCCATTGGGGACCCCTTGATCAGTTCAATGGTTGGCTGTGAGCATTTGCCTCTGTATTTGTCAGGAACCGGCAGAGCCTCTCAGGTGACAGCTATACCAGGCTCCTGTCAGCACACACTGCTTGGCATCCACAATAGTGTCTGGGTTGGTACCTGTATATGGGATGGATCCCCAGGTGGGGCAGTCTCTGGATGGCCTTTTCTTCAGTCTCTGCTCCACACTTTGTCTCTGTATTTGCTCACATGAGTATTTTGTTACCCCTTCTAAGAAGGACCGAAGCACCCACACTTTGGTCTTCCTTCTTGAGCTTCATGTGGTCTGTGAATTGTATCTTAGGTATTCAGAGCTTTGGGGCTAATATCTGCTTATCAGTGAGTGCATAACCTATGTGTTCTTTTGTGATTGCATTACCTCACTCAGGATGATATTTTCTAGTTCCATCCATTTGCCTAAGAATTTCATGAATTCACTGTTTTTAATAGCTAAGTAGTACTCCATTGTGTAAATGTACCACATTTTCTGTATCTATTCCTCTGTTGAAGGACATCTGGGTTCTTTCTAGCTTCTGGCTGTTATAAACAAGGCTGCTATGAACATAGTGGAGCATGTGTCCTTATATGTTGGAGCATCTTTTGGGTATATGCCCAGGAGTGGTATAGCTGGGTCCTCAGGTAATAACTACTATGTTCAATTTTCTGAGGAAGGGTGAGAAACTCTTATAACTTGATTCCTGAACCATAAGATTTTTAGGTCTTTAGGTGACTATATCAGCAACTCACATCATCATCAGTGAAGTACAGACCACTAGGCATTCCATATCTAACAGAAGTAAACAGTGAGAGTTAGTGACAGTGACGATGCATCAGAACACTGAATAAAATAATTCAGCCAGGATGGAGGCATTATATAGATGTTTGAGGCTTTAAAAATGTTATCTGTCCAAACAGGGTCTAGCATAGTTTACTAATCACAGGAGAATGTGGAAGATCAAGGAGGTGGAATGCAAATATGCTCCCACTCTCCTTTTGCTTTTCCCCTTGAAAGATATTCTGGTAGTCTAGATAGAAAGCAGGAGAGAGATAAGTACATAGACAGATACGTAAGAATATATTTTTGAGTGGGAAGCCTCCGCAGGGTATTAAGGGAAAGTCAGATGGAGATAAGTCACAATATTCAGGGACAATGCAGTCATTCAACAAACACGTGACAACTTGTCCATCACCATGCTCGTCACAGAACTATAAATGAGTAAGGCATGCTCTCTGTCCTCAAAGGGTTCATAATTAGATGAGGAAGGCAGACATGTAACCAGTGTGCAATAATAAAGGTATCTGTAGATGAACAGAAAAGATGAGAAGGCAACTCACTTAGAGGTGTTTCGAGGTCAAGAGGAGCTGATGTTTGATCTGTAGTTAAGAGGATCAGTTTATGGGAAGCTGGAGAGATGGCTGAGTGGTTAAGAGCACTGACAGCTCTTACAGGGGACCAGGTTCTAGTCTCAGCCTTCACATGATACCCACAATCATTGGTAACTCTAGTTCCAGGAGATTTGACACCCTTTCTGGCTACAGCAAACACTAGGCACACATGTATTACACAGACTTAGAAGCAGGCAAAACATCCACATATCTAAAAATAAAATAAAAGGAATTATAAAGGAAAAGAGCAGGGAATGCTTAGCCCAAAAGGCCATATAAGAGAGCCCCAAAAGCCAGGTGAAGGCATGTGAATGTCATCTGATGTGAATATTTGCTTATTTATATTAGGTAGCAATGGAAGCTTTTTCAAAGTAGAATTCTGACAAGATCAGATATTTTCAGTAAAAATGACTTTTAGGCATATGGGTGGAAGATTAAGTTGGTCATAGACTTTTTAAATAAAAGAAAAGAGATAAAGTCTTTAAGTAAGGCACTGAAGAAAGAGATGTTTCCTGAAGCAGTTCTGACTGAGACACTGGATGTAGAGAATGAAGCAGAGTGAAGAATAAGAAGCAATTGGTTGTTTGGGCAATTTAGTGAGGACAGTCCAATAGTGTCAGAATTCAGAGGTAGAATAAGAAGTTTAGATAAGCAGGTATTCAGGAGTTGATATCAAAGACACTCCATCAATTGCTAGAAGGACCTTAGGGCTCATCACATCAGGATTTTAACCTTGGATACAGGCTTTTGAAGAACAAAGAAGAGTTTCTATCATAAAGATAAGGAATCAGATGATGAGTGTGTTATGAGTGCAAGAGATCAAGGACAGCGTAGTAGCATAGGAGACCTGATGCTTGCTCCTGAATTTCAGGTAACTTCTGTCTTTTAACCTCTTCCTACGGAAGGTCACTACTTCTGAGCAAGAGGCGCCTCAATAAACCTCTAGTACTAAAGACTGTGTATTTACTTAGCACCTACTTTCTGTCAACATAGATTTTATTTTCCTTTTGTTCGTCTCTTGGTTACTCATACATCACATTTCACCACCTACATGTTGTAGAATAGGCAGATGTTTGATTGATAATCTCCATGATTATTGGTGTAGCCAGCTTCAGCCTTTGGTTACACCACACCCTTCTCACCCAGATGTAGTCAGAGCAGGGACCAGAATAGCGTGCATGGCTTAGCTGCTGTCCAGAAGGGGCACGGTTTAATAGCCTGGGAACTCGATGGGTTCAGAAGGCGAACATCAGAATAACTCCTGAGTTTTTCAGGTATATTATATGCAATTTCTGATTACGGCAAAAGTTAAAAACATCAGGACTCTTATATAGAAGAGACACTGAGACCGAAGGATACAGACTAGGAAGGTTGACTTTGTGACTTGTTTTTGTTGACCTCATAGATTATGACATCAATGGTGATACTGTTGATCTCTATGTAGGTGGATACTTTACACCAACATTTCTACTCTTGTTAGCAGCATCCCTATTAAGTGTGACTTTCCCAGTTTCTTAGAATGTTTGCTTCAAGGGATTTGTCTTATTTTAGTGTATCTAGATAACTTGGGACAATTTCTAACATAGCTGGGTCAAATAAATTTTGGCACCATCTCATAGGGTAGATGGAAAATCATTGCACCCATTTAGAACTCTCAGGTCTTTTACCTTGGGTTGATTTTTTTGTTTTTTTGTTTTGTTTTCAAGATGGCTTTTCTGCCCTTCTGTGGCAGGCAATAGTTGAGAGGCTGAGATCTATTAGGATTGGGGAATAGTCTTTTCAACATTTGTTTAATCATTGATCTATATTTCCTAGAATGACACCCCCCTTTTTTAAACCACATTTCACCATTTCTCTAACCAGTTTATTTGTTTAATTATCCTAGCAAAGTATAATCTGAGAATGTTGAATGATAGTTATGTTTAAAATAATTCAGAGAAAACTACAGCAGGTGTGGTGATCTACACCATTAATCTCAGCAGTCAGGAAGTAGAGGTAGGCTAGGTGGATCTCTGTGAGTTCAAGGCCTGGTTTACAAAGGGAGCTCCAAAGCCGGGCGTGGTGCTGCACGCCTTTAATCCCAGCACTTGGGAGGCAGAGGCAGGTGGATTTCTGAGTTCGAGGCC
>NW_022196898.1:41645163-41646341 GCF_008632895.1 Mastomys coucha | reverse complement strand
AAAAAAAAAAAAAAAAAAAAACAAAGGGAGCTCCAGAGAAGCTGGGACTACATATTGAACAGACAGACAGAGAGACAGATAAAAGAAGATTACATTTCCTTTCACAGTAAGGATTTAATAGACTTCAAGTTATGAAGTTTCTAATTGTAAGGACTTTTTGGATGTGGTACATGAAAACTACTTTTATGAATGAACTGTATTTCTGTGCACCACTATGTTTCCAATATTGGTCTCCCAGTTAGTGCTAATGTTACAAAAATCCACTGTGGACATGACAGCACACTCTCACAAACCTCCTAGCCTAGCAGTTGAGTACTGGCTCCTCCGGTTATAAGCTGTGTAACTGAGGGAATGTCTTCATCTCTCCTCCTTTGTTTCCTCATATTTAAAGTGAGGACACTGCTTTGCATGGTTCTTGAGGAATTACAAGTCAATGTTGGGCTCTTGGCCTGACATTGTAACAGATAGTAAATGGCAATTATTACTACTCTATAACTATGAAGTCTTACTGAATTGGTAAACACAACATGAGACACTTATTTTAACTGATTTTTTTTATACATTTGTGTATGTTTATCAAGAGATGTTTGTGAGCTATTGATATGACTTCTGGGAACCCAACTCAGGTTTTCTGCAACAGTAGCAGGTGCTCTTAAGCACTGAACCATCTCTCCTGTATCGCAAGCTATCTTTTAAAGTTTGGTAGAACTCCTAACAATCCAGATGTGATGTTTTTGGTTTGGAGATGGAAGAATACATCTTTGATTATCAGGTAAATGCTTAAATACTTGTTCACTTGTTGAATTTATCTATTTCTTCTTGTACTCGTTTTATAGGAAAATTTGTAGCTTATATGTCACATTTCCTCCCACTGTTCATTTCACCATTCTCAGTTTCTGCCATGTTATTTTTTTCCTTTTCTTCACAGACTTTCTCATTAGCATCATTGGAAATACTTTATTGTACTGTACAATGTGTCCATTATTACTGTAAAATGATATTTGAAGACCTGGAGTATGTGGGAAAAAAGTCTGTAACCCCAGTATTTATAAAACTGGACATATAGGACCCAATACGCTTTATTTAATTGAAAGCAAGCAAGGAAACAAGCAAACAAAATCCCCATATGTTTTGTATTTCTTTCTTTTTTTTTTTTTAATTTTAGATATTTTCTTTAT
>NW_022196898.1:41614180-41644405 GCF_008632895.1 Mastomys coucha | reverse complement strand
CCATTGTGTAAATGTACCACAATTTCTGTATCCACTCCTCTGTTGAGGGACATCTGGGTTGTTTCCATATACCTAACTATCACAGAAGAAACAGTATTCACAGTAGTTTTTCCCTTCAAGAAATTTGCATTTTTGTTAGGCAACACAAAGATACAAAAGATAAAATTAGTCACAGGTGTCAGCAACTTTGTAAAGCTAGTATTTGCAAATGGTGATTGGATGCTTTGTAATGGAGATACTTCACTTCCCTTTCTGTATTTTAACTCTTTTGAGAACAGAGTTCATCTTTTCCATTCCTCAGACCCAAGCATCCATGCTAACTAGGACCTTCCAGTTACTTGGACACTGTCTTAGTTAGGGTTTTACTGCTGTGAACAGACAACATGACCAAGCCAAGTCTTATAAAAGACAACATTTAATTGGGGCTGGCTCACAGGTTCAGAGGTTGGACCATTATCACCAAGGTGGGAGAGCCTGACATGATGCAGGAGGAGCTGAGAATTCTACTTCTTCATCTGGAGGCTGCTAGTAGAATATTGACCTCCAAACAGCTAGGATAAGGGTCTTAAAGCCCACACCCACAGTGCCACGCCTACTCCAAAAAAGCCACACCTGCTCAAAATGGGCCACACCTTCTAATAGTGCCACTCCCTAGACTGAGCAAATACTAACCATCACAGACACTAAAATGCTCTTACTGTTGTTGAGAGTAATGTGATCAGACAGAGGCATAGAACTGCCAAATATGCAACATATTACTGTAACCAGATAGTCTCTGAGGTGCCAACTCCCCCAAGTAATGACACAGAGACCTTTTATTTTTTATTATTTATTTTATTTATTTACATTCCAAATGCCACCCTCTCCTGATCCCCTGCAGGGTCCTTTCCCTCCTTCCTCCCTCTCCTCACCCTGACAGGGTGGTTCCCCCAGCCCCCAGTATCTCCCTCACCCTGAGGCATCAAGTCTCTATAGCATTGGGCATATCCTCCCCGACTGAGGTCAGACAAGGCAGTCCTCTGCTACATATATGTGCCAAGGAGCGCAGCACATGCATGCTCCCTGGTTAGTGGCTTAGTCCCAGAGGAGCTCCCAGGGGTCTGAATTAATTGATACTGTTGTTCTTCTGATGGTGTAGCTGTCCCCTTCAGTTCCTTCAGTCTTTTCCCTTAACTCTTCCATAGGGGTTCCTAACCTCCATCCAATGCGGAGCTGTGAGTATCTGCATCTGTCTCAGTCAGCTGCTGGGTAAAGCCTCTTAGAGGACAGCCATGTCAGGTTCCTGTCTGCAAGGACAACATAGCATCAGTAATATTGTCAGGGACTGGTGCTTGACCATGGGATGGATCCTAAGTAAGGCCTGTCACTGGTCAGCCATTCACGTAGATCTTTTATTAAGTATGAAAGCTTGGCCTTAGTTCCTAACTAGCTCATATACTTAAATTGTCCCATTTCTACTAATCTACATTTTGCCATATGGCTCATTACCTCCTAAATATTGGCACTTCCTCCACATCTGACTGGTGAATTTCTCACTCTCCATCTCACCTATCTCATACTTTTTCCCAGAGTTCCTAACTCTGCTTGAAAGTCCTGCCTATCCCTTCCTGCTTTGTTACAGGCCTTTCACCTCTTTATTAAACCAATCAGAGGGTGATGGGGAAGAGGTTTACAAAACAATCTTTAATCAGATTTCTGCTGGTACAGAAATCAGCATCTGAATAATACATAAACAATCTATACATAGTGCCCAAAAATATCACCCCAAGATTTCTCCCTTATAGTCAAATGAAAGGCTCATTCTCTAACATCATTAAATTGTATACAGTAAGAACAACTATGAGAACTATCAGCTAAGAATTATATGCACAATGTCCAGTCCACTTGTATTTGGCAATGTTGGAGAAAGTACTCTGATCTCTATTCTTTCCTGATGAGTTCACAGTTCCACATCTAACTCACTCTCTATCATAACTTGCATTTATCAACCTAAAAACATCTTTTTAGACCTTCTATCTTTTTCCTAAACCCTTCGACACTAATGTGAGAATACAACTATTTCTAGTCTTCAATCCCGTTAGAAAACAGGGTGAATATTACCCGAATAAATAGAAAGTTCAGAGCAAGCAGCTTCCAAAACTATAGAAATGAGAGAGACTGCCTAGATTGTCATCCAAGATCCCTCTGCAATGTGGGAGCATTTGTCTTTGGATTACAGGCTCAGAATATCAGACAGACTTTTTGAGAAGCAGGGATTATGAAGGATGGGACTATTTTGTCTTGGCAAAATTCAATGTTGACTTCTTCCATGTCCTACTTGTCCACAGTTTGGACACCATGCTGTCAGCAGTTGAAGCAAGGGCAGGTTTTTGTCCAGTGGCTAACTTTGCCACATTTGAAGCAAACTCTATATGGATTTTCTTCAATGCTCATTTTCTTTGAAGTAGTATTGGGTGCTGCCAGGTGCAGATATGACTCACTGTCATGAAAAGCCTTATGTCATGAAAACATCTTAAATTCCATACTCTGTAGATCTCTGAAAGGTTTTCTAAAGTATTCCTGAATAGCCAAATGTGGTTTAAATTTAGTTATTTAGCATCTGCTTAATTTTGAAAGGAGGCTAAATAAAGCTTATTCCTATAAATAATTAAAGTAGTACCTAACATTGACTACAAGTTTGATTGACTGACTAGTTCACATTTTTTATTTATCCTAAACAGCTTTCAATAGCAGCTTTCAAGTACTAAAACTTTACATTACGTGTTGTTTTTTTTTTTTTTTTTTTTTTTTCAGTTAACAGAAATTTAATAAAAACCTGACCAGAGGAATTTCAACCTATTTTTAAAAGGGACAAGTGACCATGCACACATAGTAGACACTTCCTCTACTTTGTAAAATAGAATTAACAATACAGGACAGATCCACAGGAATACAAACGACACAAGAGTCCAGATTCCTTTCTGTTACTGGCAGGTGTCATATGTTTCAATCCTGAACAAAATACCAGTTTACAGTCTCAATTCAAACATGACAATAAGATACATTCCATTTTCCAAGTTGCTGGTAATAAATATTTACATTTTAAAAAATAGGTTTTGTGTTTTTGCTTTTTAAAAAGACACAGCATGCTTTAGTACACAGAATATGGAAAAAAATCATGTAGCAGGATCATCCCCTGGTAGTATAAAATGGCCTTTGTATTCTGGAATGCCTTCCTCAGGGGCACTACCATGATCTACCTCAGGGGGATGTTCAAGTATGCTCCTCAGAACACTATATCTACTGTATCTAGTAAGAAGCAGTGCTAACATCTGCAGTCTTCAATATCTCCTGTACCCACCACCACCACCTCCTCCTCCATATGGATCTCCATAGCCTCTCCCACCATAGCCCTCTCCCCTTCCACCATAATCTCCCCTGCCTTGAAAACCTCCTTGGCCACCCCTCCCCCATCACTTCCTCCCCACCCTTCTCTACCTCCTCCTCCACCACCCCATCCACCTCTTCCACCACCACCCAAACCACCCCTCCCTCCATCTTCTTGTCTCTTCTGCCAAGGGGGCATTTCAGGGGATGGTGGTTCTATTCGGCCGTCCTCCCCTGTCAGGTACCCTTCCCATAAGCACCTTATTAATGGCGCATGCTGTCTTCTCCCGGCTGATACCACTGCTTGTCCTGATGAACTTAGACAGATCTTCACGGGCACCAAGCAGATGTGCCAATGTGACTCTTGTCTCGGGTGACAAAGCATAACGCTTGGGCTGGTAGATTCTTGCTATGTTATCTGTTTTTGTCTTTGCACTACCGATCATCCAAAGGACTGCACTGTCACATCCAATTGTTTCATTAACATCCGCCGGCAGCACTCATATTCGCAGGAAAGAGCATCATTAATTCTTTCCAGTTTTTCTGGCTGTTCAGAACTCAAATCGACCTTCAGCAAAGGTTTTCACACATGTTTTTTCTGGACTTTAGAGAGAATATCCTTCACCTTTGATTCCACTTGGTTCAGCATAAGTGAAATGCCTGAAGTGCCGGACTTGGAGACCACGAGGACATCACATACAGCTTGAACTTCTTGGCAATTTTCACTATTTTTATCTAACTGAGAATTTTGATGTTTTTTCTTTTGTAATATTTGTAAAGCTTGAAGTTCTGTACTTAAAAACAACAGAAGTTTCAAGCAGTCATCCTTCTTTGTGAGGCGCTCCTTAATATCTCCTGATACAAGTATGGAGTGTGGACAGTCCATCTCTTTTTAACCACTTATCTCAAGCTGGAAGTTCTCTAGGTCATCTCTCCCAGCTGAAGTGATGCTTTCTTTCAGGTTGCATAAAGACTTTATCTGGGAGCCTAAACAAATGCAGAGCTCTGAAAACTCAGGTGAACACAATCCACCCTCCACAGCCTTGGAGAGTGGCTGCTCCTCTAACAGTGGATCCTTATACCCCAGTGCCTCCAGGGTGTCAAACGTCCCCCTCCATGCTAGTTTCGGGCCAAGCTCTGGCCCTCTCATGGTCGCTTGGCCCAAAGCGGTTCATCACTCTAAAAAAAAAATTTTTTTTTAAGATTTATTTTATTTATTTTATGTATATGAGTACACTGTAGCTGTACAAATGGCTGTGAGCTATCAGGTGTGTGGCTGTTGAGAATTGAACTCAGGACTTCTGCTTGCTCTGGCGTAATTCACTGTAGCTGCCTTCAGACGCACCAGAAGTAGGCACATCCCATTACAGATGGTTGTGAGCCACCATTTGGTTGCTGGGATGTGAACTCAGGACCTTTGGAAAAGCAGTCAGTGCTCTTACCTGGTGAGCCATCTCACCAGCCCTACATTACATTTTTAAATGAGTTTCATAGGTACAATACTTTAAGCAAGAGTTGAAACATATATAGTGTGTTGTAATAAAAATAACCTTAAATTTCTATCAGTATACAAAAATCCATACCAATGTAAATTATTTGGCTTTTTGTTGCTTTCTAGTCTGAAAGCAGATTCAACAATCCACTCTTTTATCCTATTATTCTTATACCCTTGCTTTTTTGTCCCCTCTTTCTACTTTTCCTAACACTAGATAGGAGAGAAAGCAGGAAAGATGGGAGAAAGAAAAAAAAAGAAGTGATCACTGAATCTAAGCTCCTTGGCTCTGGTGCCTCCTGACCAAGACCATTAACAACTTGTGACTGATCCCCCTTAAAATGATGACAAACATCCATCACCCACTGAGTGACCAAAACCCATCCATCCATCCCCTCAGAAGTGAGAGTGTTGTTCAATTAAAGATTGCTTCCTGGTGTCTGGGAGTGATGACATTTGTTGGTGGTAGGTGGGAGAGGGCTAAAATGATTATGATGTTGGCCAAATCCTAGGAAAGCTAACTGTTCCATTCATTGTCCAGTCTCAGTGGGATGGGAAAGTGGGGGCTTAACTGAAGTCCTGGCTGAAGCAGTCTGTGACTGTCTTTGCTAGTCATTTTTGAAGTTTTTCTAGATGTACAGTTTTGAGGAAACAGCTATTGAGTCAGTCTGGTCATTTTGCTCTGAAAACACACAAACTTTTAAAGGTAATATACATTTTTGCGTTAACATGTATAGAATATGCAGTGTGCACAAATCAGCTACAGATGATTCTCTGCTCTTTGTTTAATCAAGTTAAAGGCATCAAACTTTATGAGTCTGTTTGGACTCTATAACCAAACTGTAACGTAAATCTCCATCCATGCCATATAAAAGGATGGCAGGTAATAATGCATACTGAGGACTCTGTAGCCAATAAAATTTATTGGCAATGTCTCAGCCAGTCACAGCTGTTTCCATGTAGAGGATTCAGCATTCATGTCACCTGTTTTGTTATTCTTCTTGACTTCTTTCTTCATGTCTGAAGCCAAGATTTTCATGCCTCCTCTGGTCAAATCTAATCTTAATTAATTTAGAAAGAAACCATAGCGTTTCATTTCCTGTTGAAACAGACAAACACATTTTCTGACTTCTACTCTGAAGTTAACAGAGAAATTCAGCAGAAAATCAGGCTATAAAGAGGCCATTATCTAAATTATTTTATTCTTCTGGGTTTTTTTTCCTGATTTTTAAAAAAATAACAAACATGAGAATTCCATGGGCTGATGGACTCTTCTTCTATTGGTAGAGCAGTTGATGTTCTATCAGCAGTAGCTCTCCCATATAAAACTCAAGAGCCAACATCTGTTGTGTTCTGCTTATGGAAAACCCGGACAGTCTATGAATGTTTCTGATGATATCTTTCAATATTTTCTCAGAAGCATTTTTTTTTAATTTTATGGTTTATTTCTGATATTTGCAGAATGTTAATCTGTGTCTTCAATTGTTGTAACCAATCTTGTCCCCATGAATTCATGGCTATATTAGCCACATACGGCCTTTATTTTCCTATTTAATTTTCTGTCCCTAAACATTTAAGCCATCTTATACTTTGTTTACCAGGAACAATGTTCCAAGCCCTAGAAATTGAAAATTCACCTCCTTAAGAAGCCAATCTGTACTTTAAAATTTTGGTTCATTTATTGTTACATGTTCTTCTGCGTCTACCAAATCTTCAGTTTTAATATCTAATCTGTTTTATTTATTGAAGCAGCTCTGAATTTGATATCTGGGCCATTAATGGTTATCTCTGGAGCAGTGCTGTTTAATTGCTCTGTGGATAAGTTTCTCAGCTGTTGACCTAAAATGACCAACTTGAATTTCATGTTGAGGCCCTTGAAATTCACCATAGGATATTTTCCCAACAAGGAGTTACCTTGTCTGACTGCCCCTCCTTGATCTGCGTTCATTAATCCAATGCTGGTCTTTGCCACATCTGCATTTACTGGAAAGTCTAGGCCCTTCATTTAGGAAGAGGGAGTTTCAGCTGAGAAACTGTTTCCACCAGATTGGCCTATGGGCAAGGCTGTGGGGCATTTTCTTGACTAATGCTTGATATAGGAGAGTCCCACCCACAATGGGAAGGTGTTCCCAGGGTATATAAGAAATCAGTCAGAGCAAGCAATGAGGAGCAAGCCAGTAAATGGCACTCCTTCATGGCTTCTGCTTCTGTTCCTGCCTTGAGTACGCTGCGATTTACTGTCATGTGGAAGTCTACCCTGAAATAAACCCCTTTTTTTACCATGTTGGTTTTGAGGAAGTGCCTTTGGCATTATTCTGTAATTAGTATGGTAATATTCTGTCAAGGACCAGCCTTGGCTTGGAGAGGGATTCCTGAGAGAGGGGTGTTTGGGAATGGCAAAAACAAATAACTCCAAAGTCAAATCGTGGGTCTAAGCTGGTGGCCTAGTTTCTTTTAAAATGACTTTCCAGACTGCTCTCACTCTGTGTGCGTTCTGCTTTTTCTTGTTCTTTTATAAACTCTGGTTTAGACAGCTCTCTCTGCTAGTAAAAATTCTAAAAGCTATTTAGATAGCTCACGGGTTTTCTGACCAAAGCTGGGAAAGCTGCTATAAAAAAAAATTCTTGGATTTTCTGACCAAGTCAAAAATCCTGTTAGAAAAATTCTAAAATTAATTCCTGGGTTTTTCCAATCAAGATCAGAAATCCAGAAAAATTCTAAAAGAGCTGTGTCAGCTCTGTAAGAGGTCAGAAATCATACACACACAGACACAGACACACACACACACATACACACACACACACACATATATGAGCTATGAAAAATTCTAAAAGAGCTGTTTTTGCTCTCCAGAGAGCTCTACGATAGCTCAGCTTTTGCTAGAGAAAAATTCTTAAAAAGAACTGCTATCAATTTCTACTAGCTCATCTCATACCAAAAGCTTCGGACCAAAAGCCTACTTTTCTATTTACGTAGCAATTTAGTTATTTATTTCAGGTTTCCTTTTGGCTATCCAATAAATCAGCATCCTGTGACCCCTGCCTCTTAATTCTAAAAACATAGCATGCACACATTTCTTAACACTGTAAAAGAACTCAAGAGACCTGCCTGCCTCTGTTAAGCACAGAGGATGAGCTAGCTGAGTGAGACCCAGTCCTGAAATTACCATTCTGAGCACGCCTGACTCTAGACTCATTGCTATGTCCCAGCCAGGTCCATGGGGAATGGTTAGTATCTGATAAGTATAGAATTTCAAGTGGAGGTAGATCGAGGTGAGTATTCCACAGCATGGAGGCATTCATGTCATGAACAATAATGCACTTAAAACTTGCTACAATATTAAATCAGGAAATAAAGTATAAATTCTGAAAAGAAAGGTAATTCTATGAACTGTTAAAGATGGAGTGAACCCAAGTAGATTAGTTAATATTAGTTCATTTTCATTACTGTTATAATGTAAGGTGCCCTAAATAGAGCTGATAATTTAATAAAATACTTCTATAAGATGGACATCTTCCCTTTTATATAGGCCAAATTTATAGATGGCCATAAAGGAAAATCTAAGTAGGCTGAGAAGTTCTGCATATTAAGACAGCTGGTTTTCATACCATCTAATGGAGTCCATTTAGAAAATCTCTAAGAAGTTTCCTCATAATTAAAAATAAAATGGCCATATGATTTAGCAGTCACACTGGTTGAAATGCATCTCAAAGTATTGAAGAAGCTTTCTACATCCATTTCAGTGTTGCTGAGAGCAGCCAAAATACAGAAGTAATAAGTGTTATGCTAAAACTGAAGAACATATGGGATGTGCATGGAAATTCTGTGATTTGAAACAGTGTTGCAGGAACTGGAGGGCATTATGGAAAAAGTACTAAAATAGATACAGAAAGCCAAACATTGTACAATCTTACGTACATGTGGAACGTGTAAAAGTCAATCTTTTAGAAACAAGTGAAAATAGTTGAGACTGGGAGGGACGAAGGGAAGATGGTGCCTACAGAATCCAAAGCTGATGCTCGAGATCTAGCTATAGTCGAGTGCTTGCCTAGCATGAGAAATATCCTGGGTTTAGTCCCCACCAGTGTTAAAGGACACAGAGTTTCAGACTGGAAGACTTAATTTAGTGATTTGGTACACTCACTGTGACCATCATGCTTGATGTAGTTCTGCATAGTTCAAAATCACCATACAAGAAGTGATATCTACTCTAGTTAATTAACTAGATTGACTTGAGGCAATGTATACATTGACAAGTATTTTATAGTATTATTCATAAACATCAATTAAGAATACATTTTAGGAAGAGTAGGGCAATGTAGATTGCTTCTAGCAAGAATGAAATCAAAGTAAAAGAATAAAAGTAAATTATTTTCTTTTTCAAAAAAACCTTATTGTCAAGATATTAATCTAGAGATATAATATGCAGGATTTTTTAAAACTAAAATTCAAAAGAAATTTGGTTGGACATTTTAATTTACTGTAAATCAAAGTCTAATGAGTTCCAACTTCTTTGTCTTTCCTTGGTCAGATAAGAAGTTGAACAGAAGTTAAGGTAAAATAAGTGAGCTGTAAAAGTTTGGGGAGACAAACAAGGTCTGAACAGTTTTAGGAAGGTAATCTGGAGCAGAGTTTGGTGGGACTTAAAGTCTAGATGATATTCTTAAGATTATGTGCTGCCTAAAGAATTATTGAGAAACTCCCATGAGAGAGAAGCAAGTTTTTTGCGTTTGATCTGTCACTGTGTATTCAAATGCTAACTTCTGTATCCCAAGATCTGGTTGCCCCAAGATGATCATATTCCCACATACAAGAATCCTTGTTATGGATGCCTTGACCCCCCATGTATACTTGATTGCATAGTAAAAGTTGCTGACAGCCTGTAGCTGAACAGAAGAGAGGTAACTCGGGGAAAGCTTCCCAGGCTTGGGATCTGAGGTAGAGAACATGGGGAAGGGCAAGGAAGGGAGGAGGAGAAGGAAGTTACCATGGGGTAGCATGTGGTCATGAGGGCTGGCCTGAAGGAGCAGAAGCAGCCCAATGAAATACATGGCAAGTAATATCAAAGGGATTTTGATAGGGAAGCAGACAAGATAGCTTGGAGGGTTGTTATCTGCCTAGCCGTCATGCTTTAAAGCTTATTATAAATCTAAAGGTCTCTGTGTCTTTTATTTGGAAACTAAATAGTCTGAAGTGGGGTAAAAAGCCCTAATAGATATAAAGAAACAAGGGAGTGTTGCACACTCAAAGAATAATAATAACCACTATACAAGATAACTTGGATTTATTCAAGTTCCAAATGGTGGAAATATTTAGGGAAGCCATGTAGGACATAAGTGTTTGTCTCTGCTTGTTGACTAGATGAGGTTGACAAGTTACTTTGAATATGCACAGTTTTGCAAAAGTGTGGTCTTGCTGTTTAGAGCAACAAACATGAGTTCAAACAGACTTGTGGCACAGATAAACCCTTTATCTTAATATATTGAGGTTTTACCATGAATATTTCTCTTATGATTTTTAAAACTCCTATTGGCTTATTTTTAAAGATAGGATCTTGTTATGTTAGCCTTAGCTGGTCTCAAACATATCCTCCTGCTTTAGCTTTTAAAATCTTGGGATTGCATACACAGGCTACCATGGTGTATTTACAGTTCAGTTGTAAGGAACAATGCTATGTCAGTTATTATTCTTGCTGTAGCAAAATCAGTGTAAGAAAAGTGTGACTGTTGGTTTGGAGTTCGAGGCTACAGTCTCTGGTTGTGAGAAATTAATGGAGGTAGGAACAAAGGCAGCTGGTCATACTGTACCTCCAGTCAGGAGGCAGAGAGAGAGAAGAATGCAGGTGCTCAGCTTGTCTTCAGTCCAGGACTCCAGGGTATGATATGATGCTGCCCACCTAGTGGTTGTATGTTCCTACTGAACCAAATGTAGACACACTCTCATAGGCATGCTTAGAAGGTTGTTCCCTGGGTAGAGAAATATGGGCTCTCAGAAATTTGAATGATGAGAAAAAGTTTTGATTACTAAGAATGGTGTTGTCCATGGGCAAAGGATAAATCCAGGGGAAAGTCCCAAGCAAACATTTGTGTCTGAGGCTTTAGAATGTGACACACGTTTTAGTGTAAATAGAAGCTGCATTGGATACACCATTATTCAAGATTGCAGGGGACGGTTTTCTGTCAGCATGCCTGTATCAAATAAACAGTAGGTGTCTGCTACCCTATCTCTACTTCTCCCTTGGGGTAGCCAGGCTTGTCTTGGACTGAGGTGGACAGGAGGGATGGAACCTTAACTACGCAAGGTTGAGTGCAGTACAGGATCTCTGTTGCTGATGAGTGCTGGGGTTGTGGGGTGGGAAGGTCACCCACACTGGGAACAGCTTCAGAGAGCCAGTTCATTTATTGGGGGTGATGTGGGGAGAAAGGTGTATTTATATCCCTGGGGAGATGGCCAGCATCTCTGGGGCAAGGTTTGTGTGGCTGTGTACCTTGGTCAGGGCTGGGATGTTGGAAGATGATTCCTCTGCATATTCAAGGCTGTAGGGTAGGGTAGGGTAGGGGAACCTTATAAGGTCAAATAAGGAGAGAAGCCTGATAATTGTCAGGGTAATAAGCTGAGGTATTGGGGGTTGAAGGTCCCTCAACCCTTCCTCTGTAACCCTGAGCCTTGTAGCAAATCTAGTCAGTTTACACAGAAGTAAGTTCATGTGGACAGATGATCAACCTAAGCCCAAACCAGTGCAAACAAAAAGAATCAGAATTAAATTATTCAAAGACGTAGAAGAATGAAATATATTTTGTTACCATATATTTACACAAGTATGGGTTTCACTGTGACATTTTTATACATGAACATGATGTACTTTCACCATATTTATACCCTATTACTTTTAGTCCCCTTTCCATTGTAATATCTCCACCCCAAAGTAGTCACTGTTTTTCATATGAGAAAAACAGGTGCATTGGACTCTTTCGGAATTTTGCATAACTCATCAGACATGATAATTTCAAGTTCTACTTTTCCTGAAATTGATATCATTTTATTGTTCCAATACCTGCATACTACATTTCTTCATTCATACAGTCATTGGTGCAAATTGTTGTGAATAGTGTCTGAATAAACCTGTATGTACAATGTCTTTGTTGCATGCTGACTGATTTCAGGAGTAGTATAGTTAAGGTGACATGTTAGGTCTGTTATTAGTTGCTGAGGAATTTCTTTTTCTTTTAATTAGATATTCTCTTCATTTACATCTAAATTTCTCCTTTCCAAGTTTCCCCTCCAAAAAACAAACAAACAAACAAACAAAAACAAGAAGAACAAACCCCTGTTGCCTCTCCCCTCCCCATGCCTGCCACCCCACCCTCTCCCACCCCACCCTCTCCCACTTATTGGCCCTGGCATTCCCCTACACTGGGGCACAGAGCTGAGGAATTTCTATTGAGGAATTTTAATTTTAGTGACTGGGCTAATTTATATTCCACCAAAGCTCCATAAAACAACAGCATGGTATCAGCAGAAAATTAAATTCCTAGACCAATGGACGAATAAACCCATGCAGCCAAAGGCATCTATTTTTCAAATAAGGTACCCAAAACATATGTTGAAAAGTAGACAACCTTTTTAATAAATTGTATCAGGGAAAATGGATATCCATATGTTGAAAACTGGTAGGAGATTCTTGACTCTCACTTTGCATATAAAACATCAATTTTAAATGTGTCAAGCTCTTAATGTAAGACTTGTAACTTTGACAGAAGTAAAGGAAGTCATAACACTTGAAGATATCCCTAGAGTCAATGGCTTCTCAAGTAGGAAAATAGGTCAGAAAATAATAGCAACGACTGATAAGGAGGATTGACAAAATGTAAATGTTTGTGAACATCAAAGGCAACATCATTAGCAGAATGAAGAGACATCCTGCAAAGTAGGAGAAAAAAATCTTTGCCAGTTATTCCTCTAGTAATGAATTAATATCCATGGTCTGTAAAGAACTAAAAAGTGTCATTTTATTTTTAGTAGGGATTATTTGAATGCATATGCACCCCAAACCCATACTTATGAAGAAAAAAAGTACATGAATTTGATTTTTAAAACTTCAGAAGTTCCATTAGCAGAGGCATTACTAAAATAAAATTTGATTTTGAGAAAATATTAGCAATATATTCAACAAGAAAGAAATTGATATTCAAGGTGCAGAAATAACTGAACTGAAAATACCAAATAGTAGAAGACTCAAACATAAAAATTTAAAAAAATTAAACATTTTACATAAAATAAACTCATAAGGCTAGTAAGATTGAGAAAAGACTTCAGAAAAACATGTGATAAAAGAGAGACAGAGAGAGAGAGACTGAGCCATAGGCATATGGATGGTATTGTTGATGCGGGAGATTAGTAGGACTTCTGAAAGGTGAAGCAATTTGGGCTCTGCTGGGGAAAGGCCACTTTCATACACCTCTATGGGAGTGTCAATCAATGTTAATTACAAGGCAGTTTGGCAATATCTATTAAGATTCAAATTGCAAACATCCTATTGCCAATGATTCCATTTCTAGATACACCCTTGACAAACATATGTGTAAACAAGGAGAAACAAGCACAATATTAAGACAGCATTGTTTGCAATTCTGAAAATAAACCTGAATGCTCACCAGGGAGTGAGTCACTATGTCAAATTTAGCATACATACCCCTATCATAAAATTCTATAAGCAATTGAAATGAATGAGTTAACTTTATTCAGCAAAAGCTGTATATTACAAAATGAGTTCTACAGTAAGATATCTTTTAGATAGAAATGCATACAAACTGTGAAATATTTGTCTTTGTAGCTATACTTGTGCATAAAATGATCTTGTAGGTACCTAGGGAGAACCAAGCTTGGCTTTTCAGTGACTATCCCGTGGGAGGTAAGAGACAGACTTAGATTTGAGATAAAATCAGAGAAGTCTGTAGCTTTATCTATAAATATTTTAATTAAAAATGAAGAATGTATTCTTTTATTATTTCAAAACAAAATTAAAAGCAATTTTTATTTGCCTGGTATTTCATAAAAATAATTTATTACATGAAGTAATAATGATGTATATAGTAATTGGTATGCATTTGATTAATACAAGTTAGGGAAGTTTGGTATAAATTTATTCATAGAAAGAAACTGGCTCATTTTGCTAGGAGGCATATATGTTTATGTAACATGCCTATAATGAAAAATAAGGAAATGTATTAATATTATTTTAAAGGTTCGGATTTTGTGTTTTCTCCTTAAATCTCAGCTTCCACTGCACCAACTTATTTCTCTGGTTCTATTTCCCAAAGACTTCATGGAATAACAAGGCACTGGGTCATCTAGCAGGTGCCTCTGAGTAAAGTTTACACTTATGCTTATGTAAGATTGAGAACCACTCTCCTGAAACTGAAAATGTAAAACCACCAGATTCTAGGATCAGCTTTGAGGAAGGTTCATGTGTTCTCCTTTGTGGGGACATCTGTGAGCATTGTGCTCACACAAATCTGGAGTAACAAGGCACCAGTAAAGAGATGGCTTAGGCTTCACTGGATGATCTTAGTGTCACTTTCTGTTCTGAAATTCTGTTAAAAGCAGTTCTTGATGGGCAGTGCTGGGGGGATGCAGCCCTCTCCCCCCATTTATACCCTCTCCAGGTTCCCCAGAATTAAATAGAGATTAAAAATCTACAGAGAGCTGGCAAAAAAAAAATCACTCAACTCACAATCACCTGCTGTGAAGCAGCATCTTATCCCATACTTGGGATTAAAACAAAAACACATTCATATAGCATAACTGGGTTTTAAACGAAACCAAAATTCTCACTACATTTCCCCATAAGCCCCCACGAATGGCTTTTCTCTTACATTAATAAACTATATACAGGAAGAACAATTATGAAAGCTATCAAGCAAGAATTATGCCTACGGTGTCCAGTCCATATGTATTCGGTAGCTTTGGAGAAAGTACTCCACTATCTAGCCCATCCTAGTTAGTCTAACATTTCGTACCTAAATTATCTTATCATAGCTTTCACTGGCCAACCTAAAAACACTTATTTAGACCTTAAAATATTTTCTTAGATCCTAAATAACTTAAACTTTTATGTCTTTAATCTTCAATAAGGAAAACTGTAACACTATAACTATCTAGCTTTCAACCCCTTGAGAGACCTGAGAAGGATAAAGATTACCAGAGTAAAAGAGGAAGTGCAGATCAAGAGGCTCCCAAAAGTGTAGAAATGACAGAGGCTCCTGGTTGTTTGCACAGTCACCCAAGGTTCCTCTGTATTTCTGGGACATTCATCTTTGGCTGACAGGCCCAGAATATCTGACAGATTTTTCTGTGAAGCAGGAATTTTGAAGGATTGGCCTATATTATCTCTGTAAAGTTGGACGGATGACTTTCCAATGTCCTACTTGTCCTCCTTTTGGATAGCCTGATGTCATCATCAGTCAAGGGCAGTTTTTTGCTCACTGGCCAGCATTGCCACATTTGAAGCAAAATCCATGTGGAGGTTCTTTGGTGCCCTTCATCGTCTTCTTTGAAGTAGATTGGGGGTGCTGCCAGGAGCACGTGTGTCTTTCTGTCAGAAAAGCCTTTTATTATTAAAACATATTAAATGCCGTATTCTTTATGTCTCTGAAGTGTTTGAAGACTACCTATCTATCTCAGTATACTTAAAGTAACAAATGTTGTTTTTAGATATTTACTTTCTGCTTAACTTTGAAAAACATAGAAGAGGCTAAACAAAGTTTATTTCTCTAATTAACTGGACTAGGACCTAACAAGACTATAAGTAAGATTATTTATAAGTGACTAACTACTAGCTTACATTTTTAATTATCCTAAACAGTTTGCAATAGTAGCTTTCATAAGAGTGGAACATTACATTACATTTCAAATGAATTTCATATGTATGATACATTAAACAAGAGTTAAACAAAATAACCTTAAACCTTTTACCCTATCATCCTCTATCACCCCACTTTTTTTTTTTAAAAAAAATTATGACCTGTGGCTCTCAGCTGCTTTTGTCTAAATACGGCTCATAGTTTTTATTGTAGAGCCTTGAGCTAGGGCCCCAAAGCTGCTTCCTGGTGGCAAAAAAATCTACAAACCCTAGGAAAAGTTGTCTCTGAAAAGTTGGGCAGTAGACTTTCCAGTAAAATATCAAGAACCCAACAGAAATGCCTTGTTCATTTTTATGGCCCAAAGTACTGTATTCCTCAGAGTTAATGCACTGGACATTTTGAGCTCTGAGACTTTTAGTGGCTTGATCACAATTCCTTTTTTTTTTTTTTTTTTGTTGTTGTTGTTTTTCAAGACAGGGTTTCTCTGTATAGCCCTGGCTGTCCTGGAACTCACTCTGTAGACCAGGCTGGCCTCAAACTCAGAAATCCGCCTGCCTCTGCCTCCCAAGTGCTGGGATTAAAGGTGTACACCACCACTGCAGGGCCACAATTTCTTTTCGAATGCTTGATTTTGAAGCATAATTGAAGCACCTGGCATTTTGATGCGTGAGGCCTTGTGCAACGATGGGGAAAGCTAATGGTAGTTATCTTGTAACCTCAGACTGGCCCTCTGGTTCAGTTGGTTCAAGATCAACCCCTCTCCACCCTTTCCCCTCTAAATGGACTGTTTCTTTTTAACCCTGTCACCCTGTCTAGGCTCCTTCTCCTCTTGGCTCTCCATCTTGCCCAGAGGCAGTGGGGGCTTGAAACTAAGTGTGCAGCACAGGTCAGGGCAACTCTCTGCCTTCTAGCTGAGTTGGCTTCCCCTTTTCAACCTGTGCTAAGTTTCCACTCTGAATCGCCAGTTCTGAACCTTTTTGTTCCCCTTTCTCCAGCACTACTCACTTCTCAAGAGCTTCACCCTCTACCTGTAACTTCTCCAGTTGCATCTTACATCCCCTACATTTCTGTCGGAGGTCAGCTCTGGTGTACTGGTTCTCTCATAAAGCGGGTGTGGGGGGCGGGATGTGGGCATCGTCGCAGTCAAGAATTGGTCTTTCGAGATATTTGAGTTGCTTTTTAATATTAGTAAAAGTTTTTAACATTAAAACGTTTACCTATCTTAAATATTAGACTTGCTTTTTAATATTAGAACGTTTACCAATCGTAAGTCTAAATTACTTTGGAGTGATAGCTGGCCTGCATGTCTGAATTCCTCTGAGTACAGAAACCTCAGTCTCTGGCTGTTGGTACCTCATCTTAAGACAGCGGGGGATTAAGTATTCTTTGTTCTTATCTCCACAGGAACTTCTAGGCTGGCAGCCTGCAAGTGAAAAGTCACAGGAAGAAAGGGGACGCATTGAAAAGTGATTTTAATCTTTATTTCTAAGTTCTCCAAAAATTTTCTCTCCTCTAAAAATTCTCTCTAAAATTCTCCCTTTATTTCTGAGTTCCCTTTTAATTTCTAAATTGTACTTCTATGTTGTCTTTCTCCTTCCTCTTCCTAATCTTGTTCTCTCCCTCTGATAAAATAATGCCCGTGCAATGTATTCCTTCCGAGTTTTTTTTTCCTTTTTTCCTTTTTTGTAGTTTTTAATATCAGGGAGAACTTTAATAGCAGTCCTATTATAAAGGGCTTAATAATTACTAGTATAATTTTAGGAATTCTTATAGGATCATCATTAAGAATTAAGAATCATCTATTTGTTTACACAGCATCACTACAAGACAGTATATATTCATTGATCTGCAGAAATCTGCCCAAAAGTGTTGGTTAATATCTAGTGACACACACACACACACACACACACACACATACACACACACTTAATAATAACAGAAAGGGCGTATCAGCTGCAAAAGCAATTCTGGGATGGGGCCTTGCCTCACAGACCTCACTCATCATAAGTCATGAACAAAAAAGGTGGGCTACCTTCTGGAAGACCACCTGCCAGCCTTAGTGTATCCTAGATGGATCCTGACACATTTCCACTTGCAATTTTTCCAGTTGTTCAGCCATTCTCACAATCTTTTTTTGAGACAGAATATAGGAAGAAGCAGAAAACAAAAACAAAAAATCCCCTCTGGAAGCATAGCAGGACAGAACCCAGCTGCAGTAGCAGCAACAACAGCAGCAATAAACCTTTTGTTGAGATTCTGAAACAGTAGATTCATTCCTTTGTACCTTGTCATCTCCTCTACTGCATTAGAAACCACGTTTCCCATTCTGCCTAGCCATACTTTGGGTGCCACTTGTTGGTGTACTTTTGGGGGTGGGTTATTTTATGGGGCTATTTCATACCTCTACCTCCCTTCCAACCTTTATTCCTCCCTGATCCCTTCCAACCCCTCAACACTAGGTAAAAGAGGAAGAATGTTAAAAGTACAACAGGGCGCAGGCCCCTTATAGCCAACAAAATAGACTACTTCCTGCTGATTAGGGGCATTGGATTCCTTGATGCAAATCCAATCTTCATTGACAAGAACTTGTCAATGTTAGTCAACTTCTTGACTAACCAAAACAGCAGCAACAAGGGACAGAAGGGAGAGCAGCAGCTGCCTTAGGTCCTCTCAGGGCACTTCTATTTATATCCTCTCCAGAGTTTCCAGAATTAAGATGATCTTCAGCTGGCAAAAAATGCACTGCTGCTAGTGCATGAGACAAGTCACAATCACCTGCTGTGAAACAGTGTCTAATCCCACACCTGGCATTTATACATATAACATAACTGAGTTTTTTAAGAAACCCAAATTCTCACTATACTCCCCTTTTCAAACATCCAAATTAATACAAAACTGAGGTTGTCTTAACAATTTTCATAAATTGGGGAGCAACCATCTGCCAAAGTCAATATAATTCTCAGTAGAATAACCCATGCTAAATCCTCTCTATCCCTGTCTAAGCATCATAGCATATGATGTTTACAACAATGACTGAATTCTCTAATAGAGAAAGAGAATACTGTGTTTTTTCAACATTTTGGAGAACTGTGATCAGTGTTAAAGCAGTTAGTAATTACAGATAAAAAGCTTATTAAAATTGTGTGTGGTCATGTTTCCCAAAACATGTTTCTGTGGCACAAATAGAGAAAAACTTATACAATAATACTAATATGCTATTTCCATTTTCATGCTCATTTTCTTGTAAGTTCAATTTAGTTTATCACAATGGATATCATGCAGAAGTAGATACTAGAGTTTTTGTTTATTAATACAGGAATCAATGAAATTTTTAAAAATGTAAAACATGGCTACTACTCTCTCTAGCATTTTATATATGTGTAATTTTTATATATTACATGCAATTATATATATACATATATATACATGTATATATACACACACACATATATATATAAAATAAAGCTCTGCTAACAAGTAATGCTTTTGTTTATGTGAGATGCTGTCTTGTTATGGAAGTCAAGCTGCCACTGAACTCCAGATCCCCACAAGTACTAGAATTGCAGATGGGCACTTCTGAAATTGATTGATTTACTTTAACTAATAGTTAAATAAAATACTAATAGGGAATATTTTTATATTTTCTATTCTAATTCCTAATATGAAGAACATTAGTAGATGATGTAATGCATATAAATAAAGCCCTTTGTGGGCTCAATTAATTCTTAGTGCAACAGAGATTTGTCACAGAAGAATCTGAGAATTATGTCTCTGAAAATAACTTTATTAAGTGAATTAAAATATGAGGAACCACCTGTAATTTATTCACCTTGGAGATAGTTATCAGGCTTATTTGTTTGATTCTATGAAAGGCTTTTAATTTTCTTTTTTACTTAGTAATACAGTGAAATAAATTTTCTCGTACTCGTATTTTTTAGTGAGAAGGCTGGCAAAAGCCAAGGCAATAGTATAGAGTTGATTGCATTGCCAAAACTGACTAGTGCTGGGATACCTTGTCTCACAAAGTTAAGCCCACTTGAGCTTTTTCAATCCATTATTATTACTTGCAAATGCTTGGTTTTCTACCCAGGTCAGAGCTTCTTTTTGTATCTCCATTTATGGTAACATTTGACTGCTACTAGTAAAATATTCTAAACTTGAACTACATTCATAAGCTGGACTACACTTCCTTCTGCATCTTATCTCTGAGTGAGTGCTTTCCCACAGCATTGAAGCTGAACTTAGAAGTTTCCCCTCTGTCTGGATCATGTTCCATCTTTCTGGGAATGACAAAGTGGGTTGCTTTATATTTTAATAGTATTTTAAGAAAAATATGCTTATTTTATACAGATGATCTTCAAGCTTTTATAAGAAATTATAATTTTCTTATAACTATAAGAAACAATAATAAATCCTCACCCATTATATATAAATATTCAGGGTTAATTTTGAAAAATATTACTTATTTTTGAATGTATACAGCTGGATCAAAAATGGGTAAAACTTATTTAAAAGAGAGACTCCCTGTTTTTACATAAATAAAAAAATCTAACAGTTCTATAAAGTGTCTGAAATTTTATTCATGTTTAACTTACTACAAAAGATAATAAAATTAAAATAAAGATATTTCCTTGGTATTGCGAATAATACTTATAAATTCTTTAAGATGAAAAGAAAATAGATAATAATGACATCATAACAAACTAGCTTGAAAACTTAGTTGATCTAACTTTGGGACCCATCAGCTGACTCTGCAGTTAGTGTTGAAGCTATAAAGCTTATACTTTTCCTGCTCCGCATCACCTAGTCCACCATTCATTATATTATCTAAAATTTGTTAATAGGTTTTTAAAAAGACATTTTTACATCCTCCATTTAAAATTCAGCCTTTTGATCATATCATTTCCAGTTCGGAATTTTTTTTATTTTGATATGTATACTACTTGATTAGTGTTGTGAAGTACATTCGAATTAAATTTAAAAGTAATTCACAGTATTTGGGTTATTGGGAGTGTTTTTCTTTTCAGAAAATGATAAACCCTAGGAATGAGTAATGACAACATTATATTTTGCTGTTTCCAGAAAAAGACAGTTGTTGATTTTAGTATGTTACGCTGATGCTCATTTTGCTTCATTTTCTGAAGTCTATTTCTCTAGGTCATTGTAGAAAATAAAATAAAGATTATAACAAAATATCTTATTGTGTGCTAAATTACATGTAAATTCAAGTAATTCAACACAAGTTCAAATACACTTATTTTAATATTATAGTTTATTATTAACAGTGTTAGGACAAATTTGCAGTGGAGACTGGGAAATTTTTGAGCAGGTAAAATCAACTAAGCCTTAATATTAGCTCTAATCTAGGCAATTGAAAACAGGAGTGATACTTAACTTTGAGTCATAACTGCAAATACACACAAAACTTAGTGTGTGTTGTTTCTGGTGATGTTTATTAGACAGAAATGTGACCTCAGCTAATTTTAAGGAGTGAAGTAGCCTATGATTATGTGATTAGGTGATTTATAACAAGGACTCTTTCAAAGATAAAGAAGTAACCACAAACCAATCAAGTATGTCTTGCTTCTGCAATTTATCATATCTAGATCCCCCCTTTTCAGCCCTTTCTTAATTCATAATACATTTCTTATTCAAATTATTTGAAATTTTGTTGTGACTAATTTTCCCCTTAACAATAGAAATGTGCAGAAAATAAAATAACTCAATCAATCAATAAAGGAGAAACCTATAAAATCAGTGTTTCAAAGTGACTTTTGTTTGATCTAGAAGAATTTTCTATTCTTGGATAACTTATCTTAGGTTTGGAATGAATAATGAACAAGGTTTTCTATGATTTGTGGTAAGGTAGGTCTGCTTCAGATGTACCGTATGATCTTAGAAACACATGAAGAGGCTTCAGGCAGACACTGAGGACTGGGGAAACTGTTCTTGGATTACCTATGTCTTCCCAGCGATTGAGTGAGCCCAGTTTTAGTTTTGGAGAGACATTCAGGTGTCATGGACACCAGTATCTTGTCCAAAATGAGACTGAAACGACTCTTTTCTGGTCCAGCATGTCTATATAATTTTTCAATTTTTAAGCTTTGTTAAATTATTTCAGTTAATTTGTTTAACTGATTTCAATAATTCATTAATTCTATTTAATCTTAAAGGAATTTATTGATGCATAGCTCCATTCATTTAAGCCAGAAATCTAGCAGATCATCTTAGATACCTTCTTTTCATTCCATTTTTATATACCATATAATCTCATTTTTTTTAAAAAGTATGTTCAACATCCTGTCTCACTTCAATTTCATGTAACTTCTGTAATTTTCCATTAAGGTTTTTTTAGTAGCCTATGAAGTGTCTTCACAAATCTGCTCTTGTTTTTCTGCCATAAAGGATTTTCAAAGTGAAAATATGATCATGTGACATTAAAAATCTATTTGACGATTGTTCATAGCAGCTTAAGTTCTTAGCAAGGCTTAGTTGTAAAGTTCATTGTAATCCAACCCTGGCCTAGTGCCCTGACGTCTCTTCTTGTTTTGCTACAGTGTAACTTATATCATTGCTATACTAGATTATTTTCATGTTCCTTTCTGTCACTGTGAACTTTCTTACTTTGGGTGGTTACATGCACTTTAAGACATTCTTAGAGTTGTGGAATATGTAAGCCTGCGCTGTGAATTTCTAGAGACCTGCTGTACATGTTACTTTTTTCCTTGAGATTTAAAAAATTTCATCACTTTAATCAGAACTAGCTTTGATCACCTTACAGCAAACTCAGTTCCATTAGCATTACTATTGTAGAGCTCATCACAGTATGGATATCTGATGTTTGATCACATTTTGGTCTCCTGGATATACATTAACTTTGAAAGGACAACACAGCATCTTTCTCATATTTGTAACTTTAATACCAAGGATGATGCCTGTCAATTAAGTTGTTATTAACTGCTTCCCAATGAATAGATGAGTGAATGAATGACCCTAATGCCACATTAGCAACACCCACATTATCTAGATCATCTGGATTCTGTCATTAAAGTAATCAGATTGCTGATCAGCCTAGCCCACATTCTTGGGTTTCTAGTCGAAGGAGACTGTAGAAATGAATACTTTGTCACACATAGGTGGAGCTCAACCACCTGTTCTTTCAGGCTTGGCTAGCTAAGCCTGACAAAACTTGTCAGGAATGTATTAATAAGGATGAAGCAAGGGTTCAGAAGGAAACTAACAGTAGAGCTGGTATAAATCAAGGTTATTGATTATTTCCCTAATCTCCAAATATTCAAATCTAGAATGTGTGCATAACCTTTGTCCATCCTCTGAAATTACACCAATTAGAAATAATTTCAGGTTGTCATACATTCTTTAAAGTTACTTGGCACAAACTAGTTTGAATGAGATGTGATTGTGTTTATTAGTTGATTGGTTCTTAACATATCTATGGAGCTCAGCAATAGAGCAAACAACATTAGATCTGAGAAAAATGTCATCTTGAGAATTTGAGGAAGATGGGTTGAACTCATTTGACAAAAAGGAAAGAGTGTTACCAATAAATGAGGTATGAAGAAGATTTTAATATTTAAAAATACAAAACTCTACCAGGTGTTTGTCTGTCTGTATCTATTATCTACCATCTATCTATCTATCTACAAATCTATCTAGCTTCTATATCTATCATCTATCTATATTTCATACTCACTTATATATCTATGTATTATACAAGGGGAAATGTAAACTGATGCTTGGGAGTAGGTGAGGTAAGAAAAACCAGCAATTAATTGTATGCTCTCTGGATGTTAGAGTTCTATGTAAAATAGTGTAATAATGTAGAAGACAACTGAGCTTTTGAGTGACTAGGATCTGACTTTAGATTTCTACTTTCTGCTTATTTAGGTTAAATTTTAATCTTTAAGACTGTCAGTTTTGTCTATAGAATGAGTATACACAATATTTGACATGGAAGGCTTTTTTAGAGAAAGTGCCCAAAATTATGAATTAGCATTGAATATATTTTGATTTTCCATTTATCCATAGTGGGATAAATAAGACAAGTATTGAAAAATTTACCTGAGTCTAGGAAGCTGTGTGTCCTGACACTTATGTCTTTGTTCTTATTAAGGCTTGACAGTCAGCCATTTCTTAAAGATTTTATTTTGTAAAGAACCAGTGAAGACAAAATTTATTGGAGTGGTTTGGAAAGAGATGGTGATTCTCCCATTAACCCTGATATTTTATTTGTAGGCAAAAAAGACACAAGATTTTTGCCTGCATTTTGTATAGAAGAACAAAAAAACAACACGAGACAATTTCATGTAGCTGAATAATCTTTAGAGCATAGATACCATTTTCCTTTTAAGTTCCATACTCCCTTGTGCTAGATGACATTATAATACAAACCTCAAACCTGTGAACTTTTAATGGTTACTATGTGCTGTGTTTGTAAATAGAGTTTTTCTCACATTCTTTTGCTGTCCCCAAATATCATTTTAGATGTTCCTTAAAATAAAACCCAACTAGCCTAATTTTGTTGAACAAGTCAATTGTGCAAAAAGCTACTTTGTCTTTGATGGCTTGATTAATTTCCAGTCTAATTCACTTTGGCTACACTAGCATATACAACATAGGCTGCACTCAAAAGCTCTTAGACACAGGGAACAAACTTAAACTAAGTTGATTGTATAAAGGTGGTGTTAAAATTTTTTTACAAAAACATTTTATGAATATTTCAAAATATTTAAGAAAACTTTTTTTTTAACAAAACAAATCAAGAAACTTTGTAGTGGGTTAGTCTGATTCTGCTTATAATATAATGCTAAATATTGGCCCCTAAAGCTTGAGTGACCCCAGGAAAGAGAGAATCTGCACGTACAATATGACCTTGCTCCTTAATTTAAAACTATTGCTTAAATAAAGATGCTGACAGCTAATAGTTGGGCAGAAGAGACATAGATGGGGGTTTGGGGTTCCTGCCTATGGGTCAGAGGAGACTGAAGAGGAGAAGAAGCTGGAGAGAGACGATGTCATGGGGTAAGAATCTTAATATAATGGCCATGAGGGCTGGTTAATTGGAGTTATGAACAGCCCAAAGCATGGCATATCACATAGTGGAGTTATTGGCTAGGAAATAGACATAACAGCATAGATGATAGATATCTGCCCAGCTCTAGTGCTGATAAAGGCTTATCATAAATACAAAAGTTGTACGTATCTTTTATTTGGGAACTGAATATTCAAAAGCAGCATAGAAGACCCTGATTGAGATTAAATTTATTTCTCAACAATATTTTCCAGAAAATTTCCTTATCTAAGGTCATGTCAGCAAGAAGATGGTTGATTTTTTTGTTTCCAAAAGTTTGGCCACTCAAGATTCCTGTTCAGTGCTTACTCTTTTCTGAATCCCAGAAGTCTGGGAAGAGTATGTTGATAGCACTGAGTATTCTTGGGCATAGACATATTTTAGCTATAGTTTATTGCCCATAGGTGTAGGTATAGGGTAGATTCTATGATTCCATATTTTTGTGGCTCATCCCTCTTCCTTGCAGAATAACACATATGAATTCAATTATGTATGGTAGATATGCTACTTTCCAATCTTTTATCTTGCAGACAATACTTGCTGTCTCACTTCTAGCTCCCCTTTTATTTTACAAGTGAGGTGTATAGCTCTCTGTAAGTTATTACTACTCTTATTACTAGTGTGTGTGTGTGTGTGTGTGTGTGTGTGTGTGTGTGTGTGTGTGTGTATTTGAGACAAGGTGTCACTATGTCTTGGAATTTTTAAATGAAAACAAATTTTGTCTTGAACTCATCAAGATGTATCTGCCATTGCCTCCCTGCTGGGATTAAAGGTGAGTTTTAGCATGTTTATTCATATCATCCTTGTTCAGCTCATGTTTAGGCAGTCATGTTGGTGAGACCTTACATGTATAGCTTCTGACATTCCCAATGAACACAATCTCTCAGTAAACCACCTTTTCCTCTGACTCCTAGCAATCTTTCCACCCCTTCTACCATAGTGCCCCTTAAGCCTTAGGTTCTGGAGCGTCTTGTAGGTGTACCCATTTGGACTGGACTCCACAACTCTGCATTTTGATTGATTGTGGTTTTATGTATATTCTCCATATGTTGCAAAGAGAAGTTTCCTAGATGAGGAATGGATGGGGAAAACATAAGGCCTCAATTCTACACGAAGAATGACAAGCAACTGTGGAATGCTGAGAGCTTAATAGTCTTACCCAGGGAAGGGCACACCGATTAGTTATCCAATACCAAACTGTCGGCCTTGAAAACAAACATACAAGTGACATTATACAGATTGAGTATATATGTACACACACACACACACACACACACACACACACACACCAACTAATGAAAAACGGGGCCATGATTTGAAAGAGATGATATAGAGGGGTATATAAAAGGGCTTGGAAGAAAGAAGGGTAAGGAGTTAATGATGCAATTTTAATCTCAAAAATAAAAGTTTTTCAAGAATACAATAAGTAGATAAAATGAGAAAATGCTGTATACTACTACACTGAGCTTATTATTTATTTCTTGAGACAAGGAAGTACTACTTAGCTCATGCTGGCCTTGAACTTGTGATATTCTGGTTGTAGCCTCAAAAGTTCTTATTTTAAAGTGTTGTAATTTGTTAGAAAATAATTGTTTCAATTTGATTAAAACATTATCAAAGGACTTTATTAAAACATATTATCAAGTATCTTAGTATCTGGAATATATTAAAATTTTTGATGTATGCTTAAACTTCAAGTTGTGGTCAGAAGCTTATGGGAGATGCCCATGTATATGACCTATGTATTCATATGTTGTCACACACAGGCAAATGAATATTGATTTATGGAACCAAATGAGTTTCAGGCACTCTTAGGTGTTTACATACAGACTTAACAACATGTTTTGGCTTAAGAAGTAGAAAACTATACCCTGGTCCCAGCAGCATTTTTGAGTCATTATATAGTGTGGGCAGGGCAATCTCTTTGACTTTATTCACTTCACCTACAATAGAAAGTCTTTGAGGTAAGTACAGAATTTGATTTCTGTTTTTAAAATACTTGTATTAAATGTGTTCTTTGTCATATATGTATGTAGTGTATTCTGATTAATGTCGCCCTGATCCTGTCTGAACAGCCCCAGTCCCTTTCAATACACCTTCTTTCCTACAAGTCCCTTTCCTCAGTTCATGTTTTCCGTTTTGCATTGTATCTTGCTGAGTTTAACCTGAGCCATCTGTATAATGATGGGTTTAGAGGTATGCACTGGAGCCTGGAGGGTAATAAGTGAAGTCTTACCTGCTCCTTTCCAAGGATCCATCAATAGCCAATAGTTATGAATACCATAGTTCCACAGGGAGGGGTAAGGGCCTATGAGCCCCTCCCAGATCTGTGGTTGCCTGTTGACAGGCCCAGTTTTATGCCGCTGTGTTGCAGGCAGCTGCAACTGCTGTGAGATTTTTGCATTTGTTGTGTCATGCTCAGAAGATATTATTTCAGCACTCTTCTTCCTATCTCTTGACCTTACACTTGTTTCTTCTCCTCTTTACAGTATCCCCCAAGCTTTGGAAGCTTCCTTAAGCAATCAATGTCTGCCCAGGTTCACCTGTGTATTTATTGACTAGACTAGTTTTTCTTTTAAGGGACTTAAGTTTCTTTAGTTCTTTTTATATTTTAGTTATTAATCTAGCTGGAGAAATAACTGACATATAGTTATCTTCTGTTTTGTAGGTTGATTTTTCTTCTTCTGATAATTACTTCCTTTTCTGTGGAGAAGTTTTTTAGTTTGATGCAGTTCTTTTTATTTATTTATTTTTTAAACAGATCTTTATTGAAGCTATATGTATGAAGGAAGTAATGTGTGTCCCTATCAGAAAGTGTGAGATACTGAGGGTGAACAGTGTATAAAATCAGGTTTTTGGTAGTTATTTAACATCTTGTAGGTCATAAACATAAGGACACAAACATTTGTAGTGTGGCCAGCTGTGACAGTGATGATAGCATCCAGGTTCATAGTGGTGTCTGCTTCAAACCCTTAACCAGATGGCCAGATCTTATATGGCTCTAGCAGAAGAACTAGAAAGTCAAAATATGTCACAGACTACGAATCTACAGGGAGGTGACTCATGGCCAATTCAGATATTTCCTTTTTTTAAAAAAATAAATAAATATTTTACATTTCATGCTTGCCTGGAATGCACTACCAGGAGTAAGCTAGGGGAACTGTGATGTAGAGAGTACAGACGGTAGCAGCAAAGTGTGTACACTGAGGAGTGGTGAAGACCCTGCAGTTAATGAGGGAAAGAGAAGTATGTGGCCCCTACAAGAAGCCAGCTCTGAGAAGCTGGAGGTCGGGTGAGAAATGGAAACAATACTGGAACAATCTATGTCATGAGTGTAAAGAGCAAAGCTGTGAGAACACTGGCAGCAGCCTGAGCAGAAGTGGTCAGTTTCTTCCCAGACGGCCCTGCATGTAGACAAGGGGTCAAGGTGGCGTTGGTAGGAGCTGGACTCACAAAGCCAGAGCTGCATCCGGACATGATGATGCCAGGTTTCAGGCCATTTCAACTGACAGAACCCTAAGCTGTAGGCCTAGGCAATGTAAGATTTTAGAATCTCCTCCCTACACATCTGTTCTACCTCTGCCATTTCACTGACATCTGGTGGAGGGTGTAAGGAAAGAATTCTTGAACTCAAAGCCAAGAATGCACCTGTGACGGCACTCAGGGAGTCAGGGATGGGAGGAGTAACCCCTTGAATGGCTGCAGACCAAGGGCCAGGTGTGAGGAGTGGCCAGCCTGAGGCATTGTCAATGTCCCCTCATTAATCTTCACAAAGTATCCTTGACCAAGGTCATGAAGTTACCTTAGAACTTGGAAGGAAAGACAAAACAAAAGAAGCTGTGTGTTTCGTGTACGGTGTTTTGTGTTCAGTGTCTGCTCCCTCTGAGGGAATAAATGCTCTGAATTTCCTCTGAGGGAATAAATGCCAGGCTCAGCTTGCTTTTCTTCCTCTCTTACTTCTTTCTTACAGAATGGATGCAAGGTAACTTAAAGGACATACCACCTAATCTACTTTTTTGTCGATGTGAAACATTCAGCATACTTCTATGTAGGAAGAAAGAAGACCGCAGATGTAAGAATATACATCTGTTTAACTTCCTACTTCTACTATGGGTAAACTCACCCAGGTAGAAACATGAAAAATTAGGACAAAGTCTATGTCTGAATCTGTCTTAGCTGCCTCAGGAAAAATGTCCTTTATAACCCAGCAGTCCCAGCAGCCAGCCACTGCCAACAGAGGCTCTGCTTCTGTAAGTCTGAACCTAGAGGCCAAGACACCTTGCATGAGAACATGACTTCCTACTCAAAAAGACAATGCAGTACCACTCTGTCACACTGTAGTCTTCCATTTGGGAGCTGTCAGTTAGTAACTGGAATCCATTTCCATGATCACTCCTTGGCAGCAGTTGCCCTCTTGCTTGCTGCAAGAGATGCTTTGATCCTTGGACTTCATAGTCTGCTTTGGAAAGTGTCAGCTCCTAGCACCAAAGGGTTTAATCTGAAGATCATCATTAATGAAGGAGAAAGACGAGGTTTGCATACACCTCCCCTCTCAGTGAGAAATGTTTGGGTTGGGAGACATGAGTATGTACAGAAAAATAAAAGCTAGAGGTGTTTTGTTTTGTTGTTTTCCCTGATGGCTTGATTCAGTAATGAATGTACCTCGATAAGAAGAAACACATCAGCTTCTTAACCTTTACTTCCTACTGTGTGAATATTTGTGCTGTGTTCATTTTCCCAAGTAGAGTTCATTTCGCATCATCATTTGGGTCTCAGTTTTCTCCATTACTTTATGCCAGGCTATCCTCTCACATCCATCCATGTGAATAACCATCAACATCCATTTGCTCCGTTGGCATTGGGTAGTTGGGGATTTTCTCATTTCAGCTCCAAGGGGTTAAATTACAGCATCTCTTTTCCCAAAGATTCTGACCAGATTCTAACCAACAGATACAATCCCAGAGACTTACCTTTTTTTTTTTTTAACGTAGGAGAAGAAGTGCATGATCCTAATGGGCGTGGTACATTCCTTGCACATGGTTCAAAAGAAAATGCAGGCAATGACCTGTGAATTGGAGCTGCGCTCGCTAACATGACAACACAATTTTATCACTAAAAAAATAAATACTTCTGTAATATAAACAACCATAAAGGACATTCAAAATTTTAACATCTGAGAAAAAGCTAATTTACCTTTTACTGAAAGTAAAACCTCAAAACTGGTAAAGCAAACTCCTTTTCACCTTGGTGTATAGATTTTGGCAACAGCAGGATCAGTATGCTGTCTACATTCTTCAGCCATCAGAGGTGATAAATATCAAGAAGGGGGAAAGGTTGCCAAGCCCAGGGGAAAAATACTCTGTGGTACAAAGTAGAGCTCTCTCTCTCTCTCTCTCTCTCTCTCTCTCTCTCTCTCT
>NW_022196898.1:41609206-41614144 GCF_008632895.1 Mastomys coucha | reverse complement strand
TCTCTCTCTCTCTCTCTCTCTCTCTCTCTCTTTCTCTCTCTCTCTCTCTCATATATATATGTGACTGCACCTTCAGTACACTATTTGCCCTTGAAATCTGGGTGCCCATGGACGGCACTGGGCTTCCTCCACAATAGCCAGCAGGAATTTTAAAATATGTGTATCTCATTGGCCCTTCAGTCCTCTCAATGTTTCCTAAGGATTTCCAGTCAAATGCCAGTGATACACACTTCATGTGCATTGCTAAACTCTTACATACACACACCACCAACCTTCAACAATTGCCTGTTCAGAAATATAAACTAAATCTTAGTCTAATTAGTTCTTGAATTATCTCCTAGAAAGCTAAAAATGTACCTAGAATCAGTGTGTCTCATTGAGCCTTCACTGCTAGGGAAAACCAAAAGCAGATGACACTTGATGCCCAAATGAACGATGGGCTCATGACTCCCAAAGATTATAAAGTCACTTCTGAAAGTTGCTATAATAGTGAGACAGTAGCAGGAACAGCATAAAACCTTAGAATGAGATAACAATTTTAAGAAAAACCAAAACTGGAGTGTCTGTGTATATGATTTCATGTGGTGAGAGGTGGCTGAGGATGATGGCTGGTCAGGGATGTCAGAAGGTGCCCCTGCTAACTGTAAGAGGGAGGGCTGGTGAAGGCCATTCTCAGTGGTGAAGTCTAAAATGACAGTGTAGAGACAGACTGAAAGGAACTTATTCCCATTCACTTGCACAGTAGGAGGACTGAGTAGGAGAATAGAGTAGTGTGGCCTCTGCTTTGTTCATGCTGCCATTGTCATACTTTTCAGGTGGTGCTATTGTAATAGTTTGAGCTGTAAATTCTTCATCAAAATATCTGGTGTCTGTTTCAGATGTTACTTGAGGCTTAAAAGGAAGTACAAACTTTTTGTTGTATACATCTTGCCAGTTTACTCCAGAAAACAAACAAGCAAACAAACAAAACTATGCCTTATGATTCCTTTTGCATCATCTGGCCCTCCACCAAGGCATTTATTTGGAGCCTTTACCAAGAGCCCTGAAAGCAATGATTTTGCATCTGAAGAGAGTGTTCGGGAGAATTTAATGTCTTCTATTAGTATTAGTTCAAAGATTATTATGATCCTGGTTGTAGAAAGGCAACCTCCCACATATCATTTCATATATGACAACACCTAGGCCCCACTGGTCCACACAGCTCGGCCATAGTTATTATCTTCTAATAAATACCTCTGGTGCCAGATACTCTGGTGTACCCCAGAATGTTTTCATGGTAGCTGCATCTGTAATCCCTTCTGTGCAAAGTTCAAAATCTGCAATTTTTATATGGCCATCCTTATCTAACATCAGATTCTTCAACTTGAGATCATGGCACACAGTCTTTCCAGAATGTAGATAGTCCAAAGTAGAGACAATTTCTACACCATAGAAACGTGTGTGGTTCTCAGAGAACACCTGATCTCTCGACAAATGGAAAGACAGCTCTCTCCATTAACATATTTCATCACAAAACACAAACGGTCTTTTGTCTGGAAGGAATATTTCAAAGAGGTTAGAACTGGATATCTGGTATTCTTTAGTACTCTGCTTTCAGTAAGACTGTGTGCCACTTCATCCTTTGCAATAATGACTTCTTTCTTCAGAATCTTCATAGCATAGTATTTTTCCATGTGCCTTCTCTGGAACCAAAATAGCCTTCTGAAAAGTGCCTTTACCTAGTAGTTTCAAATAATCAAAATCATTCATTGTCTTTCTTTTATGATGGGTTGTAGATTCACCCATCTTTTCCTCTCCTATATTATCAATCTATGAGGCTGGATTACAACTAATTCCTCTTCTTGCCTCTGCAGTCTGTCACCTACAGCTTGGATAGCTTCTGTCCATTCTTCTCTCTCCTCTGGTGTATCTATATGAAATGTTCTCTCTATAGCAGTGGCCCACTGAAGACATCTGATAATAAATATATTTGGTTTTGGTTGTTCTGTTTTCATTAACTGACATTTTGCCACTGAGAAGTTGTTGAGGGGATAAGGTAAGTCCACATCTTGAGGTTTCTCCTTATAGCTTATGAATGAGCCATCTGTCTTCAAAATGAAGTATCTTCATTTTTTTTAATAATTTTTTTTAATAAATTCTCCCCTCTTCTGAACCCAATTGTCTTTCATAATGGTAACATGGCTCATGATGACTCCCCTCTGAACCCCCAACTTGCAAAAATGGTGTGCTTTACAGGTCAGTTTCAGGGTTTGGATCCTTTTCTGCTGCTGGTGCTGCCCTTCCCACTCTAGTGATGACGCAGCCCACAAAGGCTGCTGTGGCCCTGCAGTTGCTTAGGCAGTGGCAGAGAATGGAGTAGGGAGGGAGGAGGAGAGGGGGCAACTTGGGGATCCCCTCCCTCCTCCTCCCCTCTTGCCCTCCCCCCTACCTCCCGCTGAGCCTCTGGCCCCCTGGAGCCAAGTGCTGCCAACAGGAGGGGAGATGAAGGGCTGCAGGGGAGGGAGGGAGCCGGCCAGGCAGGCCTCATCACTGGATGCTGTTCTATTTGTCAATTCTTATTATTACTTCCTGAGCAAATGGACTTCTGTTCATGAGGTCATTGCATACACCTTTATCTTAAAATGTCTCCTGTATGTTTTCTTCTAGTAGTTTCAAAGTTTCAGATTTTCATTAAGATATTTGATCCATCTTTAGAAAGTCCTAGCGTAATTAAGTGTATGTTGGGTTTAACTGTGTCCTTTCCATGCATGTATGTAATGTACTGTGTGAGTTTTTGTTAATTTGACACAAACTGCAGTTATCTGGAAAGAGGGAGTTTCAACTGAAGAATTGCTTCCATCACATTGGCCTATGGACATGTGTGTAGACATTATCTTACATAATGAATGCTGAGGAAGGAAGGCCCAGCCCACTGTGGGTGGTGCTGCACTTGGGCAGGAGGTCTTGAGTTATATAAGAAAGCAAGCTGAGCAAGCTATGGAGAACAGGCCCAGGTGGAGCATTCCTCCATGTTCTCTGCTTCAGTTCCTATCCTTGGACTTCTTCCCTTGATGATGGACTGTAATCTGTAAGCCAAACAACCCCCTTTTCCCCTTCAGGTTTCTTTTTGACTAGTGTTTTGTCCCAGCAACAGCCAAGTGAACTAGGACAGAAATTGGTACAGGAGAATAAGATATTACTATGATGAACTTGAATATGGTGGTTTAGGAAAAGACTCTGGCTGGAATTTGTGTTTTTTAGCTACAAAAGGCCATTAATGCCCACAGAAGGTTGGAAGCAGTATAGATAATGGAGACCTGACTTGTGAAGTTTCAGAGGGGAGCAAAGACTGTCAGAACTGTTTATGTGATATTTTGGATTAAGAATGTATGGAAATTGAAGCTTTGTCACTGAGAAAGTTGATGCTGATTAGCTGGGGCTGAAGGATTAGTTGTGATTATGAGACTAGTAGCATTGGCGTTAACTATTCTGGAAAGTATTTTCTCTCGGGGTCAGCACACAAAATCCATGGTCCCAAGGGGGTTTCAGCTGCACATCAAGCTGGCTGCCTAACTGGGCAAATAATGTACAAGAATCTCCCAGATGGTAGTGCGTTTGAAGGAGAATAGGAATTATTTGGCTTACAAGTCATTCAGTCCATCATCAAGGGAATTCAAAGCACTAACGTGGATGAGAGAAGCAGAGACCATAGAGGACAACTGCTTACAGGCTTGCTCTCTGTGGCTTACTCAGCTTATTTTCTTGTATAACCTAGGATGCCCTGTGGTGACACCCATACTGGGCTGAGCCATATCGTATTGTATCGTATCATATCATATCATATATCATATCACTTAGTCAGTCAGATTTCTTACATACGTATCTATGATCCACTGGAAGTAGTTTCTCAATTGGGATTCCTTCTTGCCAGATGACTGTAGTAGTGGTGTCAAGTTGACAGAAAACAACCAGCATATGTACTTTATGCATATTTGCCCCACTGTTGTCCTCCTTCCCAGCTCCTTCCTCCTGGCAGTGGCCCTCTTCTTTCCAAATAGTTCTCTGAGCACTATTGCATATTAGCATCTTTTTCTAAATTTGGAATTTTCTGGTACAATTTCATTGAACAGTTTTTCTGTGTCAACAGTAAAAATCCCAGCTCCCACCCAGACACTACAATGAGGTAGGCACTCTGAGATGTGGCAACCAGACACTTTGATAAGGTAGGCAGTCTGAGATGTGGGGAACGACAAAATGGATTTCTTCTTTGATTCTGTCATTCCACAAAGGAGAACTCACTGTCATATCAAATCTCACCACTAGCCTTAAGGCTTAGGAGAACTTTGGGCGTATGTGAGGCTGTGACTGACAATCCGCTTTCAACATGGATGCCTAGCTTATGTTGCATTTGTGGCTTTGGCTTTATTTTTTCACGAGGCAACTTTGAACTGTTTGCTACTTCCCTTTGCATAACCTTTCTGTTTACCATGGTTTAAGCTGTCACATGACCTCGTTTGTGCTTCCCAACCCCCTTCTCTTTCTCATTCGAATGTTTGTTATTTGTTGCTCTGACTCTTCTAATTATGTAGAATGTAAATATGGAGCTTCTTAGAACATGACTTCATCCCAGGAGTCTTTAACTTTTGACTCAATGTCTTTCCTCCATTGTAATAGTAACCTTTCAACATTTAATGTATTTGACCTTTCCAGAGACTATTGACCTCAGGGCCTCTGAAGCCTGTGATGTCACATAGGCGGGCTTTACAGACCTGTTGCCAAGGCAACAGCCACCATATTCCCAGAATCTATTAGGCTCATCTCCCACTTTTACCTGCGGTCAACACATTAACACACACACACACACACACACACACACACACACACACGGGAAATGCTACTCCTTCCCTCTCTCTCTCCCCGCCTCCTCTCTTTCTGCCACTACCCACCCCACCCCCCATC
>NW_022196898.1:41593017-41609066 GCF_008632895.1 Mastomys coucha | reverse complement strand
CTCCCTCTCTCTCTCCGCCTCCTCTCTTTCTGCCACTACCCACCCCACCCCCCATCTCCCAATTAAACTTCTTACACGTGGAACTGTTTGGGCCTAGTGTGTTGTGTCCTGACACGGACTGCTGTTCTAACACATCATTTGGTGCCGAAACTCGGGAAATTGGCTGTTTGGTCAACAGCCACTGGGGATTCCCCCAGCAGGGACTGACAGAAGTCATGGCCACCGGTCACCACCAGCAACCATAGCTGACGCTGAGTGCAAGAGTTCACTGGCTCCCTCAGCTGGTGGCTATGAGAGTCACAGGCTTTCACCACTTGAGCTGCCGTTGCTGAAGTGTAGCCGCAGCCACCGAGCTGCCACCACTGAGCTGCTCACCACATACTGCGGGACATAAGAATTTCTAACATGTGAGCTGTGACCCCTTGGACTATCTTGTGGGGATAGCTTCTGCCCTGGCCCACACCTACTCATTCAGTTTCATGTTTCTATTTACCAGTCCGCTATAATTCTTGCATAGACACTGGCATATTAATTGGTAGGATCAGTCAACAGAAGGACCCCTAGTTTCCTAGATATGGCCTGCTCAGCCTTCTCTGGAGACTACAGGGTTTCCATTTTACAGCCACACCTCCCAGCTGATATATGAGTTAGGACATCTACCCATTGGGTGACCATTCCCTCCGAAGCAGCTCTCATTTCCTTCCCCTTCCAGGCTCTTGCACACGTTACCGAGGTAGGGCTCTTTCCGCAGTAAGCCCGGAGGTTACTGGGTAGAAACTAGGGGCCCCTCGTGACGACTTGGGCCATGAGCAAGGCTGATTTTTTGTTTTGTTTTATTTTGTTTTGTTTTGTTTTGCTTTTTTTTTGGACTGTTCTTGGGATGCTGGTACAAATAGTCCAATAACCCCTAATGGGTTCCAGGATATCTTTGAACATACCTCCAGGCTGTTCCACTGGGATGTCTCCTGAAAAATCTCAAATCTTTGAAGCTAACGCCAGACTTAAAGGCATCAAAATTAATATATCTCTGCAATAAGATCTGGATTAAGTATCAACTAGATGGGAGTTCAAAATGGCCACCTAATGGCACCCTACATCCAACTATTTTAAGGGATCTTAATACATACTGCCAGAGAACTGGTAAATGGAAAGAGGTCCTCTATGTCCAGGCATTTATCTATCTCTGCTCTAATCCCTCCATGTGCTCTTCTTGTTCCCCAACCCAACTTCTCTTATCCATGAAATCTACACAACCTCTGCTAGATGATGCTACAACACTAGATCCAGCTAATGAACCACCTCCTTTTCACCACAGACCTGTCTCCATGCTGCCGAAAACTCAAACTGCTTCTGGAGTTTCTCCTTCTCACCAGGGTACCCCAGAGCCTTCTAGCTCTACTTCTCCAGACCCCTCCTCTTCTTCTGTGCCAGCTGTAGATCACTCAAAATGTCCCACATTGGCAGCTACCTTCCCTCCTCCTGTCACTTGCTCTAAGGCCACAGCCAAAACCCCAAGTCCTTCCTCCCCAGAGACACCTGACCCAGCAATGGTTCTTCCTCTAAGAGAAGTTGCTGGGGTAGATGGCCTTGTCAGAGTACATGTTCTGTTTTTGCTTAGTGAACTTTCTCAAATAGAAAACCGTCTGGGTTCCTATACTTCTAACTCTTCCAAGTTTATTAAAGAGTTCCAGTATATCACTCAGTCTTATAGCTTGACTTTCCATGATGTTCACATGATTCTTACTAATAATTTACTTCCTGAGGAGCACAGATGAGTCTGAGAAGAGGCAAGAGTGCATGCAGATGGAATTCACCAAACAGACAGTACATACTCAATTGGCTCTGAGACAGTGCTGGACCAGGATCCCCAGTGGAATTAATTCCACAGGTGATGTTTTAGCCAGAGACAGGTTTATTACATGCCTTCTGCCCGGTCTTAGAAAAGTGGTCTTAAAGCCAATAAATTTCCAGGACAATTAGGAAAATCTATCTCAATTTTTAGAACACCTTACAAAGTCTTTATTACAGCATACCAATCTAGACCCTGAAAACTCAGAAGGTAAGCAACTTCTGATGACCTATTTTTCCCAGAGCTACCCCGATATAAGAGCTAAACTTTAAAAATTGGAGAGGGGACCCCTAACTCCACAGGCAGAAGTCTTAGTGCTGGCCTTCAAAGTGTACCATGGGAGAGATGACAAAGTCTGCAATAAATAAATAAATAAATAAATAAATAAATAAATAAATAAAACCATATCCTACAAAAGCTGTCCAACCAGCCCTAGCCACTACCCTGGACTCATGATCTTCTAAGACTCAGAGACTACCAGGTACCTGCTACAAATGTGGTCAAAAAGTCATTGGGCAAAAGCCTGCCTTAACTTCCTCAAGCCAAGAGGGCCATGCCCTAGGTGCCATCAAGAGAGACATTGGGCTGTCGATTGCCTTCATGCTATGCAGAACAGGGGGACGTTACTCCCAGATAACCCTCCAACTGATCTCCTAGGCTTGGTTATGGCCAACTGAGGAGGCCTGAGCTTCCCTAACCCAACCACTGCCATCACTAGCAGGGAGCCCCTGGTAAATATTGTGGTATGTGGGGAGCTCTTGGACACTGGAGCCACTTACTTGGTCCTGATGGAGTTTTGGGGACCCACTTCTCCTTCTCATTTTCCTGTTGTTGGTAGGAGGACAACCTTACTACCCTCACCAGACCCCACCACTTAGTTGCATTTTTAGGGGTGTACCTCTCAACCATTCCTTTTTGGTAGTGCCAACATGTCCTGTCCCCTTATTGGGAAGGGACCTTCTAGCTAGGCTGGGAGCCTTTATTTCCTTTGTTCTTTGCATTCACCTAAACCCAAGCTCACAAGCAGTTCCCCCAGTCCTTCTTCTAGCCAGCCAACCTACTAACACTACCATGTTGTTTCCTTTACCAGCTGTACTGGCTGGTTTTGTGTGTCAACTTGACACAGGCTGGAGTTATCACAGAGAAGGGAGCTTCAGTTGGGGAAGTGCCTCCATGAGATCCAGCTGTGGGGCATTTTCTCAATTAGTGATCAAGGGGGTAGTGCTCCTTGTGGGTGGTGCCATCCTTGGGCTGGAAGTCTTGGGTTCTATAAGAGAGCAGGCTGAGCAAGCCAGGAGAAGCAAGCCAGTAAGAAACATCTCTCCATGGCCTCTGCATCAGCTCCTGCTTTCTGACCTGCTTGAGTTCCAGTCCTGACTTCCTCTGGTGATCAACAGCCATGTGGAAGTAAGCTTAATAAACCCTTTCCTCCCCAATTTGCTTCTTGGTCATGATGTTTGTGCAGGAATAGAAACCCTGACTAAGACATCAGCTTCTCAGGTAGATCTCTGAGTCTGGGACATCCAGAACCCCTCTGTTGCTAAACACCATTCTCCTGTTGTCATCCAGTTACTGGACTCTACCAGGTACATAACCCAAGCTCAATGCCCTCTCTCTCCAGAGTCTCAGGGGATTATGCCTATTATTTCCAACCCCTTGAGGAAAAACTCTTCATTCCACCTCTTCCCCTTTAACACCCATAAACTAGCAGTTAAGAAGCCTAATGGTAACTATCACCTGGTTCAAAACCTCAGGTGCATTAATTCTGTCATGGTTCCTCTCCAATCTGTTGTGGCTAACCCTTACACACTTCTTTCCACTATCCCCTCAGGGACTTCCCATTTCTCAGTCCTAGATCTCAAGGATGCATTTTTCTTTATCTCTCTAGATGCCCAGTCACAAAACACATTTGCCTTTACCTGGTCAGATCCTGATACCTGCTTTTCTACCCAACTTACCTGGACTGTTTTACCTCAGGGATTCTGGAATAGCCCACATCTATTTGGTCAGGCTCTGGCTTCTGACTTACTATCCTTATATCTTCCTAAATCTAAGGTTATACTTTACATAGACGATGTCCTTCTCTGTAGCCCCCTCTCTAGAAATTAGCCAAGTTGACACCTCTACTCTTCTAAATTTCCTCTCTAGTCGAGGCTACATGGTCTCACCTTCTAAAGTTAAACTTTCCACCTCTCAGGTAACCTATCTGAGACTAACAATTATCCCCACAAGGCTATTACCTTAGATAGAAAGAATCTGATTCAGTCTCTAACTGTTGCTTCTACAAAGGAGGAGATTTTATCACTCCTAGGAATAGCTAGTTTTTTATGTTCATGGGTTCCTTCCTTTTTCACTCCTTTCTTGTCCCTTATATGAAGCAACATAAGGACCCACCCATGAACCTCTTCTCAAACCTATTTCCAAGCCCTTTCAAAGGCTTCAACAGGCTCTCCTTAAAGCCCCAGCTTTACATCTCCCTGACCTGACTCATCCTTTTTCCCTCTACATAACTGAAAAAGAGAGATTTGCTCTTGGAGTCTTAGGTCACCTGTAGCATACTTATCAAAAAAACTAGATCTAACCATCCAGGGATGGGTACCTTGTATCCATACTTTAGCAGCTTGTCACAGCTCCTAACTTATAAAGGCTTACAGACTCTACTTCCTTCTAGAGTTCTTTCCCTTCAGGTAGCTCTAATTGAAGATTCCACACTCACCTTCCAATCATGCCCACCTCTTAATATTTCAAATCTTCTCCCTATACCTAATATTGAACACTCCCTATCTCACTCCTGCACTGAAACTTTAGAGGAACTATTACCTCATCCTTCACATATACAGAAGGGCACATTGCCTCAGGCCATGTATACCTGGTATACAGATGGCAGCTAGAAATATCAAGGGGCTAGAAATGCTGGTTATGCCATAGTGTCAGACACTGAGGCGGTGGAGGCACAGGGCCTTCCTACTCACACCACTAATCAACAGGCTGAACTAATAGCCCTTACCTGTGCCTTTCAACTGGCACAGGGACAATCCCTCAGCATCTACACAGATTCCAAATATACTTTTCATATCCTCCTGTCCCACGCTGCTATCTAGAAGGAGCACAGGTTACTTACCACAAAGGGAGGATCAGTAACTAATGCAAACCAAATTATGGCCATCCTAAAGGCCTCCCATCTTCCCACAGCCATTGGGATTGTCCACTGTAGATGCCACCAGACAGATGACTCTACTGTCTCCAAGGGAAACAACCAAGCTGACGAGGGAGCTAGAGCTGCGACTCTTAGAAGCCTAGACTCATCTCATCTTCCCCAGAACATTCTTACACTGCAACCTGCATCTCTACCTTCTTTACACCCTGACACTCACCAAACTCTATCCTATCTTCACCAACTCTTTTATCCTAAGAGCCAAGCATTGTCTTCTTTTGTTAAGACCCACCTACAGCCTACTCCTGAGGACTTAAGCTTCTTAAAATCTATCACTGCTTCTTGCAAAATCTGTCAGAAGACTGACTCCAACTCAAGGTATCATACCACCCCTTTTCCTATCCATCAGGCTAGAGGTTCCTTTTTCCTGGAACTGACTGGCAACTTGATTTTGCCCACATGCCCACTGTCAGATGTGTCAGATGTGTCAGAAGTACCTCCTGGTCTTGGTGGACACCTTCTTGGGGTGGGTAGAGACATTTCCCACAACTAACAAAAGGGCTCAGTCTCTGATCTCCTCCTCTGAGAAATCATCACCCAGTTTTGTGTCCCAGCCTCTCTCCATTCAGACAATGGTCCTGAATTTATTTACCAAGCCTCTCAAATCCTATCTAAGGTTCTATATATCTCCTGGCATTTTCACATTTCTTACCACCCTCAATCTTTGTAGAAAGAACTAACTGCTCTTTAAAAACCACTCTTGTTAAGCTGTCACAGGAACTTCACTTGATTCGGTAAAACTCCTACCTTTGGCTCTTTTCAGGTTACAAGCTTTCCCCAAGTGACCTCTCATCTCTCCCTTTGAATTCATATATAGACGTCCAGCCCTAGTTCCTGGTCTTTCACCTAAATGCTCTCTCCTCCAAGACCATCTACTTACCCCATTACTTTGCCACCTCCATTCTCTCCTATGGAACTTTGCTGGCCACCACCTACCTCGGCCATACACTGTCTCCTGTCCACTGCTTATCAACACTGGAGACCAAGTCCTTCTATCCCCTCCAGGTCATCAGCCCTCACCACTCTGTCCTAAATGGCAGGGCCCTTTTAAGGTAATTCATTGGGTCCATCTGTCTCATCTTAAACTTTTCATTCCTCCACCTAAAAATGACTCTTCTTCATAGGTTTTAACAGGACCTTCACATCGATCTTAACAGGATCGTGCTCTGTTAAGATCCAGAGGACAATGAGACTACCCACCTTGTCCCCAATCCCAGAAAAAGAGACTCCACTCTGGCAGCAGAGCTTGACCTCATTGGATTAGACATGGGTTTCTCGTCCTCCCCCTGCTGTTCATTTCCATTCAGGGTAGCCCTTATATCTGGAGATTCAAAGTTCAAGAAACCCCCACAGATAACAAACGGTCTTTCTAAATAGGGTCAGGAAAGTGCTCCACAGCTGGATGCCAGGAACCAATCCAAATTGCTGTCATCCCGGTATCTGTATCCCATCTAAATATTATGATCTTTATACTTGCTTTCTCTTTGACCAGACAAAAGATTATTGTAGAAAATGGCCAGATGAATATGGGGGCTGTCCATATTGGTCTTGTCAGATACATATGCTAGGATCACAGACCAATCATTTCTTTTATCAACACTGTAAGACACTCTTTTTCTACATACAAGACCCATGGGATTCCAGGTGGGAGACAGGAGTTGTTGATAAGCTCTACTATAAAAACCAGCCCAGGTCCCCAGTAAGTACCCCATCCATATCCAAAGAAAATATGTCTCAATTGCCCAACTCCTGGATATTAGAAAAGCAGGGGAGATAATCAGACACTCCTCCGAGGTCCTTACCTCTTTGACATCACCCCTCATAAATGGCACTAACTTGTCATTTCACCTTTTACTTCGGACCTTGACCTCGGCATACCAACTCTTTAATGTCACCAGACATGAGTGCTTTAAAGATTGCTGGTAATTGTCACTTACAACATCTCTGGTGATACTGCCAAGTAACCTTACCCTTTGTCAGTCAGCTGCCTTGACTCCAATGTCACCATGACTCCATACCTTACCTCTGTCCCTCTCTTTGTCATGGAAAACTGTTTTAAGGCCTCTGGGACTCATTTGGTAGGAATGCTGAGCTCCCTAGATTGCAATAGAACCATAACTCTTGATATATCATCTCTGCCACAATGCCCTGCAGTATAAACACATCAATTCTTTGTGGCACTCAGGATTATCACTGCCTAACTGCCAGCTGGTCAGGAGTTCGCATATTAGTACTCCTTTTCCCAGAACTGGGAGTAATCCAGGGAAACGAGTCCCTGCCAATCCCAGTTGTAGATATGATAGCTGCCCAAGAGGGCAGTACAATTGTGCCACTCTTGGTCGCTACAGGAATAGTCATAGGTGTTGGTACTGGAGTTGCAGGGATAGTAACTTCCATGACCCAATATAATATATTCACTTCCCAGTTTAAAAGCAATTTTCAAAAAATGTCTGAAACTGTGCTTACTATCCAAACACAGATCAATTCTTTGGCAGCTGTGGTGCTTCAGAACAGACGGGGGGCTAGATATCGTAGCTAAAGATGGTGGTCTTTGCCTGTTCCTCCAGGAAGAATACTGTTTCTACATCAACCAATCCAGGATAGTAAGAAATAAAATCTAGCCTGGCAGTGGTGGCACATGCCTTTAATCCCAGCACTTGGGAGGCAGAGGCAGGCAGATTTCTGTGTTTGAGGCCAGCCTGGTCTACAGAGTGAGTTCTAGTTCAGCCTGGGCTACACAGAGAAACCCTGTCTTGAAAAACAAAAAAACAAAACAAAAACAAAAAAGAAAGAAAGAAAGGAAGGAAGGAAGGAAGAAAGAAAGAAAGAAAGAGAGAGAGAGAGAGAGAGAAAGAGAGAAAGAAAAAAGAAATAAAATCTAGGAGCTACAGTCAGACATAAAAAGTTTCAGGGACCGTGAGACCTCCAGTTCTGGGACTTTCAAAAACCCTATATGGAAGTGGATACTCCCTTTTGTAACCCCTTTCCTACTCATCTTCCTGCTGTTATTATCTGCTCCCTGCCTCATTAATCTTGTTTCTACATTTCTTCAATGACAAATACAAAAAATTTCTAACCAAACTAATAATCAGTTTCTGTTCCAGGATTACCAGCTGCTGCCCACAGAAGAGCTGCTGTCCACAGAGGAACCTGATCTGAACATTTACTAAGTAGATCCCAATGGTGAAAGCCAGTTACCCCCCATTGACAACACCCCTAGACAGCAGGAAGTAGCTTAAGAGACAGGACACCCTCTTTCCCTTTTTACCATCGGCTTCTCCCTCCCCTTTTCTTTCCTTCTCTTTATAATAACAAGAAGGGAGGCATATTGGCATCAGGCCCTCTGAAGCTCATGACGTCAAATAGGTGGGCCTCACAGACCTATTGCCAAGGCAACAGCTGCCATATTCCCAGAATCTATTGCGCTCACTTCCCACCTTTACCTGGGGCCACCACATCACCATATGTGTGTGTGTGTGTATGTGTGTGTGTGTGTGAGTGTGTGTGTATGTGTGTGTGTGTGTGTGTGTGGAACACTCCTCTCTCACTCTCTCTCTCCCCTTCTCTTTCTGCCACTACCTCCCCTCCCAATTAAACCACTTACATGTGGAATTATTTGGGCCTAGTGTGGTGTGTCCTGATAGGAGACTCTGTTCCACTTCCCATTGCAAACCTTTCTGTTTACAATGCTTTAAGCTGTCATGTGACCTCATTTGTGCTTCCCAACCCCCTTCTCTTTCTCATTCGAATAATGTTTGTCATTTGTTGCTCTGACTCTTCTAATTATGTAGAATGTAAATATGGAGCTTTTTAGAACATGACTTCATCCCAGGAGTCTTTATTTTTTTTTTTTATTGTTTTTTTTATTACCATAACGTTATTTTTTTCCTTTTTTTATTGATTTAAATTTTATTGCAGTATGATGAGGAAAGATACATGATTTCAATTTATCTGAATCCCAGGAGTATTTAACTTTTGACTCCATGTCTTTCCTCCATTGTAATAGTAACCTTTCAACACTTCGTGCATTTGACCTTTCCAGAGACAAGGGAAAATGTAGGTGCCTTTAACTCCCAAAGGCTTTGCTGAGATCTTCTCAAGATGGCTCTTGAGTACTACTCCACAGTCCTAAGCTGGGAAGAGAGAAGGTCCCTGCTGCCAATGTGCTGCATAGATTCCACTGTCTCCTGTTTGTTTACACTGCAACTCTGTGGGGTTTCGGTTCATTTGTTTTGTTGTTGTTGTTGTTGTTGAGTTTCTTTCCTTCCTTCTCTCAATTTCCATCTCTGCTTTCTACAGATACACTATGTACTTTCACAATAATTTGGGGATTTTTTTCTGGTTATATGAGGAATATCATTGGCATTTTATGGGGATATTGTTGAGTGTGTAATTAAATGAATACTATTAATATTTTAATAATCTTGATTCTCCCAATTTATGAATATTAGATGTTTTTTCCAATTTTTATAATTTTCTCTAAACTTTAATTTTCATTTATTTTTGAGACTATGTTATGACTACAACATTTCTCTTCCCTTTCCTCCTTTCAAATCCTTCCATATACCTCTACTCACTCTCCTTCAAATTGATGGTCTCTCTCTCTTTTTTAATAGGAATTGTTATTGTATGCATAAACGTATTTCTACATACACATATTCTTAAATATAATTATAATCTGTTAAATCTATATAGTGTTACTTGCATGTATGTTTTCGGGACTGATCATTTGGCACTGGACAAACAATTGGAGTACTCTCTCCTGGGGAGGACCACCTGTTCCATTCTGACTTCCAGCTTTCCTTGGTTGTGCCTGTAGTACTTCATGTAGGGCTGAGGCCTCATGGGCTTTTCCTCACTCAGTTTGGCATATACGTTGCTATCCTCCTTGTTCAGCACTCCTGTGGGCAGTCATGTTGGTGTGTCTTTTTAGGTATAGTTTTGAAGTTACTAGGAGACACAATCTCACAGGAAAACAAACCCTGATCCTCTGACTCTTACAGTCTTCCTGCCCTCTGTTCTACAATGTTCCAGACCTTTAGGTGTGTGGGTGTTTTGTAGACGTATCCATTGGTACAAGTCTCCATATATTTGCATATTGATCAGTGGTGCTTGTCTGTAGTGGTTTCTGTCTGTTACAAAGACAAGATTTCTGAAGGAAGTGTGAAGACTACACTTATCTGTGGGGATAAGGATATCCTTAACTAATTTTTTGCAAATTTCATACATGAATGTAATGAATTTTGATCATATTACGCTCCCTCCCTTATGTCTTTTACTCTTCTGTCTTCACCTAAATCTCCCTGTCAAATTCATGTTTTTTAACTCTAAAAACTATTATTGTTATGTATTGTATATTATATGCATAATGTATCAGTGTTGTCTGTCTGAAAAATGTATTTGTCTTTTGCCTGTAATTTTTTTAATTGTTGTTTTTCTGGTTTTAACTTTTGTTTTTGTTTTTGTGTTTGTCTAAAAAAAGAGAGGCTATAGAGTTAGGTGGTACGGAGGCCGAGCATCTGGGAGGAATCGGGAGAGGGGGAAATATGATACCCCTCTGTATCATATCATATCATATCCCTCTGCTAAGGCTCTTAGCAATTTTCATTGTAGGGTCTTTAACTTTTTTAGTTAATTTTATTCATAGGAATGCTTTGGGTTTCTTAGCAAAGCTTATTGGTATATAGAAAACCTAATAATCTTTGTATGCTAAACTTGTAATTGCAAATTTGCTGACTTAATCAGTTCTAACAGTCTTTTGGTGAACTCTAGGTATGTTCAGTAAGTAGAGTCTTATTATCTACAAAGTGATCATTTGACCACCTGTCTTCTTATTCATGTCCTTTTTGTTTCGCTTTTTAAAACAATCTTTCTCTTATATTCCTTCTCCCACATGACTTTGTTTCCTTCAGCTAGGCACAGTCCTTCTCCCTTATGCAAACTCTGATATCTTATGCATTTTTATTTTTGATCATTTTTTAATACAATATATTTTGATCATATTTTCCTCCTCTCCCAAATTTTCCCAGATCCCACCTCCAAGCCCACCAAACTCTATACACTCTCTATTTTGGAAAAGAAAGAAACAAAAACGAAAACAAAACAAGAATCAAAACTAGAAAAAACAAAATTAAAAAAAATACAGGCAAGAGAGAAGATGAAAATGCCAAAACAAATAAAAACAAAACAAAAAGTCTACTAAAATACTGCTGAGTTTATTTATTGTTGGCCAGCTACCCTGGGGTGGAGGCCTACCCCAGAACCTAGTCTGGTTAATATACTCCATTGGAGAAAGCTATTTTCTGTTTTTTTTTTTTTTTTAATTAACAGTTATCAGTTTATTGGTTAGAGGCAGGACCTTGTTTGGCTCGAAACTGTACAGGTCTTGTGTGTGCTGCTTCAGTCTCTGTAAGTTCACATGTACACCAGTCCTATTGTCTGGAAGAAAATGTTTCTTTCATTCACCACTGTTATCGTCTTTTAGCCTCTTTTCCTACTTAGATCTCTTATCCTTGAGGGAAGGGGTTTGATCCCACATAGGACTGAGTGCTCCAAAGTCTCTCATTCTCTATGCATTGTCCAGTAGTGGGTCTCTGTATTAACAACCATCTACAGCAAGGTGCTTCTTTATTGTGGGTTGAGTGAGGCACTGATCTACACAGTATTCTGGTATTGGGGTAATTTTTTAAAAAGATTTATTTATTATTATAAATAAATACACTGTAGCTGTCTTCAGACACACCGGAAGAGGCCATCAGATCTCATTTATGGGTGGTTGTAAGCCACCATGTGGTTGCTGGGATTTGAACTCAGGACCTTTGGAAGAGCAGTCATTGCTCTTACCCACTGAGGCATCTCACCAGCCCTATTAGTAATAATTTTACTACTATATCCTTTTATCAGTATTAGGTTTTCCCTTTGTCCCTGGACATTTCTAGTCTCATCTAGTCTATCTAGACACTTTACCAGGCAGGTATGGGTTCCATGGTCCTTAAATCCAATCAAAAAGTGGTTGTTTTACAATTACACGTGTTTGTCTTGCAGACATTTTAGTTTTAGGTCCCAGAGTTTATAGAAGATGATTTTGATGATGACAACCTTTCTCCTCTGGTAGTGTACCTTCCAGGATCATAAAAACCAGTTAGGGAATGATGTTTCTAGTTAGGCACTCAACTCTTACATGTTCAATCAACTTTTTCATGTTCAGTAACCTATATAAACATTATCTTAAGCAATAGGGTCTTACCATCAGGTTGTAGTGAGGAGCCAATAGTCTTGGTAATAGCTGTAATGTTTGGAGGCTTCCATTGGTTCCTTTGGCCAATGTCTCAACAAGATGTAAACTATTCTTAATACCAGAGATTGTACTTGGTGGCTTAAGATGTCTAGATTTTTTTAAATTTTTATTTTATTGTTTATTTTTTCATATTACATATAAATAAAGAAAATATCCAATAAAAAATAAACCAAAACCAAACCAAAACAAAAAAAAGATGTCTAGATGGAACAATGTCTCCTCTATTCACTTAGATGACTTCATTTAGAGTCCTTTCATATATATACACATTTAGCTAATAATCACATATAAGAAGAAACATAGAATATTTGTCTTTTTAGGGTCTGGATTACATCAGGATAATTTTCTTAGCATTTTTTAACAAGTGAATAATATTTCATTGTGTAAGTGAATACATTTTCGTAATTCATTCAGTTGATGGACATCTAGGCTGTTTCCAATTTCTGCCTATTATGAATAGATCAGCAGCAAATATGGATGACCAAGTACCTCTTTAGTAAGATTTCAAGTTTTCAGATGTATACCCAATACTTGTATAGCTGAATCTTGAAGCAGATCATTTCCCAGAATCCTGAGCAACAAGCCTACTAATTACCATAGTGGCAGCACCAGTTTGGGTTCCCACAGGCAATGAATAAATATGATTATGTATGTGTGTCTGTGAATTGATATATCCTTGTGAGCACAGGTGTCCTCTGAGGCTAAGAATGCATCAGATCTCTGAGAGCTGGAATTAAAAAGTTGTGAGCCACCTTGTATGGTGCTGGGAACAGAAATCCATTCCTTTTAGAAAAGCAGTACACATTTTCACTGCTGAGCCATCTCTCTAGCCCCATTCTGTCCCTTACAGAACAGAGTGTTGTGGAATATTCCAGTAGGTAGGATTGCCCACATCCATGGTGGTAGAGTTTGGTAGAACTCTCACTCTTACTCTGCAAAGGGCACAACCTCCATGTGACTGCAGATTACCAGTCACCTGAAGTTGTGGAGCAGATACCAGAATATTTGTTTCTCTCTATGCTTCTGTCTCAGGTCTCTGACCCTTACAGTGTTTCACTCTATGTTCTCCTATGGCCACTCATCTAAGAGTATATCTAAGTCTGCTATTTTGGTTCTTCCTTGCAGAAGAGATGATGGCATGGTACCTCAATTCCATCAACTTGAAATGTATACTCACCCAGGGATTTCTCTTTATTTTTAATTCTACAACAAAGGTCAAGAGAATAGCTTAAATTAGGGGAAAAGAGGAGTAGAACATAAAACTATGTTTAGGAAATTGTTAATCTTTTACTAAATATTCTTTGGTTGGTCTTTTCTTTGAAACTACAAACTTGCAGAAAAAGTTTTAAAGTTCTTAACTAGTTTTGACATTCTGGACATTATTGCTGGTATATTATTAGTAGGAAACTTTCGGCTGAAGTTAGTATCTTGTATGTTTAAAAATGGGTGAATTTTCTCCTAGTTAGGAATTATTAATTGGTTTTATTCTACAAGAAATGTAAGGTTCCCATAACCTCCACTGTCATGGATATTTTTATTAAGGTATTTAACAGAGAAAGTCTATAACAATAAATCTTATCCCCAGAGCTTGTAACATATTAGGAAATGGTTACTTAGAATTATATTTAATGTTGGCTGTGTTGATAGTGACTTGTTAAAGTATATCCACTAAATTCAGTATAAGATATTTCTGTAAATGATATGGATAGTAATTGAAGGGAGGAAAGGACTAGATGTGGTTGATTTTCTCCCTTTCTTTTGACTCTATTGTTAGCATTAGAGTACTTTAGAAAAAATGTACATCAGTACCCTTGGAAGGGAGTTATGTTTATAGAGATAAAAGAAAAAAGAAAAAATATATATTCAGATGAAACATTTATTGGCAATTTTAACCCAATACAATTTTCTGATTCCTCTATCTAGGAAATCATGACAATAAATTCAATAGTAATACAAGTAATACAAGAGGTGACACAAAAGATGAAAATAAAGTGAATCCCCAACCAGGAAGCAATCAAATTCTTTGTTCAGGACATGAAAGTTATTATAATATTACAGGAAAAAACTCTGACTTCTAAAAGAAGTCCTTTGCTTCTTGGATAGGTTTTAATCATAAATTAATACAACATGTGAAAAACCAAATGGTTGCCTCATATAATTATTGAATGTTGATTTTAAATCACAAAACCCAAAATCATATATTTCGATCATATATTTATGACTATAGTTCAAATATTTTTTACTTTTTCATTTACTTTCTTCTATCCAAGAAACTCAATGACTATGGAATCCTACAAAAAGATCTTTCACCAAACAACATTAAAACAGTAATACAGTTAATAGGAATTTCACCTACGGCCAAAATAAGGAATCGTGTTAAATGTTTTGTCTTAATAAGCATCTCCTTTCTTCTTGGGTTTAGTATTTATTATATTTTATATACTGGTTTCTCATTCAAAGTAATAGGATCTCTGTTCTTCGACATATGTAGATAGTGGAATGTCGCTGACTAAGTAGGCAGAACCTGAGTTCATTTCCCCCATTTCATAGTTACCTCTGGTTCTTCTCTTCTTGACATAAAAAAAATTGATTATATTTTCTGATGGTCCCTTATTGGTTAGATCCTGGCTCCTGTCCTTGTCTTCCCTCACCCAATATGGTTGCACTTGGTTAATATATACACTCTTCAGTTCCCATACAGTATAGGCTGGGAAAAGAGTTATTAAAAGAAGATATTTCATTTCTATTGTTGCTGAAACTTGACAGCTGGTAGCAATCAATCAATTGATTATGGCTGCACACTTGCCTTTAATTAGGGCTGAATTCAAACTGATGTTCAAGTGAATGGGATTCTGAATGTTTCTTAAATAATGTGTATTGACTATGGTGATAACCAGACTGGACAAGTGGCTAGCATTGAGTAATTCCTTCTTTACCTTTATTATTGTTTCCATAATAAAAAGCACTGTCATTTGAATGTTCAGTTGTTACTACAGAATGGCCATGAATATGCCCATGCTTTCTAGATTGTAATAATAAACTGACTGCCTAGGATGTGTTTAAAACTCTCAGTATTGAAAAACTAGCCCACCAATTCGTTCAATTGCTTTGGATCCCATGTGATCACAAACAGAGAAACACTGTCCATAACTTGAAACTTGCATATTTCTGGTTCTATGTGTTGAATTCATACAACAAGAATTGTGGTGGCTAGTTCTCCTGCCTCCAGTAGGTCCATACCCTGACTGCCCATAGTCATACTCTTCACGACCATAGCTGCCGTGAGTGCAGTATTGACGGGAATCATATAGGCTACCACTGATGGGTGAACGAAAATGCTTTGCTCCAGATTTGACAGGTATACTAATTGATTTTTTACTGATGCTGTCCCTTGATTGCCAGTGGGTATCATGTGATATGTGGAGAGAACCTTGAGGTGTGCCAGAGTGCCAATGAACTGACCCTCTGTGCTGATGCCTAACAGGACTACTCCTGGATCCAGAATGTTTGTGTGAGACTACTGAGTGTTCCTCAACCTCACTGGACTCAGGATGTACTGGTGATCTCCCTGGAGATCTAGCAGAGCCTGAGTGTGAAGGCTGTTGTTGACTGGACTGAGGCTGCCTACTGCTCTCTGGACTTTGACTTTCAGGCCTACCTTGGTGCTGATGAACTGATTCTCTCTGCTG
>NW_022196898.1:41585939-41593006 GCF_008632895.1 Mastomys coucha | reverse complement strand
GTCCGGATCCAGAATGTCTGTGTGAGACTACTGAGTGTTCCTCGCCCTCACTGGATTCAGGGTGGACTCGTGATCTCCCTGGGGATCCCCCAGAGCCTGAGTGTGAAGGCTGTTGTTGGCTGGACTGAGGCTGCCTACTGCTCTCTGGACATTGACTTTCAGGCCTACCTTGGTGCTGATGAACTGATTCTCTCTGCTGATGTCCTGCATGACCTTGTCTGCTTCCAGAATGTCTGTGTGAGACTACTGATTGTTCTTCTTCACTGGACTCAGGGTGGACTGGTGATCTGCCTGGAGATCGACCAGAGCCTGACTGTGAGGGATGTTGTTGCCTGGACTGAGGCTGCCTACTGCTGTCCTGACGAGGACCTTGAGGTGAGCCATGTTGCCTGTGAACTGACTCTCTCTGTTGATGTGCTGCCTGACTTTGTCTGGATCTGGAATGTCTGTGTGAGACTACTGAGTGTTCCTCACCCTCACTAGACTCAGGGTGGACTGGAGATCTTGGAGATCTAGCAGAACCTGAGTGTGAAGGGTGCTGTTGGCTGGACTGAGGGTGCCTACTGCTTTCTGGACTTTGACTTTCAGGCCTACCTTGGTGCTGATGAACTGATTCTCTCTGCTGATGTCCTGCATGACCTTGTCTGCTTCCAGAATGTCTATGTGAGACTACGGAGTGTTCCTCTTCCTCACTGGACTCAGGGTGGACTGATGATCTGCCTGGAGATCGACCAGAGCCTGACTGTGAGGGCTGTTGTTGCCTGGAATGAGGCTGTCTACTGCTGACCTGACGAGGAACCTGAGGTGATCCATGTTGCCCATGAGATGACTCTCTCTGTTGATGTTCTGCCTGACTTTGTCTGGATCCAGAATGTCTGTGTGAGACTACTGAGTGTTCTTCCTCACTGGATTCAGGGTGGACTCGTGATCTCTCTGGAGATTCCCCAGAGCCTGAGTGCAAAGGCTGTTGTTGGCTGGACTGAGGGTGCCTACTGCTGTCTGGACGAGGACCTTGAGGTGATCCAAGTTGCCCATGAGCTGACTTTCTCTGCTGATCAGTACCATACTCGTCTTCCCCAACGTCTGATGACTCCTTTCCTCTGCCAGTCCCATGTTGCCAGGAGCTACAAGGATTTCTACATTCACACTCATGATCCCTAAATGTATGTGAATTCTCCCGTGAACCAGTCCAATGCTGCCAAGAGCTCGAAGAATGACTAGGTCCAGACTCATGCTCTCCATAGCCAGATGACTGACCTGAGCCAGTCCCATTCTGCCAAGAGCTAGAAGAATAACCAGGGCCAGTCTCATGACCCCCAAATCCCGGCGACTCGTCACCTGAGCCAGACCAATGCTGCCAAGAACTAGAAGAATGATGAGGACCAGACTTGTGCTCTCCATAGCCAGATGACTGACTTGAACCTGACCCATGCTGCCAAGAGCTAGATGATGGACCTGAGCCACATTCATGATGGCCAGAACTAGATGACTGATGAGAACCTGACTCATGTTGCCCAAATCCAGAAGGCTGACTTGAGCTAGATTCATGTTGACCAGAAGTAGGCAACTGATGAGAACGGGACCCATGCTCCCCAAAACCAGTTGACTGTCCTGACCCACCCCAATGCTGCCAAGATCCAGATCTATGATGCTCAGAACTAGATGACTGACCAGGTCCAGATTCATGCTCCCCAAAGCCAGATGACTGACCTGAGCCTGACTCGTGTCGGCCAAAGCCAGATGACTGACCTGAGCCTGACCCATGTTGGCTAAAGCCAGATGACTGACCTGAGCCTGACCCGTGTTGGCCAAAGCCTGACCCATGTTGACCAGAGCCAGATGACTGACCTGAGCCTGACCCATGTTGGCCAAAGCCAGATGACTGACCTGAGCCTGACCCATGTTGGCCAAAGCCAGATGACTGACCTGAGCCTGACCCATGTTGGCCAAAGCCAGATGACTGACCTGAGCCTGACCCATGTTGGCCAAAGCCAGATGACTGACCTGAGCCTGACCCATGTTGGCCAAATCCAGATGACTGACCTGAGCCTGACCCATGTTGGCCAAAGCCAGATGACTGACCAGAGCCTGACCCTTGTTGGCCAAAGCCAGATGACTGACCTGAGCCTGACCCATGTTGGCCAAATCCAGATGACTGACCTGAGCCTGACCCATGTTGGCCAAAGCCAGATGACTGACCTGAGCCTGACCCTTGTTGGCCAAAGCCAGATGACTGACCTGAGCCTGACCCATGTTGGCTAAAGCCAGATGACTGACCTGAGCCTGACCCGTGTTGACCAAAGCCTGACCCATGTTGGCCAGAGCCAGATGACTGACCTGAGCCTGACCCATGTTGGCCAAAGCCAGATGACTGACCTGAGCCTGACCCATGTTGGCCAAATCCAGATGACTGACCTGAGCCTGACTCGTGTTGGCCAAAGCCTGACCTGTGTTGGCCAAAGCCAGATGACTGACCTGAGCCTGACCCGTGTCGACCAGAGCCAGATGACTGACCTGAGCCTGACCCGTATTGGCCAAAGCCAGATGACTGACCTGAGCCTGATCCATGTTGGCCAAAGCCAGATGCCTGACCTGAGCCTGACCTGTGTTGGCCAAAGCCAGATGACTGACCTGAGCCTGACCCGTGTTGGCCAAAGCCAGATGACTGACCTGAGCCTGACCCGTGTTGGCCAAAGCCTGACCCATGTTGGCCAGAGCCAGATGACTCGCCTGAGCCTGACTCGTGTTGGCCAAAGCCTGACCCGTGTTGGCCAAAGCCAGATGACTGACCTGAGCCTGACCTGTGCTGGCCAGAGCCAGATGACTGACCTGAGCCTGATCCGTGTTGGCCAAAGCCAGATGACTGACCTGAGCCTGACCCGTGTTGGCCAAAGCCAGATGACTGACCTGAGCCTGACTCGTGTTGGCCAAAGCCTGACCCATGTTGGCCAGAGCCAGATGACTGACCTGAGCCTGACTCGTGTTGGCCAAAGCCTGACCCATGTTGGCCAAAGCCAGATGACTGACCTGAGCCTGATCTGTGTTGGCTAGAGCCAGATGACTGACCTGAGCCTGATCCATGTTGACCAAAGCCAGATGACTGACCTGAGCCTGACCCGTGTTGGCCAGAGCCAGATGACTGACCTGAGCCTGACTCGTGTTGGCCAAAGCCTGACCCGTGTTGGCCAGAGCCAGATGACTGACCTGAGCCTGACTCGTGTTGGCCAAAGCCTGACCCATGTTGGCCAGAGCCCGATGACTGACCTGAGCCTGACTCGTGTTGGCCAAAGCCTGACCCATGTTGACCAGAGCCAGATGACTGACCTGAGCCTGACTTGTGTTGGCCAAAGCCTGACTTATGTTGGCCAGAGCCAGATGACTGACCTGAGCCTGACCCATGTTGGCCAGAGCCAGATGACTGACGTGAGCCTGACCTGTGTTGGCCAGAGCCATATGACTGACCTGAGCCTGACCCATGTTGGCCAAAGCCAGATGACTGACCTGAGCCTGACCCGTGTTGGCCAGAGCCAGATGACTGACCTGAGCCTGACTCATGTTGACCAGAGCCAGATGACTGACCTGAGCCTGACCCGTGTTGGCCAAAGCCTGACCCATGTTGACCAGAGCCAGATGACTGACCTGAGCCTGACCCATGTTGGCCAGAGCCAGATGACTGACCTGAGCCTGACCCGTGTTGGCCAGAGCCAGATGACTGACCTGAGCCTGACCCATGTTGGCCATAGCTAGAAGAGTGACTTGAGCCAGCACCATGCTCCTCAGACCTAGATGACTGGCGTGAGCCAGATCCATGATGCCCAGAACTAGGAGACTGATGAGAACCGGACCCATGCTCCCCAAGGCCAGATGATTGACCCGAGCCTGACCTGTTATGCCTAGAGCTAGATGACTGACCTGAGCCAGTCCCATGCTGCTCAGACCTGGAAGACTGACCTGAGCCAGATCCATGATGCCCAGAGCTAGATGACTGACCAGAACCAGAGCCATGCTGCCCAACGTGACATGACTGACCTGAGCCAACCCCATGTTGACTATAACCCGAGGACTGACCGGATGCAGTACCATGTTGGCCACAGCAAGACTGACCTGATTCATGTCCATGTTGTTTAAAGCCAGAGGACTGACTTGACTTTGTTCCATGTTGTTCACAGCAGGATGAGTGCCCTGAACCAGACCCATGCTGACCACCTTTGGAAAATTCATTTGAACTACACCCCTTTTGATGAGAGCTTGAAGAATGTCCACAGGAACTCCTTCCCTGTTGACCACAGCCAGAATATTGAGTTGCTCCAGACCCGTATTGTCCACAGGAAGAAGAGTGACCTGAACCCATTCTCTGTTGTCTTCCACAGTTCTGTGGTTGACCACATTGTTTAGATCCATACCCTCTCTGACTAGAAGACTGGCTACAGGATCTAGGTTTAGGATGACAGCATCTAGAGGAGTGACTTTCTGAGACACATCCATATCCTTGTCCTCCACTAGTTCCTGATTGACAGTTTGACTGGGTACAACAAGACTGATTTCCTTGCCCCTGTGATCTACTTGCCTGACAAGAACTTGAAGCATTTTTTGGTCTGCAACATCCACTAGAATTGCTGAAACCACATACATGACTTTGTATCTTACTGTTTCCTGAGCTTACAGAACTATACCCAAGCTTTTGTTCTCCACACTTACTTGACTGAATATAATTTATCTCATTCTCATTCTTCTCCAATCCACATGACAATCCACTATTGCCTTTCCTTCCCTGATGGTTTAACCTAGATCCAGACCCATACTCTTCCCCAGATTCTCTAGAGGGGCTACCATGTGACTTTTCACTTTTTTCTACTAAGTCTTCAGATCTGGAACCATGTTTCTCTTTGTTACTACTCCACGAGTGACCAAAGATAGACCCATGGTGTTTTTTCCTTGATTCCTCTGAGCTGGATAATTCATCTTGCCTTTCCAACCTCCTAGAGTTGGACCCATGTCTATGTTTTGCAGGTCCCCATGAGCCCCTAGAACTATGTCCATGCTCCTCTCCCTCGCTCCAACTTGAATATCTGAAACCTGATTTCTGTTTTGGTGTCTCCTCTTCCTCTTCTGTTTCACCGTCTTCCTCTCGATGTTGATGGCCATGCCTATGCTTCTTTGACCCTGAAGCTTTGCAGTATTCTTTTCCAAGAACTTTGTTGCAGGCCAGAGCCAGTTTGAATACCATCAGAATAAATTCAGTAAAGTCTAGTCTTCGGTCATGATCTCGATCCAACATATGCATGATGATATCTACTGTGTCTGGATCATCTGGATTCTGTATATGAAAGACACACCAAAAAAGACCTGTTTAGCCACATTCTCAGCCAAAATGACATTGAAGCCCTAGTATATTTGTGTACTGTGTGTTACATGATTTTAATTCATTTTAGTATTACTTTAGGTTACCTAATATTTGTGAAAGGTTATTAAAAAACAAAGACTACTGTGATTTATGAAAAAAGATAACTTAAGAAGCTAAACCAGAGAGTTACATGCTCAGTTATGACAAATGGAAAGTAGTGGGACCAACCAACTTCAGTAACTGTTATATTTTAGTTTCAGGTAAGCACATCAACATATCTGCTTTAAAATATGTTAAACTAGTTAAGTCTTTGCTAAGTACTTGAAAATAATTCATACCCTTTGTTTTCAAATTTTATATCACTTTTGCCACTTTGTTAACTCCCCTTTGGATGACATTCCTCTATAACATTGCTCAGCATTTGTTGGACTAGTCAATCAATCAACCAATTAATCAATCAATTGATCAATTTGTTAGCACAATTTATCTATTTATGGTAGATGAGAAGCTTCAATGCATGAGGAAGTTGGCATATAGGTGGAAGAGCACAGGAAAGGGTAGAAGGAACATCTGCTTAAAAAAAAATATGCTGGGCAGACCCAGGTTCTCTCTGAGCCTACATGCAGTCTCCTACTCTGCAGTAAGAAAGACAGGAAGCTGCTTCACCCTAGGCATCTGGCTTTGTGATTGCAGTGATAAAGTGATAAGACTCATTCTCAAATCTGAAGAGGAAGCACTTGCATTACAGAACATATACCACCAACTTAAGAGCTACTTAAAAAGTATTGTTGAGGCCTCACAAGTGGCAGAGCAGTCTGGACAGGATCCTCTCAACCTCTGTCTATACCTAGGAGTGATGGTGGTGGATCCGCAGCCCTCTCTGCTCCTCCCCTGCAAGAGGAGAGCCTGCCTTCAGGGAGTGCTTTAACCCAGGGACTTCGGTGAGATCTAACATTCTCTCTCCTGTGACTTTCTAAGACAGGACCAGCCAGGAGGCACAGGCCTCACAAGTGGAAGAGCAGTCAGGACAGGATCCTCTCAACCTCCATCCACACCTAGGAGGGACAACGGATCCACAGCCCTCTTTTCACCTTTCCCACAAGTGGAGATCCTGTCTACAGGGAGTGCTCTGACCCCAGGACTCGGGAAGGACAATTGATCCACAGTTATCTTCGTCCAAGTTTTATCAGAGGAGAGCTGATCTCCCAGAAGTGCTGACACAGGCTTATAGACCCACAGGAGGAACAAGCTCTAGTCAGAGACAGCAAGAACATCTAACACCAGAGATCAACAGATGGCAAAAGGCAAATGCAAGAATCTTACCAACAGAAACCAAGACTTCTTGGCTTCATCAGAACCTAGTACTCCCACCACAGCAAGTCCTGGATATCCCAAAACACTGGAAGAGCAAGATTTGGATCTAAAATCATACCTCACAATGGTGCTAGAGGAATTTAAGAAGAACATGAATAACTCCCTTAAAGAAATACAGGAGAACACAGGTAAAGAGGTACAAGCCCTTAAAGAGGAAACAAAAAAATCCCTTAAAGAATTAGAGGAGATCAGGAGTAAACAAGTAGAAGCCCTTAAAGAAGAAACACAAAAATCCCTTAATGAATTACAGGAAAGCACAAACAAACAGGTGAAGGAATTGTACAAAACCATCTAGGACCTAAAAATGGAAGTAGAAACAGTTAAGAAATCACAAAGAGAGACAACTCTG
>NW_022196898.1:41576615-41585600 GCF_008632895.1 Mastomys coucha | reverse complement strand
TATGACAAAACCAAATTCACACAATATATTTCCACAAATCCAGCCCTTCAAAGGATAATAAATGGAAACCTCCAACACAAGAAGATAGCCACATGAACAGAATTCCAACTCTAACAACAAAAATAACAGGAAGCAACAATTACTTTTCCTTAATATCTATTAATATCAATGGACTCAATTCCCCAATAAAAAGATGTAGACTATCAGACTGGGTATGTAAAGAGGACCCAACATTTTGTTGCATACAGGAAACCCACCTCGGTGACAAAGACAGACACTACCTCAGAATAAATGGCTGGAAAACAATCCTCCGAGCTGGTCCCAAGAAAAAAGCTGGAGTAGCCATTCTAATATCAAATAAAATTGACTTTCACCCTAAAGTGATCAAAAAAGATAAGGAGGGACACTTCATATTAATAAAAGTTATGATCTACCAAGATGAACTCTCAATTCTGAACCTCTATGCTCCAAATCAAAGGGCATCTACATTCATAAAAGAAACTACTAAAGCTCAAAGCACACATTGCACCACACACAATAATAGTGGGAGATTTCAACACCCCACTCTCTGCAATGGACAGATCATGGAAACAGAAACTAAACAAAGACACAGTGAGACTAACAGAAGTTATGAAACAGATGGATTTAACAGATATCTTAGAACTTTTTATCCTAAAACAAAAGGATACACCTTCTTCTTAGCACCTCATGGTACCTTCTCCAAAATTGAAAAATCAGGCCTCAACAGATACGAGAAGATTGAAATAATTCCTTGTATCCTATCAGATCACCATGGACTAAAGCTGCTCCTCAATAACAACATAAACAATATAATACCCACATACACGTGGAAGCTTAGCAACACTCTACTCAATGATAACTTGGTCAAGGAAGAAATAAAGAAAGAAAGAAAAGGTCTTTCTTGAGTTTAATGAAAATGAAGCCACAACATATCCAAACTTATGGGACACAATGAAAGCAGTCCTAAGAGGAAAACTAATAACTTTAGGTGCCTCCAAAAAGAAACTGGGGAGAGCATACACCAGCAATTTGACAGCACATCTGAAAGCTCTAGAACAAAAAGAAGCAACTTCACCCAAGAGGAGTCAAAGGCAGGAAATAATCAAACTCAGGGCTGAAATCAACCCAATAAAAACAAAAAGAACTATACAAAGAATCAACCAAACCAGGAGCTGGTTCTTTGAGAAAATAAGCAAAATAGATAAACCCTTAGACAGACTAACTAGAGGGCACAGAGACTGTATCCTAATTAACAAGGTCAGAAATGAAAAGGGAGAGATAACAACAGAAACTGAGGAAATCCAAAAAATCATGAGAGCCTACTACAAAAGCCTATACTCAACAAAACTGGAAAACCTGGATGAAATGGACAATTTTGTAGGCAGATACCAGGTACCAAAGTTAAATCAAGACCAGACCAACGATCTAAACAGTCCCATATCTGCTAAGGAAATAGGAACAGTCATTAATAGTCTCCCAACAAACAAAAGCCCAGGACCAGATGGGACTAGTGCAGAGTTTTATCACACCTTCAAAGAAGACCTAATACCAATACTTCTCAAACTACTCCACAAAATTGAAACAGAAGGTACTCTACCCAATTCAGTTTATGAAGCCACAATTACTATTATACCTAAACCATATAAAGACCTAACGAAGAAGAAAACTTCAGACCAATTTCCCATATGAATATCGATGCAAAAATATTCAATAAAATTCTTGCAAACTGAATTAAAGAACACATCAAAACAATCATCCACCATGATCAAGTAGGCTTCATCCCAGGGATGCAGGGATGATTCAATATACGGAAATCCATCAACATAATTTACTATATAAACAAACTCAAAGAAAAAAACCATATGACTATCTCATTAGATGTTGAGAAAGCATTTGACAAAATCCAACTTGCCTTCATGATAAAAGTCTTGGAAAGATCAGGAATTCAAGGCCCATACTTAAACATAGTAAAAGCAATATACAGAAAACCAGTAGCCAACATCAAACTAAATGGAGAGAAACTTGAAGCAATCCCACTAAAATCAGGGACTAGACAAGGCTGCCCACTCTCTCCCTACATATTCAATATTGTACTTGAAGTCCTAGCCAGAGCAATTAGACAACAAAAGGAGATCAAAGGGATATGAATTGGAAAAAAAGTCAAATTATCACTATTTGATGATATAATAGTATACTTAAGTGACTCCAAAAATTTCACCAGAGAGCTCCTAAACCTGATAAACAACTTCAGCAAAGTAGCAGGATATGAAATTAACTCAAGTAAATCAGAGGCCTTCCTCTACACAAAGGATAAACAGGCAGAGAAATAAATAAGGGAAACAACATCCTTCACAATTGTTACAAATAATATAAAATACTTAGGTGTGACTCTAACTAAGCAAGTAAAAGATCTGTTTGACAAGAACTTCAAGTCTCTGAAGAAGGAAACTGAAGAAGATCTCAGAAAAAGGAAAGATCTCCCATGCTCGTGGATTGGCAGGATTAATATAGTAAATTGGCCATCTTGCTGAAGGCAATCTACAGATTCAATGCAATCCCCATCAAAATTCCAACTCAATTTTTCACAGACTTAGTAAGAGCAATTTGCAAATTCATCTGGAATAACAAAAAACCCAGGATAGCCAAATCTATTCTTAACAATAAAGGAGCCTCTGGTGGAATCACCATCCCGGACCTTAAGCTGTACTACAGAGCAATTGTGATTAAAAAAATAACAAAACAAAACTGCATGATATTGGTACAGTGACAGGCAGGTAGATCAATGGAACAGAATTGAAGACCCAGAAATGAACCCACAGACCTATGGTCACTTGATCTTTGACAAAGGAGGTAAAACCATAAAGTGGAAAAAAGACAGCATTCTCAACAAATGGTGCTGGCTCAACTGGTGGTTAGCATGTAGAAGAATGCAAATCAATCCATTCCTATCTCCTTGTACAAAGCTCAAGTCCAAGTCCAAGTGGATCAAGGACCTCCACATCAAACCAGAAACACTGAAATAGAAAAGTAAGTGGGGAATACACTTGAGTGCCTTGAGTACATAGGCACAGGGGAAAATTTCCTGAACAGAACACCAATAGCTTATGCTCTAAGATCAAGAATTGACAAATGGGACCTCATAAAGTTGCAAAGCTTCTGTAAGGCAAAAGACACTGTCAACAGGACAAAACGTCAACCAACAAATTGGGAAAAAATTCTTTACCAATCCTATATCTGATAGAGGGCTAATATCCAATGTATACAAAGAACTCATGAAGTTAGACTCCAGAGAACCAAATATCCCTATTAAAAATGGGGTACAGAGCTAAGCAACGAATTCTCAACTGATGAATACCGAATGGCTGAGAAGCACCTAAAGAAGTCAACATTCTTAGTCATCAGGGAAATGCAAATCAAAACAACCCTGAGATTCCACCTCACACCAGTCAGAATGGCTAGGATAAAAAACTAAAGTGACAGTAGATGCTGGAGAGCTTGTGGAGAAAGAGGAACACTCCTTCATTGCTGGTGGGATTGCAAGCTGGTACAACCACTCTGGAAATCAGTTTGGTGGTTCCTATGGAAATTGGACATAGTACTACCAGAGTATCCAGCTATAGCACTCTTGGGCATATACCCAGAAGATGCTCCAAAATGTAATGAGGACACATGCCCCACCATGTTCATAGCATCCTCATTTATAATAGCCAGAAACTGGAAACAACCCAGATGTCCCTCAACAGAGGAATGGATACAGAAATTGTGGTACATCTATACAATGGAGTACTACTCAGCTATTAAAAATAATGAATGTATGAAATTCCTAGGGAAATGGATGGATCTGGAGAATATCATCCTAAGTGAGGTAACTCAATTACAAAAGAACACACATGGTATGCACTCTCTGATAAGTGGTTATTAGCCCAGTAGTTCGGAATACTTGAAGTACAATCCACAAACCACAAGAAACTCAAGAAGACGGAAGACCAAAATGTGGATGCTTCATTCCTTCTTAAAAGGGGGAATAAAATACCCATGGAAGGAGTTGCAGAGACTAACTATGGAGCAGAGACTGTAGGACGGGCACTCAAGCCTGATATAGCTGTCTCCTGAGAGGCTCTGACAGTACCAGATTAATACAGAAGTAGAGGCTCACAGCCATCCATTGAACTGAGTACAGGGTCCCCAATGAAGGAGTTAGAGAAAGGACCTATGGAGCTGAGGGGTTTGCAGCACCTTAGGACGAATAACAATATGAACTAACTAGTACCCTCAGAGCTCCCAGGGTCTCAACCACCAACCAAGGAGTACACATGGTGAGACTGATGGCTCTGGCAGCATATGTATAGTAGAGGATGGCCAAGTTGGTCATTAAGGGGAGGAGAGGCCCTTGGCCCTGTGAAGGTTCTGTGCCCCAGTGTAGGGGAATGCCAGGGCCAGTTAGTGGGAGAGGGTGGGGTGGCGAGCAGGGGGAGGTGGAAGGGAACCGGGGTTTGTTCTTGTTTTTGTTTTGTTTTGTTTTGTTTTTTGAGGGGAAACTGGGAAAGGAGATATCATATGACATGTAAATAAAGAAAATATCTAAAAAAAAAATTCTTATCTAGTAGATGTATGATGATCCAGCCCAAAAGACTACCACTGCGATTTTCTCAAAGTCAGGTGGGGCAGTGCATGTTCCAGCTAACCTGCTCTTAAAATTCTGACAACCTTCAGACTTAACACATACCTTCAGAATTGGCCGGAACTCCTTCTCCAGCAGTTCCTTTAGCTCATCCTTGCTCAGTGTGCCACATTCTTCATCTTGCTTGGTGTATTTGTAGAATATATCAATGATGGTGACAACACTTCTTAAGAGATATGTCATCTTTGTTTGTGTCAAATTTAAATGAACCTAGCGGAAGAACGAATAAAGATATAGAGAGAACTACAGGGAGAGGCTTCATTTTCTTTTAGTTTTCCAGCAGATCTTATTTTAATATAATGCAATGGTTTTCAACTTTCCTAATGCTGTGACCTTTTAATACAGTTAGTCATGTTGTGGTGACCCCCCAGTATAATTATTTTCATTGATACTTCATAACTGTACTTTTGCTACTGTTATGAGTCATAACATAAATATCTTATATGCAGGATATCGGATATGAAAAAACCTGTGACAGTGTTGTTGGACCCCCAAAGGGATTTAGACCTACAGGTTGAGAACTACTGATAAGATAACTTTTTAAATCTCTTTTCTTTCTTCCATCTCAACATATAAGTATGGGTCAGGGTTTTTGTAATATTTATCGACACAAAGGAAACTTTGGGCATGTTACTGACCCAATTGAGATGTTCTCATGTCTCCATATTATTTGTCTTTGATGAGTATATTCTTTGTAGAATATGTCTTTAGGGTACTTTGATGTCCTGGGGGTTACTCTGGGCTTCCAACATTCCTAGTACTCTGTATACACCATAACTCTACTCTGTCTCATCTTTTCTGTCCTATATTTTTTTGTATCCTTTATCTCCTCCACTTTATCCATCTCCTTACCTCTGATTTTCTTTACTCTTCATTATCATTTCTTTCCTGGCATGCATGTGATACATGTATGTGATACATGCATGTGTTTGTGTGGGTGTGTATTCATATGTGTGTTTTGGAACTTTTGCACATATGTGGATATGTGTGTGGAAACCAGAATCAGCATTTGGTGTCTTTTTCAATTAGCGTTTATATTGTTTTTATATCTGTTCTTTATGTATGAGGGAATTGTGGATGTGTATGTAAATATGTGTATAATATATGAAGGTGTGTGTGTATGTGTGTGTTTGTATTTGTGCATGAGTCCAGGCATGTGTGTACCATGTGTGGAGATCAGAGGACAACCTTAGGTGTTGCTCATCACTTTCTACATTGTTTGAACCATGGTTTGCTGCCTGCATGCTTTTCATCACCTGTTGCCAGGCTAGCTCCAGGAAGATTGGAATTTCAGATGTTCACTCACTATACCCAGCTTTATGTCAGTTCTAGGCATTTGAACCCAAGTCCTCACGTGTACCATAAGTTCTGTAGACACTGAGTGCTTTTCCAAGCCTTATATTTTGAGACAGCTTCTCTTAATGATCCTAGAGTTCATTGATTCGGCTAAATTGGTTAGCAAGTGAGATCTAGAGAGCCACTTGTGTCAGTCCCTACCCCAGCACAAAAGTTACAAACATATGTTACCATACCTAGCTTTTACAGAGGTGCTATGCATCTGAACTCAAGTCCTCATGCTTGTGTGGCAGACACTTTACCTATTAAGTTATTTGCCCAGGCTCAATCTCTTTCTTCCCTTCTTCCCCTCCTTCCTTCTTTCTTTCTTTCTTTCTTTCTTTCTTTCTTTCTTTCTTTCTTTCTTTCTTTCTTTCTTCCTTTCTCTCTTTTTCTTTTCTGTTTTCTTCCTATGTATGTATCTTTGTATGTGTGCATGTATGTATGTATGTATGCATCTATCTATCTATCTATCTATCTATCTATCTATCTATCTATCTATCTATCTTTGAGACAGGATCTCATGCAGCTAAGGCTGGCCTAAAAAATTGCTTTGTAGCCAAGTCTGGCCCCTGACTCCTGATCTTTCCTTTCACCTCCTGAGTTGCAGAATTATATGCATGCTTCACCATTCCCATCTGGGGCAAAAGTGGCAGATAACATCTAAATCCCTTTGGTTCATCAGAAAGCAAGTTAGACCCAAAACTTTTACAGAAAATTAAAAAAATGTCTCAAGTGTGTCAATGAAATCTCAGTACTGTAGAACCCAGAGATAGCCTTTATCACAGGTCAAAAACTCTCATAATCTTAGTACTCAATTAAACAGCCTTTCTTTTTAAAGTTAGAAATCCAGACAAGAATTTGGAAGTGGAGAATTAGACTTCAAATTTCTATGAAACAACAATGAACAGTGAAAAAAAACACCACCATACTACTAGTCTTGTGCAAATGCTCAGAAAAGATGCCTTATGAGATGAGATGGCACGGAACAGTGATTCTCAACCTTCCTAATGCTGTAACACCTTAACACAGCTCCTCGTGTTATTGCAACCTCCAACCATAAAAGTACTTTCATTGACACTTCAATTGTAATTTTGTATGAGTTATATGTAAATGTCTGATATGTAGGATATCTGATAAATGACCCCTGTTGAAGGGGTCCTGACCAAAGGTTGAGAATCACTGGCCTAGATGAAGACAGACTTTTACTAACTTCCTCAATAAAGACATTTATTTCTAAAGACTCAAGCATAAACTAATTATCCAAACTAAACAACAAACCAAAAAGAAAAGAATCAACAACAAAAGGAAAAGTAGAAAAATATGTTACTCTATATGTCTGAGCTCAGACTCATCTCAGGATATCTGGAACAAGAGCACCAAAAGCCATTGATTTCCATTCCTCTCACCTGGTTCACCAAAGGAACAAGTAGGATAAGGCCTGATGCAGCTTGCAGGGTGTTGATGAATTGGGACAGTAACCCTTATATAGCTTCTAGCTTGGGTGCTGTCTCCTGTGGGATGGGCTGATTCATTTCTAATCAAACTTAACCCCACCCCTTGCATGTTTATCTTCCTTCTTTACATTCTCATCTCTAAGATGATTGCAGAAAGGGTGGTAATGTTCCCACCTCCCACAATGAAGACATGCTCTGGGACACTCTCCTGTAGGGTCATATATAGTGAAAAGCAGAGACTTTGTTGAAGAGGATTTGTGTGTGCAATTGGTTTTCTTTATCATCGTTCAAAGAAGGTAGAAGAGTGTTAGATACTTGGCAGGTGCATGATATTAGTTTTTTATTGCAAATGAATGCAGGCCACTAAGCTTATCCAATTCATGTCTTTTGAAATAATAGTTACTATTTATTGAGAACTTACTGTGTTCAGATAAGTGTGTTGAATATGCCTCTCTTATCATGTTGTCTAATAACATTTGCATATGTATGTTTGTTCCACATTACAGATAAAGACATAAGTTTAAAAGAATTCAAAGTCATAGCTATATGATACAAGAACCAAGATTTGAACATATAACTATCTTATTGCTGATGCCGTAATCATTATTTTAGCTTACCCTTATTATATGAAACAAATTGAATCTGGGATTTATACCATATATACATTTTAAGAATGTCATGTATTCTGAAACAGGAATCATATGAAGGGGAAATGTATGGAATGCTGCAAGCCATGAGAAGAAGAAATAATCTCGGATCATGTGTAAGCTATTTTTTTTTTTGTTGCTAAGTATAAGAGCTATAAATAAAAGTAAGGTTTTCAGAAGTGTTTAAGATAAATTTAGAGTGAGATTTTCTTCCTGTACCCTACGATTCACTATTAGTATGGCATCTTTGGGCCTAGCCTTTTGGAAAAATATACGTCTCTTGGAAAAGATGTATATAGCACATATCACATTTTGATGTGTAGCAAAATAACCAAATAAACTGCATTAGGCGTGATGAATCAACTCTCCTGTATTCACCACAAGGCAATGGTGGTAGTAGCTGTCATCACTTGATTGCTCTTTTGTCTATTTTACTACTTTATTCCTCAGATAAATTTGTGAGGTTAGTATCATGAAATGAAAGTATAAAGAAATTTTAAAATGTGACTAAAATCTCAGCAGTATCAGAAGGAAAAGTGGTTCACCATACTAGATGCTGAAGCCTGGCCTAGAGTTGCAGATTTGCCATATGTCTGGAGTCAGTTATCTCCTGTATGGGTATTACTTTGGGGATAGTTATCATCTAGACAGTCCCTAGATTTTAGCAACTTAGAATGAGTATCTGTTCACAAACATGTTAATGGATTAGTCCCCGAGAGACAACACTGCCCCTATTTCCCAGGGAGTCCTAAACTAATACAACCATAGAAAGTTAGGCTTTTAAGAAGGAATGAAATGTCCACCTTTTGGTCTTCCTTCTTCTAGAGTTCCTTGTGGAATGTGG
>NW_022196898.1:41566706-41575992 GCF_008632895.1 Mastomys coucha | reverse complement strand
TAAATTAAAAAAAAAAAAAGAAGAGAAAGAAAGTTAGGCTTTTCCTGTGGCTATAATAGCTCTCAGTTGTTGACTTTTTTGAAATTGTGTTTCTTTTTCTGAAAGTGGCTCTGTCAAACTTTGGAGACTTTGGAAAGTGTTTGAGACTTTGGAGCCTCACACCCATACTGAAGTAAAAGTTTAAAGTCAGCCTTACACTGAATTTCAGCATTTATTTAGAACTTGAAAACTCTACCATAACAACTGTCAGAAGTTCACTGTTTTGTATTCTTTTTGGTGAGTCTGTCTTCTTTTTCTGACTTGCTTAGCATAGTGGATAAAATTATAGTCTTTGTAATCAGAAAGACTCGAGTTTAACTTTCAGCTCTGCCTCTTTCTAGCTGCATTTCTTGAGTAATCAGAAGTTCCCTCGGCTTCTGCTTCTCAAGTAATTTAAAGAGTCAGAATAATAGCACTTGCCTCACTTGATGGAGATATGTGTAGCTATATTAATGACCCAGTGAACTGTACAAGCTCATGTGGGATGTTTCATGCCATCTGAAGTGTTTTATATATAAGAATTAATTCTAAAAAATGAGGTAGGGGGCAGTAATAGGACTTGAAAAGGCGAAAATACTATTTGTCAAAAGCATTGTCCAGAAGGTAATTTCTTTTAAAAAACAAAATGTATCTATTGAGGTATGTTTCATATACTATGAAAACTGGACTTAAAAAGTATACTATTTGGTGGCTCATAATTATGCTGGGTTGTAAAATAAGTAATGGCTCTTATGATGTCAGTATCCTTAAGGAAGCCCCTGTGAAATTCTTATTGCTTCAGTTTCTCTCATTGATAATTACCAAATGCTGTTATTGTCAGGGTACAAGTGGACATGCCAGGCCATCAGAGCAGCAATCTGGAAAAAGTATTATTCCTACCTACAAGGGTCCTTCTAAAAAATGAACAAAATTTATAGTGTTTGGGGATGTAAAGATTGCTATGATACTATCTCCAGAGACTTGCTTACCTTACTTCAAAAAGGTTATAGTCTGAGGAAGCAGAGTCCTTGGGCACCAAACAAGAGCAATCTTAGGTATGCTGCTCCTCTGTACCCAGGCCTCCTTCCTCCCCATTTTCTCATTACTCTCTGCTTATCTACCCACATCCATCCCGCTTTGCATTGTCAGTAGCCATTTGGTGGAGCTCACATGTTATTAGCCACCTTGTATACAAAAGGTGAAGAATACTTACCTTGTACTATCAATTCAAACTTTAGCTGCACATCTGAAAGTCCAAACTTCAGTTCTACTGAATTCCAGGTAAAAATTTTCCCCATATATAATACTATAAATGGGCTTTTTCAGAATTAAAATTATTTGCTTTGTTTTCTGTCATGTTCTCATGTACAAATTAAGATTCTGCCTTAGGATCCAAGTGTGTGTTGCTTTATCATAAGAACCAAACATTTTTACCCACTGTGATTCTTAGGAGTCCCTATTACAGGAGTTCTTAGTGAAGTCAACTAAGAGTTGCAGCCTGATTCTTCCTCCAGGCCCATTGGCATTCTTTTCTGGGAGTGGTTTAAAGGTCTGTTCTTGGAGTGTAGAATGATAAAAAATATACTAAATATTTTTATTTTTATAGTAAAAAGAAAAAAGCATTGGTTTTTACATCAGGACACATAGATCACTTTTGTATTAGATCTCAGCATATACTACCAGCAAAATTTGGGGACATCTTTAGATCTGAGTATGTTTACCCACTTGGGAAGTGGGAATAATTATACAGCTCTGAGAATAACTCGGTGTAGCATTCAGATAGTTCTTAGCACATAACAGAATTTCAGTGTATTTTCTTCTTCCTGTCAAGTTTAATCTAGCTTAGGAATGAGTAGAACTGATGGTTCCTAGAAATGACTCTCAACTTTATTCTCTTCTTATGGCATAGCCTCTCTAGGTAAGGTCAGACACCAGCATTTGGAACTTGGTTTTTAAAGATGCTCAAAAATTACAAAAACTTTTCATTACAAGCAGTTCATGAGGAAGATGGGAACTACTAGCTACACTGTCTAATAATGCCTTTTGTGCCGGGCAGTGGTGGTGCACACCTTTAATCCCAGCACTTGGGAGGCAGAGGCAGGCAGATTTCTGAGTTCAAGGCCAGCCTGGTCTACAGAGTGAGTTCCAGGACAGCCAGGGCTACACAGAGAAACCCTGTCTTGAAAAACAAAAACAACAACAACAACAACAAAAAATGCCTTTCATTTCCAGAGCTCATTTTTAGTTTTTCACGTGAGTATAGATACCTGGAGTTTCATATACCAGACAAATAGAATCTAGTGTAGAAGCCTACCAACAAATCTAGACTTCTGGAACGCAGCTTGGGGCTTTCATAGCTTGCCTAATTCAGATTTAACCTACATGTCCCATCTGGAACCTTTTGGTGCTTACTGAAGTCAACATAGCTGCACATCTCAAGACATCTGAAGTTCTGATGGTCCATGCAGTCATCACATGGACCATAAACAAAAACCACAAACCTGTGGCAGCAAGGTAGAAATAATTTCAAGATAGATTTGAAACCTTACTGAAAGTCAAATCTGACTGAAGGAGAAGGAATCCAATTAAGGCTGACCCTCTAGATTTCACTAAGTGAGCTAGGAGTTTTATTTTAACAAGTTGGAAGGAATTGCTCTTAGGTAAATGCATTGATTTTGTTTGTTTGTTTGTCTCTTTGTTTATACAGCCTAGAAACATTGCAATCAATATGAAGTCATCTGAAGTTGTGTGTGATGAAATGTTGGACCATTCCAGATATTGCATTTTTAAAAAATGTCATATGGTGGGTGACATTGGCCTTTTAATCACAGATGTAATTTTTGGAGTCATTTGTAAGTATTTGGTACTGGGTTTTTAAGAGAAAAAAAAATCCAATTAACATTGATTATTACTGTTGGGTTTAACAATGCTATTTGTTTTTCCCTTTAAAAAATTAATGATGTTTTTTTAGCCTAGTGTAAATAAAGTAATCCACCCACATATTCATACCTTCCCTCTGACACTAATTAAGCCAAGAGCTTAAATCTTCTCTGCTCAGTTTAAGTTACCTGCGAATATAAAGACTAAGAAATGTGATAAAGTGGGATGTGTGCAAAGCTCATTCCAGTGTCTTGTTTTTTTCCCTAGTGAGAATTTTCTTCATTTAGTGATTTGAGTCTTAGAAAAGGGATACTAGATCACTAGTTTAGAAAGATAATTGCAAGACTCAGATAGAATAGTTATTTTACTATGATAGGGTGACTAATGTCTCAGGGATTCCCTTGCTCCCCAATCCAATTGCCCCACCTTACATCGCCAGTTTTGATCTAGTGATACTTGATCCAGAATCCCTGGGTTAGGGAGGTTATTACTTAACACGTATGATGTTAAAGCTCTGGGGTGGATATGGCTTAAAAGTGGGGAATCCACATAGAGAAAGAGGGTGCGCCTTTGCTTCAATGGGAATAGTTTTGAGCTTAGGTACCCACTAGGGAACCCTGATACCTGCTTCCTGAATTTGCTCCAACCAGAAGACTTGACTGCAGATACAGAATTCTTAAATTTGGGTTTCTTGGGGTCTGTCTCAAGAACCAAATTAAATCCCATTGCAAGTTATTAAGCCCAGTGATAAGGTTCATGTACTTTGAAATCTGACAGCATTAGGAAGCCTGTCTTGCTCTTTCATTAACTATGTAGAACTTGTGTTTGTGAATGTCTAACATTTACTTCATTGTGGTGTTTTAAAGCTGAAAAGTTTAATTGTCTAAAACAAAATGTAGTGAAGTAACACAAATCGTGGTGTTAACTCAAAATTTTAAAATGCTATCTTGTTTTATATGTTTTGTGAAAATAATGATATTTTATCTACTTTAGTAATAATATTTCTATCACACAAAGTACTGCTAACAGTTTCGTTTTGAAAGCTAAAAGCCATATGTCAGATACTGCACTTGGAATTTAATCATCATTTTAGGACATTAATTATTATAAAAACCTGTCTTGTGATTGGTCTGCTCCAAAGTGGTTTTGGCGCAGTCTGCTGATAAGCCCTTCATTAAAGATGACTATTATGCCAGTAATTTTGATGCCTCTTGCAATGGTTATGATAACAATGAGAACTTGCCTCTCGGAAGGAGATGAAATCCTCTGACCAGAAGGAATTACTCTGTGGGTACCAGCTTGGGGTACATCCTGAATGTGGGATGCAAGGACTGTACCATTGTCTTCCACTTGGTCTATACTGACTCATGGCGGTAGGTATATATGGGATAACTTACCTTACTTCTTTAACCTTACATTTGTTTGAACTCTGCCTCCTGGAAGCTCCTTCATGGCTGGTTGTGTTCTTGGCCACCTCATCTTCCTTGAAGCCTTACCCATCAAACATTTGAAGTCAGGGATTTTTCTGTGGCTTTCTACATAGAGAATTATATATTTTCTCTTAAAAAACATAGCCAGATAACAAGTGTTCTCTAATAGACCACAGATTTCTGGATATCTCTACTTTTTTCCTCCTACTTTTCCACCCCATAGGTGGATGGATGGATAGTGTAGAGCAAATCAGATTAGTCTAACTGGAAGGGGGACATTTCTTGAATATGGGCCATGTATAAGTGTATTTCGCAACTTTTAAATGTTGCTCTATCTAAATATAAATTGACTTATCAAACTACACTGTTATTTCACCAGCAAGCTACTCAAGGTTGTCAGCTAGAGTTCATTTTAGGCAAGGGCCAACCAATCCTTTTGGGTCTCAGAAGTCAGAGGCAGGTTGAGTCAGGTGCATACCAATCAGGTGCAGGATCTGCCTCCTGTAGATCTGGTTCCCTTACCTATTACTTCCACACTCAGCTTTCTAGAACCTGGGGTTGGCTATTTGTTGGGCAGGGCCTCTGTATTTTGAGATGATAGTGAAGAGAGGTTAGTATAAGGTCTATTGCTCTTACACTAACAAATATGAATATTGGCGATTTGATCCCTATTCATATCCATCCCATTTCAGTGATAGCCTACTGAAAACAGAGTTCTATATGCTTTGGTTATTATACCTAAGAAGTTGTAACTAAGAACAGATGTGCATTTTATTGTTGCAAAAGACAAGGAAAAGCCTTAAATGCATACATACCTATTGCTTATTTGGTAGACATAACAGGAGAGTTAATCTATAAAATTGTCTCTGAGACATACAACAGTATTGGAATTCAAAAAATGCAAAATATTGCATTTCTACTGCCACATCTTTGTACAACGCTATCATTTTGTGCTAGTACTGTTGGCTTAAGAATTGATTTGCTTTCTTCTATTTTTATTTTCTATAGACCCAGCACAGTAATTTTTCATAGTAGAACATGTTAAAACATGAGTGTGAACATGTCACTCCTCTGTTTAAAACCACTGTTCATGTCCACTGTCCTTTTCAGAGTTATTCATGGTTTTGATAAGACCTGAATTTCTCTACTTTTATCTCTTGCTATGCCTGTTAAATCTTTACTATGGCCACCTTGGCCTCCTTGTGGTCCGGGATCTTTCTCTACTCAGTTTCCTGCCTCAGAAGTGCAATTTTAAAATACTGCCTTTTCTTCTCTTTTCGTTCTCTGCCCATTTATTGCCTTCAGCATTTCTGGAAAGATGGAGTAACATGGATTAGATTTATTCTTAACTTTTGACAATTAATATCAAAAAAGAATGGAAAATTGCACAATAGTTTCCACTTCTTGAAAGACAAGGAAGATAAATGAAGTAAGAACAATGATTGGCTAATCATTTCCTGACCCACAGTACAGTAGAGGAAACCAGACAGGGTCTGTATATCCGTAGGACAGTGCAGTGACATGTGAATTCACAGAAATGGAAAGAAGAAGTAGTTACTGCCAGAGATTCAAAAATTCATAGTAACTAATAAAACAATCAGAGCATTGGTGTAGATATAGAAGTCCTAAAGAACACTATCAACCAGTTTGGTCTAATCAATATTTATGGAGTAATTCATTTAGCAATATCAGAATGCAATCTTTACAGTGAACATCAGACAGTTATTAAGTATACTCATTTTTTTGATCCATAAAACAAGTCCCCAATAAAGTTATTTAAATCTTATAGATTATAGTCTCTGATCATAGTGAAATACAGATATACATAGTGGCACATACGTATTTTTCTAGTGTTTTAGAGACTGAGGCAGGAGGACCATAATAAATTCAAGGTGAGCTTAGGCAAACTAGCAAAACCTCTTTCCCAACAAAGAAACAAGCAACACTGGGAAGGGAGCCAGTGAGATGGTTCTGTAGGTAAAGCACTTGATACCAGGTTTAATGACCAGAGTTCAATCCCGAGGTCCCACATGAGAGAACTGACTCCTGCAAGTTGTTCTCTGACTTACACATGCACACATGCATACACAAACATATAATATGCAAATAAATATAACATTAAGGAAATGATAGAAACTAATAGTAAATTCCACAAAAACTAAAATATTTAGAAATAAATTGTGGCTCAAAAAACAAAACAAAAGGAAATTAGAAATTTCTCTGAACTAGATAGAAATGAATATATATTTCAAATATTTTGAGTTGCAATCAAACCAGGATTAGAAAAAAATTCAAATCACTAATACTATCTGTATTAGAAAACAAGAATGATATTTTCACCAGGTTCTAATGTGTAAGCAATAGCCTGTATTGCTTGAGGTTTTGGGAGTACTCACTAGCCAACAACTCCATAAAAGAAAATACATTTAAGACCTGAGGGGCATTGTTGTCCATTATTGGTTAACAACATTCTAACTCTTTGTATGTTAGTGTGTGTGTGTGATGTGTGTGCGTGTGTGTTTGTGTCAGCTTCTACTATAATTGGTAGATTTCCACATGACCCTTTCAAAAGGTGTTATCCCTCACTGTATTCCTTCCTGTACTTTGCTCTCCCATTCCTCATCCCAAGTTAACCTTGCCTGCACTGTTAATCTCTCTTTAATCCTTTATACTACTCTTTAATCCTTTTATCCCCCTTCTTCAAAGCTCCAGACCCCGTGATACCTTACTAATTTTCTAACCTTTATGGTTATTCCAAATGAAATGTATCTGAAGATACAAAACTAACATCAACAGATGAGAGAAAAATATATGACTTTTGTCTTTCAGGGTCAGGATCTAAGCTTCCTCACTCAAACCCTGTTTCTGAGAACATCTATTTCTGGGACAAAACACAGAGCTTCCTGGCACTGACATGTCATACCTCTCACTAGGTTTCATAGTGCTGGAAGATGGTGTGCATGTTGCCAGAGAAAAAACAACCATCAGTCTTATCCAGCTGTGAATGATTTGAAGCTCAATAACAACTAGCCTGCTAGGACATGGCCACTGGTGCAGTAATGGCATGAAGATCATGGGAGTAGGCTGCTGCCAAGATTATATAGGTCACTCTCTCCAAACTGATTCCAAGGCCCCATGGCTGACGATAACATCTACACAACTAATTAAACATGGAGATGTCAAGCTGGTGCCTTTATAGAGCCTTTACTCCTATATACTAGCATCCGTGGTACAGGAAGGTACTCTGCCTGCTGCCAAAACAGAAACAGAAACACCAAGCCAGCTACAACTCCTTGATCTATAATGAAACCCTGACTTCAAGATATGTTAGAGCAACATAGCTTGTGGGAGTAATCAACCAATATCTGATTTGACTTGAGTCCCACTCCAGAAGATGGAATCCATACCTGGCACTGCTTGAATGACCAAGAACCTAATACTAGCTAGCCTAGGGACATAGGGTAAAACTGATCACTACTGTTCTTAAAACAATGATGATGATGATGATGATGATGATGATGATGATGATGACGACGACAACAACAACAAAACACATAGTAATAAAATTACTCCTGATGACATTATGTTACATTCATTGATCAGTGCCTTGCTCAGCTATCATCAGAGAATATTCCTCCTGCAGTAAATGAGAACAAATATAGATACCCAATGCTGGATATTAAGCAGAGAATGAAAGACTTTGGAACACTCTGCCTAAAACAGGTTGTCTTTATTAAATCCCTCTCCTTTGGGCTCAGGGAACCCAGTGGAAGAGAAGGATAAAAGAGTGTAAGAGCCAGAAGGGATGGAGGACACCAAAAAAAAACAAGACCCTTTAAGTCAACATGATCAAAAAAACCATATGAACTTATGGAGACTGAGGCAGCATGCACAAGGGCTTGCACAGGTCTGTACCAGGTCCTCTGAATATATACTATGGCTTCCAGTTGACTGTTTTTATAGGATTCCTTAGTGTGTTCATTAGTGTGTCACGGTATTCTTTGGGGCTCTTTTCCTTCTGTTTGCCTTGTCTATTTCTAATGTATTAGTTTTTGTTTCATCTTGTTTTATTCTATTATTGTCTCATAGAAGCCTGTTTGTTTTTTTAATGAAAGAAAGGGAATAGATATGGATGGGAGGGAAAATAGAGGGAATTAGAAAGAGTAGAAGAAGCAGACATCATAATCAATATATATTATGTGAAAAAAATCTATTTTCAATAAAATGAAAAAATACTATTTGTGTAAATACATATATGCATGCAAAAGCAATTATTGAAAAACAAGGCCATGAATTTGAAGGAGAGCGGGAATGGGTATATATAAGGGTATGGAAAGATAAAAGGAAAGGGAAAGACATTCTGATTATATCATAATCTCAAAATAAAATAAATTTTTCTTGTTTTTTAAAAGAAAGACCATACAGTCTTTATATGTTGCTTTAATTTAAAGCTTATGTTAATCAGTTATGCAATTTTCAGAAACTAGTGTTTAATAGTAATAGTTACAAACTTTTGAAAAAGGGCTTTCTGATTAGATTTAAGTGCCCCTGCACAAGAAAACCTATATTTGGCACCATTGTTGGATCAAGAACCTGTGGCTGGACAATTTATAGGCCCTAAGAGGAGACCCTATTACTTTATCTTGCTAAATGGGCATAGTATTAAACCTACCTCTAATGACTTATTATACACATAGATCAAAGCATCTCTCAACTCTCATTAAGAAAGCTGCTTGGCGGTTCCTCCGGAAATTGGACATGGCTCTACCGGAGGACCCAGCCATACCACTACTGGGCATATACCCAAAAGATACTGCAACATGTAATAAGGACACATGCTCCACCATGTTCATAGCAGCCTTATTTATAATAGCCAGAACCTGGGGGCAGCCCAGATGTCCCTCGACAGAGGAGTGGATACAGAAATTGTGGTACATCTACACAATGGAGTACTACTC
>NW_022196898.1:41545762-41565895 GCF_008632895.1 Mastomys coucha | reverse complement strand
TAAAAAAAAAAAAAAGCTGCTGTTTCCAGTAGATAGTGCTTAAGACAGAGACCCATAGTTGACCTGAGTGTAGAGAAGAGCCTACCAGATGGTCCGCCTTAAGTGGATCATATATACTCAACCGTATCCTTCCAAAGCTCACATATCATTGTGAAAGAAGGAATGGTGACTGAATACAAGGAAATGAAGTCCTTCAGATACAACAGGGCAGCTATGTCTATGAACTCACAGAGGTTATGACAGCCTGCACAAAACTTGTGCACAAGCCAGACAAATCTGAGCATAGACATGGGTTAGATATGACGTGTCACCCCTATCCAAGGATCTATTGGAAATTGATGGCTGCTGGGAAGGGAAGAGTCAGTTTTTAAGTTTTTCAATTTGTAGGTCAGCTACAGTCCAATAGAATACAACATATTCATGAATAGATGGGCAGCACAAATTGGACTTTATGCATGAAAAAAAAACACGAGAGAGGATACAAAGTTGGATGTGGAAAGGGCTGGATCTGGGGGAAGTTGAGGCAGGGGTAAATATGACCAAAACCTGGAAAAAGTTCTCAAATAATGAGGGGGGCAGAGGTCAACAACATATACTTTAACCCTAAGAAACTAGAAATAAAGAACAGAACATTATACATAATGTAAAAATAAAAGAACTAATAAAGATAACAGAATAATCCTTGAAAATAGAAAAATAGTGGAGAAAAGAATTCAAACTAGAATTTGGTTCTTGTCAGAGATAAATAAAATTGAAAGACCAGCCAGACTTACTAAGGATAAAAATAAAGATGACAAGTATCTAATATGAAGGATGAAAGAGAGGCATTGTAATGTGTGTATACCTTAAAAAGATAACAAAGTGAATTATAATGTGTGTATACCTTAAAAAGATAACAAAGTGAAATTAGGAATAACTTTTTTCCAGTAGTTTTCTCAGGTTAGTTGAAATATATAAATTTCTTGAAAGATACTAATGTCTAAAGATTACTATAAAAGAAAAGATATATAAGATTTGTCATATGCATTAAAATCAAGTGCAAAGAAATTACTAGACTGAATAGCCTCATGTTTATTAAATCAGTTAAGTATAAAATTAAAACTTTGCCACATACGGAGACTTCAGGCCCAGAAGACTTCATTGGTGAATATTTCTAGGCATTTAGGAAAGAAGTAACACAAATCATACCTGGAAACTCTTCTATAAGTTTGAAGGAGATGTAAAACTTCTAACCCATTCTACAAGGTCAGTGTGAAAGCCAAGACAAAAGAAAAGAGATCTGTTTTCCAATATTTCACATAAATGTAGTAAATAAATTTTCATGTAGCTCAGCCTGTCCTCAAATTCACTGGGTAACAAAAGCTGGTCTTATAATTCTGCTCATCCTGTTTCTACCTCCTGCAGGATAGGATTATACGTGTGTACTACCAAAAATGGTGAGGCGACACAATTCCTAATGAAAGTTAATCAAATCCTATATAATATTTAGATGTGCAATGTGTTATGATCAAGCGGAGTTTATTCTCGAAATCCCAGGATGTGTGTATACCTCAAATCTACTAAGGTAGTATAGATTAACCACATATTACCTCAGCAGATTCAAAAGCGATTTTGATTAAATTTGACATCCATTTGTGAGAAAAATCTCTAGGCTAAATGGAATAGAAATGGCCTTTCTCAACCTGAAAGTAGACATCTGCCACATTCCCATCTTACTTGGTATCTTACTGAAAGAGAAAAGACTGAGTGCTCTGCCTTTTAAATTGAAAACACACATCTCCCTTGCCAATGGCCAGCATTCTCATGGAGTTGGTGCCAGTTAAGCAAGGCTCTAGGCTAGAAATTCATGCATGTGATATGATGTGAAAAATCCCAAACTACTGCACAAAAGCAACCAAAAGACCTATTAGAACCAATGATAAGTGCATTTATCTGAGTCCTGGATATAAGAGCAGTACCCCAAATTTAATCATTTCTACATACTATCAATAGTTACACTTAATTTAAAATAATATTTATAATACTGAAATTATAATATAAAATTATGAAATAGTTACAATTTTGAAAAATATGTATAGGATATATGCGCTAAAAACTATAAAACACAGATGAAACAAATAAAATAAGAACTTGAATAAATGAGAAGTTATACATTTTCATGAAGCAAAGAGAGTATTGTTTTCATTTTCTTTTCAGATTATTTTATAGATACAACAGCATCATAATAAAAATCTCAACTGAGTCATTGTATGACCCTGAGTCTACATGATGAAATTTCCAATTCTTCTGTCCCAAGAATTGGATCATGGGTATCATAGAAATTGAGGTGATTTATTAAGAAAGAGAGAGGTATTCCTGAGAAGGGAAGTGGGCTGGGGGTATGGTAAGGGCTGTTTCATGACACTCTATAGGTCATTTATATAACTTCGCTTTCACATTCAGTTCTCCTTCACATTCTTACTCTCACAGGGCTTGGCTTTCAGTATTTCTGCTAACTGGCTCCTTTCATCTTGTAAGTTTGGTGCCTCTTTCCCTACATTCTACTCTCTTGCCACAGCATGTTTTTACTTTTACTTTTATATAAATAGGCAATTTGATTCTAAAATGTATGAAAAGGAACTGAATTAACCAAAACAAACAAAACAATGTGGAAGATTGACAGTGGTTAACTTGAGGACTTATTATGAAGCTGCATTAATCAAGAAAATGCATTATCAAACACTAGTGCCCTCATCTAAGTGCCTTCACCTTTCAGTTATCATGTATCCAAGGCTGGATTAAAGGTATGCACAGCCACACTCAGTTTCAGAGATATTGTACTGAAAGCACAGACCATTAAAAAAAGATACAGATTGGTAAAATACATTTGAAAATCACATATCTAATAAGGTATATATATGTATACACATACATATATATGTGTGTGTATGCATATATATATGTATATATATGTGTGTGTATATACATATCTATATGTATATACATATATATTTGGTTTGTGTAAAGAACTCATAAAATTCAATGATGGGATCTGGGGAGGTGGTTTCATGGATGAAGGGCTTGCTGTGCAGAGATGATGCTGTTCCCACTTGCCAACCTGCACCAGTCAGGAAGTTTACTCACAGAGTTGTGAGCATGGGCGAGGTAGTCCTGCACCTTATCAGCTGCAGCACTCAGGAGAGCAGGCCCTAAACAGCACAGAAGGGCTGACCCTGGCAGTGGGGGTGCAGATGAGCTGACACCAATGGTGAGAGCTGGTCCCCTCACTTATCTGCCTTGAGGTGGCTTTAGTTGTGTGGGAAGAGGTGATGGCCTCCCCGCCTTGCCCCTCACCATCCATGGCAGTCAAAAGAGATGGACTCAGGGTCAAAAGATCATGAGAGCTGGCCCAACATCTCACCATCTGGAGCACTTGGGAGAGCTATCCTGCACCTAACCTAGGCAGTGTAGTTGTACTGGCCCTGGTTGACAAGACATGAGTAGGCCAGTCCTGAGGGTATGAGAGTGGGAGAGCACTTGTAGGTTGGAGCACTTGGGAGTATGTGCCCTATACCTTGACTGGGCAGCACAATGGAGCTGTGGGTGTTGGTGAGCACAATGGCAGCATCAGGTGGCCTAGCCCGAACAATTCTGGAGAGCTTGCCCTGGTGTGGATAAGGGAAAGCTGGTGCACTGACCAGCTCAGCTACCAGCCAGGTCAGATACAAGGCTCTGAGTTGGCCCACCCCAAAATCTATGTCATTTATGAATGGTTGGAATGCATGAAATTTATGAATGGTTGGAATGCTGATCCAAAGTTGCAGGATCTCCATGACACAGGGCAACAACAGGCTATCTGGGAGGAGACCAGGTGAGGATCCAATATTGATGGCGTCACAGAAGCCAGAGATCTCGAACTAGACTAATGACTAATTCCAATGAACATTTATTTGCCAGTGAAGATGTGTGGACAAAAGGAAAAACTATGGAGCACACTTGCATCATAGCATCCATGATGAGATGTTTTCTATGCTTTGTTTTTGGTGTGTGTGTGTGTGTGTGTGTGTGTGTGTGTGTGTGTGTGTGTGTGTTTAATTGGGTGGGTTGGAAGGGGAAGAGTGGATATGACAGACAGGGAACGAAGGAAAGTGCATCTACTTTGGAAAACTGAATTCTTTTAAAACTAAATATATTTATGTTTAGAAAATCTGACTAGAAATTGCATTCTAGTTACTCCAGTGTCTTAGTCAGGTTTCTATTCCTGCACAAACATCATGACCAAGAAGCAATATGGGAAGGAAAGGGTTTATTTAACTTACTTCCACATGGCTGTTGATCACCAGAGGAAGTCAGGACTGGAACTCAAGCAGGTCAGGAAGCAGGAGCTGACGCAGAGGCCATGGAGAGATGTTTCTTACTGGCTTGCTACTCCTGGCTTGCTCAGCCTGTTCTCTTATAGAACCCAAGACTTCAAGCCCAGGGATGGCACCACCCACAAGGGGCCCTCCCCCCTTGATCACTAATTAAGAAAATGCCCCACAACTGGATCTCATGGAGGCACTTCCCCAACTGAAGCTCCCTTCTCTGTGATAACTCCAGCCTGTGTCAAGTAGACACACAAAACCAGCCAGTACACTCCAGTGAAGTGAAAACTTACATTCAAACAAAGACCTGCAAGAAAATGTTTATAGCAGCTTTTCTTGTAATAACCAGTGACCAGGAAACTGCCCAATGTCCTTCACAGGGTAAATAGACAAACAAAATGCATGTTGTATTATAAGGATATGCAATACAATGAGTCTCAGCTAACTTAAGCTAAGTGAAAATTCAGGTACAGAAGACTTTTCTCTGTACAATTTCATGCTTGTGACATTCTGGAAAAGACACAGCCATGCAGACAAATGAGCACAGTTGGCTGCCAGATCCTGAACTTAAGCCTTGAGGTAAAGACTGACTGTGAAAGGGCCTGGGAACATGTTAGGAGGACATATAGACAGCTATTTATTTGTCCAGATTGCAGAACTATGCAAAAAAAGGGTCAAATTCCAATTTAAGTAAATGTCACATTAAGAAAAAGATTGTGAAATTTAAAATATCACCTTCATAGTAATAATATCTCTGGCTTAATATCACATATTCTTTCCAGAACCCCAATTTTCTCTATCCCTTGCTGTATCCTGTCCAAAGCACTTACTAACACATAACATAACTAATTATACAGTCTGGTATTATCTCCACCTTAAACCAGCATGTACATTTTATGAGTCTGCCCATTTCATTTTCTGCTGCCTTCCAAATACATATAACAGTGTTTAACACATGGTAGGCACTAAAAATACTTGTTGAATTAGAGAATAAATAAATGAGTGAAAGACTTGTTTTACCTATGTCCTTTTGAGAAAACTCTGAGTAAATCACAGAACTTCATTCATCTACCTCATCTATGAATGGTGTTTTTACTCAACTCAGGGTAGCTAATATGGAGGTAAAATAGGAACAAAATTCTAAAACTTTGCTATAAACTATAGTACTATATAAATTAGTATCTTTTTGAAAGTCACACAGCCTTTAACTTATACTATTTCCTTTTACCATATTTATGCAGTGATATTTATTCATAGACTGCATTCATCACATTTCTCATTGCTGTGAAAAAAATTCCTGACTATAGAGAGTCATCATAAACTTTATCTGCTGAGCCATCTCAGTGGCTCTTACTGACTCCTAAGTTAGGAGCAGATTGTGAGTGAGATGGAAGATTTGGTGAGTGTAGGTATGAAACTTTTCAATGAGGCAAGAAAGATTTGATCTGTTGAATACACAATTATTAAATAAATGTATCTTCATTTCTATAAATTAACACATTAAGAAAATTATTTGTCAAATATTTTCTTTTCCGGCTTTGAAAATGTGGTCATTTTACCATACTGTCTCAGTGTCAAACATCATAGACATAAGTTCTGAAGAGGGGCTTCTTAATTGGTGGGTTTGAATTGTTAAGTTAAAGGGATTAAAAACACTTAGCCTTCCTGAAGAACCTAAATAAGGTCATCTCATTTAGCTTTTTGAGCTGTGGATAGTGACACAACTAGGACCTTTTCCAGCTGGAAGATCAACCATGTGACAGCAATCCGTAGGACTGCTGTAACTGAAATGCTCCTCATTTCATGCCAACACTAGTCATGAATACTTGTTCCAGAACAAAGAGCTAGCCTCCAGGTGTTTATGTCAGTGTGCTGAGAATAATCCTAGCTCCAGTGGAGTATAACTGGATTCTCTATTATTAGTCAACTCCTGGACTCCAGAGAAATTCACGTTTGTTTTTTTAGGAGATGTACGTTTTCAGAGTAGCAGGGAGGCCTTCATCAGATGCTAGTTTTTCCCAGTAGAGATCACAAAGTCTGATGTGGCCTAGGTTTGGATTTAATTCCCTAATGTTACCTGGCCATGTAACTTTTGAGAAAATGAATGATTTTCCATGACCCCAATTCCCTCAAACATAAAGTTAAAATTCATTCTATTTAATCACCCAGTTATATAAAATGTACTTGTTAAGCATGTTCTGGATGTTGGAGAGGAGAGTGAAATGGAAAGGGTTAAAGGGGGAAGGGAAGAAGAAAATGATGTCATTATGTTTTCATTACAAAAAAAAGTAAAACAAATGCAGTGGTAACCAAGTTGGCATGGTTTCTTCTAAGAAAGAATTTGTTATCTCAAGTATAATAATAATAACTTACAGAATTATTCTAATGATAAATAGTTTTGAGAGGAGTGAATACTTTTGCCCATTTTCCTGAATGCTTTCTTCCATGAGAACAAAGACAATAAATGGTGTCCCTCAAATTCACTTGTTAGTGGTTGCCTTATTAGTCTTAGCTTGGTGTTCCCAATAGGGAAAGACCAAGTCTAGGCACAAGCAGCTATGTGGACAACCATGGAGCCTGGGGAGCAGGAAAACACATCTCATAAGAAAGAACAGTGAAGCAAGAACAGAGGCTGAAGTAGTACTAAATGAGAAGAACCTTAATGTCTTGAGTCCCCTGCTGCATCTTTGCTCTTGGGTTTATGATATATCCATATATCTTTCTCAGTGGAGTCATTCACACCCAAGCATACTACACTGACAACACTCAGTCAATCTCAGGCAGTCAATCAGTTTGCTTCCTCTACTTCTGTCTACTGGCATTGAACCCACTCATCCAGTTACTACGCATCCTTAGAGTTATCCTTAACCGCTCCTTCATTTTCTGCATACAGCCACTCAATAAGCTATGCAGATTTTTCTTTCTAAATACTTTACAAATCTTCCTCTTGACTTCCTCTACATTAGGGCCTTATCTTTCCCCAGGATTATAACCACAAAAAGTTATCAGTTTCCTTTCTTCTTGACATTTTGTTATTTTCAGTTTGCCTTCCTTATGTCATGTGTAGTGAATTATGTAGAAAGTAAGTTGATAAAGTCATCTCTCCTACAGCATGAACAACTATTTGGATCTGATTTTCCTTTCAGAGGACATTTTCTGGACCACAGGACCATCCTTGCTACATCCAGGATAATTGCAAGACAAAGTGAGATGGTTAGCTATTAATATTAAGCTGTATTAATATTTCTCACTGCATGCAGAATCTAGCTTTTTAGAAAACCATGGGAATGCATACTCATTGTTTTGGTAATTATAACATATATACTCTTTAACTTGTGAAGGAGTTGTATTCGAATAATCCATCATTAGGGAGAAATACAGTAAGTTTAAAGTGTATTTAACATTCCCAAACTACTGAGCACACTAGATTAGAAAGCAGTTCATTGCAGCATATTGGTTGTTCCCTCTTGAAATGCCTGACTTATTACCATTATCTAGTGAATTAATATTATACCACATAATGCTAGCTTGGTGAAATATTTATACTGTTAATATTGTTCTTATACAATCTTAAAGTCAAAATGTCCTAAGTCAGCCTAACATAAATTGGGGACTAGCTATAAAGTGTAAGAATTTTGGTTATAGGTCTTGTAGAACATTACTTGACATTGGTGTTCCAACCTTTACACATCCTAGAATCATAGTATGAGATAAGGAAATATTTCTTAAGTAAAACTAAAGCAAGTTTTAATAACTTTTAGTTGGCAAAGCATGTATATATAATTAGCTCATTTGGTCTTCATGGTAGTATTAGAAGTATTGTTTTCATTTTATCTGAGGAAATGGAATAAAAGAGGCTAGATGAATTGCCTAAGATCACATAAACATAGTCCAATCTAGAATTTCTGACTTGAAGTCTCTTGTTATTAGAACTGTATATTTATTTATTTAATATTAGGACACTATGGTAGAACGAATATGGCCTTTCAGAGATGCCTACTTCTTAATTACTAGACCTTGTGAGTTATATGACTTAACATGGATAGAGAATGTGTGTTAAGAATCTATTACTTTAGAAGTTATCAGGATTACTAGCAGGGTTTCACTGAAATCATAAGGGGCCTTATAAAAGGTAGATAAGAGGTCAAAGTTAGGGAGGAGACCTGATTATGGGATCTGAGGTTGAGGACAAAGTTCACAGTCAAGGATGTGGGCTGCCCCTAAAAGCCGGAGAAAGTAGAAGGGAGAAGGCTTTCCCCTAGGACCTTCAGAGATCACAGTCCTGACAGTGTTGTTTACCTTGTTAAAGTGGTAGAAATTTACCTACATGTGAAGACTCTGTGTTTGATTCATAGCTTTCCCCTTTCCCCCAATGGCTCACCTCTTAAATCACATTTCAAACAGCTTACTTTCATAACCGAAAGAGAAAAATCTCTATTGTTTGTGAACCACTACATTTCTGACAAGTTTTATAGTGGGAATAGGAATTAGTATTGTCATTTTTCATTGTTTGTCTCTGTCACTGTTGTATGTCTTTACATACTCTCAGATAGGATGGTTCCTGTCTCTTACATTATCAAGTACCAAGTTGAGAGCCACCACATAACTGTTTTAGTAAACTTTAGGGTAGTTACTGAATGCCTACTAATTTACTTTAGCAATACTGATGTAGACACTAAGATATCTAATGGCTGATAGATATCTATTGGCTGACATATAGTCTATATTCTATAAACGTGTTTCCAGATTCAGATATTGAGCAACTCACAGTCTGCAGACCTTTCTGAGCCCCAAGATAGTATTTGTCATTTTCCACTAGTGAGATTAACTCACTATGAGATTAATCATTAGTAGGAATGTAGAAAAACTATTAGAAGGAGTTTTAAGGAACTATCATATTTTTATGCAATTCGTATGGAGTGCCACTTGAGTATGAAAGTTTAGGGATGTAAGTCAGCCCAAAAGGTAAATTTACTCAAGCATGAGGGAGAGCTGTTTTGCAGTATTTTGTACATACTGCATGGGGATCAGGTTGGAGAATGTATCTGATGAACCTAGAATAAAATATCTCTATTTCCTCTTTTCTGAGAGGAAGCAGAATGTCAATAAGAGAATGACCAAGGATTGAAATTAGGTTTTAATATAGAGACATTAAAAGTTTTGTTTGAAAGTAAAAATGTAAATAGCACTTTACGTTATCCCTTTAATCTTCTATTATTATCTATATTTTACAGTTAAAAGAGTTAGCTGATTCCAAGTCAAACCAAAGCATAACTTCTGGTAGTCTGGCCATAGAGTTTTGTACTATAGGTCACAAGAACTGGTTGCTAAAGAGAATTCAGAAGCTCAGGTTCTATACAACCCAGGTAAATCAGTTATCCTCTGTATGGCCCAGACTGAATAAGACTTACCTGTTAAACTAGATAAAGTTGGCTCTCTAAATTCTGTCACATTTTACCCTCACACAAACTTACTCTGTGTACATAGCTCCCTTGGAGCCTGCACGACCTGGGGCAGGAGATTCCAAGTGCTATAGAAAGAAACTATTTTGTCGTCTAAGCAATGGTTAAGTCATGGTGAATCATGACTTAGGAAGGTGCTAACAATGATCCAGGGCCAGCTATGGTGTGCCAAATGCTATATTCGTGGCCTGGTGTCTTATTGATGAGTGGTGCCAAGAATGCAGAGGTTTAGTTTGAAATGGCCATACCTAATTATGTGGGACACTGGGGCAATGATGACATCAAAAAAGCCTACTCACAAGAATTCAGGAAGCATTGTATGTGGCAAGGACACAAGAATCCAAAGCAGTAGTGTCTGTCTTTCAGACAAAACTGCCAAGGAAAATAGAGTTGAGTGGAAGTTGGTATAAATAGATTTTGTTTATTTTTTTCTTCAATGTCAACAGTAAGCTACTGCATCAAGTTTGGATGCAGTCAAGAAATGAGCATTATTGGGGTAAGAGATATGGTGCATGAATAAGAGCTCACATAAGTGTAGATGAATTGAGAGAATGAGGTTAAGGGTGGCTCTAGAACATTTATATGAAATAATCATTGCAGGAAAGTTCTAGAAATCACCGTGTCCAGAAAAGTTACTTCTCTGCTTCCAACTTCCAGGTCTCACATACATTTCTTTCATTAGTAAATCATAAAGATTCAAAAAGGGAACAAGATTTGAAAGGCATGATGATGGTCTACTTTGTCTTAAATAATGCTGTGGACCTGGTGTAGAATTCCCATTAGTTCAATGATCAAAGTAATAAAGATTGGAACCTCAGAACTTTTCTTACTTCTGGCTTCCAAATTTTCACTTCTATCTTTACGCTACACTCACTACAGAGAATCTCCATTTTGAATCTATTAGTATCTGCTTTTATTGCCTATACCAGAGGAAATGAGTAAACTTTAGCTTCAGCCCAAAGGTTTTCCCATCCTTGTAATTTTTCCAATTACCTCTTTCCAAAAGCTGTATCAAACACCAACCTCACTGTACATTCAGAGAAAACAGGGACACCAATGACACCTTTAGAAACTTGCCCTTTCCGTACTTTTTGTTTTGTCACATTCTCTGGCAATGGGAAGAGGTTAGAACTCTGACTCAGGGCTTGGCCTTGGTGTTTTGGGTTCCATCATCTTTCATATTCTTATGAAAATTCAAAGTTTACTTCTGACAGCTCTATTCACAGCTTCAATTCTCTCCATTTCTGCAATGCCACTATCCTCCAATTTTGATATTATTCTCAGAATTGTATTCTGGTATCTCTTCTTTCCTATATGCACAATTTTAAAGACTGCATTAATGTGCATCATCTGAAGTCCTTTTCCCCCCATTTTTTGTATATGTTTTATAAGAGACTTCTTCAGACTCATGGCTTTGTCTTTAATGCATTCTGACTATACCAGATAAATCTACCCCTTTCCAGAACATTAAACTAATATATTGGATTGTCTATATCTCTGTTTAGATATTGTATGAGGCAGGCTAAGTTGCTTTAATAAAGTACTCTAAAATCTGTAACATGAAGATAAATCAGCATATTGATCTGTCAAGTAAACACCAAGATGAATGTTTAAGTGAGTGGATAGTTTTGGAGACCTGAACTAATGGAGGCTTTGCCATTCTCAAGGACATTGTGAGTATTACCATTTCAAATAGCAGAAGGAAGAAGGAAGAGAGATCCAGGATTTGGTGTTTTCTTAAGAAGTTAGAAGTCGTACATGCTGTTCTTTGTCATAGCTCACCAGCTAAATCTTAGGAATATGCCCATTCCTCATAACATAGAGGGCTGGGAAATGTAGTCATAATAGAGGATTGGTTAACCATGTCTTAGCTGTCATATACAACAAGGAGAAGTAGATTCTAATAGACAACTAGCAGTCTCTTCTACAGGTTAACCCCCCAAGCCCTTTCTGTATTCATTATAATTTACCCTTGTTGCACTGAACAGGAACATAAGAATCACTCTGAAAGCCACCCTTCCATGCTTTCCTAGTCAACATGTCATGACATCCTGTTAACATTATGTCTGATTACTTCCTTGACCCATGTCCTTTCTCTCGCCACCCTGAGTTTCTGGAATAAGTGATTTGCATCTGCCTTCATTCTTGCCATTCTTTATATAATCCAGTGCCCAACCTCCAAAATGATCTTTCTAAAACACAAATAGGAACAAAGGAAATCCAGGTCCTCTGCTAGTTGCTCAATATTTTGGATTAAACCAAAACTATTTCAATTGATTTTTTCATTCAATATATTCTGATCGTTTGTTAATCCCTCCTCTTCTCACATATACACCCCATCCTTCCAATGTCTTGATTTTTTTTATTCTTTAGAAAAAAACCACACAGATAAAGAAAACAGATGAAAAACAAAGAAAGGAAAAACACAAAGGACATGCGCGTGCGCACACACACACACACACACACACACACACACACACAAACATACACTATAAAAACACAAATTTGGAAACCATAAGTCACAATCAAAAGACCAGTAAAATTTTTAAAAGGCCCCAGTGAAACAATAAGAAATAAAAAAGGCTCCAAAGATATCATTGAGATTATTTTGTGTTGGTTATCTACACTTGGGCATGAAGCCTGCTCTTAAATGTGGTTTGTATACCTGGTGAGAGTCCATTGAAGAAATCTAACTTTTCCTTTTTAAATGGTTGTCAGTTGGAGATAGCTTTTTGTTTAGAGATGGAAGCTCATGTGCATTTATGCCTCTTAGTAGTGAAACCCCATCTGGCTTAGACCCATGAAGGCCATGTGCACACTGACACAGTCTCTGTGAATTTATATGTGCCTCAGTCTTGATGTATCTGGAAGACCCTGTTTCATTTGGCTGTCCATTCACTCTGTCTCTTACAAGTTTTATGCCTTCTCTTTTGTATAGTTTCCTGAGCCCTGAGAAAAGGAGTTTGATGAAGATATTTCATATAGGACTGCGTATTTAAAGGACTCACACTCTTTGTACTCAGGGCTTTGTTCAATTGTGGGTCTCTGTATTAGTTCCTGCACTAATGGGAAGCTTCTCTGTTGGTAGCTGAGTGAGACTTTGATCTTTGGCTTTAGTAGAATGTCACTAGGAGTCATTTTGTTGCCATCTTCCTTTAGTAGGACAATAGTATTTGGTCTAACCCTTGGTTCGTTGCTTATCTATTCTCAAGTTTCTGGTCACCCAAGTAGTGTCACACATGGATTCCATCTCATGGAGTGGACCTTTAATTAAATCAACAACTGGTTGGTTACTCCCATAATATTTATGCCATTTTGTACCAGTGTATCATAAAGGCATGTCACCATTGTAAATTTCAGGAAAACTTAAACTTCTTAAAGCTTGGGTTAGGAATCTCTTGTGACTGTCTGTTCAATACATAGTCATTGAATGAACAAAGTATTTAGTTCTTGTCTGCTGTTTGAGTCATAATGGTGACCACACCCTTACATTTACCAATGTTATTGAACAGATGCATGGAAGTTCTTTAAGTTATTTCTATCTATTGTGTATTTCACATTACCAAGTTTTTACTGGGCCTGTTCATCTACTCTTATGCCTTTTTTCTTCTAAGACCTTTATTATTAGTTCTTTATTATTGGACCTATTGATTGGTTATAATATTCCTTGTCTCCTAAGAAATGTTTATGCATGGTATAATATTTTTCTATAATTTTATTTTATATATATATGCATCATTTAACATATTGGTTCTTATGCTCATACAAACACACATACATAAATATGAACAACAAACTATGAATCTGAGAATAAGTATAGCTCTCTAGGATAAGTCATAGTAGAGCATATGCTTTAGACTGAGAGTCTGAGCCAGGAAGAGCATCTCTGAAGAAATGACCTTTTGGCAGAGATTTAGAGTTTAGCTGTGCACTTGTCTATACTCATCTTCTTTATCCTATTTGACCTGCTGCTTTAACTCCTGACTAGAGGTTTATGTGTGTGGTTCCCTGTACTTCAAAAGACCTGTTCTACTGGTTGTTGAAATCCTACCTGTTCTTTGAGATGCAGTTATAGCTTTGTTTCTTTTGGGAAAACACCCTAGCTATGCCAGGCAAAAATAATCATTTATTACCAATTAAACACCTGGTCCTAACCACTTTGCCTGCATGCTCTTTGAGATGAAGACCTAACTATATTTCTTATGCTTGGCTAATGTCCTGTTCCCTTTGAATCTTATGAACTTTTTTCTTAGTCTTAATATCCTTATTTATTTAAAGCATTCTTTTATGATCTGAGCTATAATCCCAAAGATTTGGTGTGTTGTTGCTGTTGCTGTTGTTGTTATTTTGTTTGAGGTACAGTCTTACTATGTAATCCAGGCTAGACTCCAATTAACAGCACTCCTGCCTCAATCTAGCACTCCTGAGTGCTAGACTTAATCCATTCTTAAAATGTGTCAGCTGAAACTCAGCTTTTTTTTAATGGTCTGCATAATTCGAAGACTAGCACTAGCTTCCTTACTCTAAAACTAGATTTTTAACTTTTCCAAGGCTTGTACTGAATTTTGTCGTCAATTGTATGACAATCTGAAATCACACTTCGTTGAGAATGGGTAATACTAGCTCAATTCAACTCTGCTCCTAGAGTTATTGCTGGTGTTTGTCTGACTCAAAGAACTTTATATTTGTTCCCTTTAAAATGTCGTGCTTTATTTGGTCCATCAGTACAACCTACTGAGAAATTTTAACAAAGTGATTTGTGTTGAAACTATTTGTTATTTTTTCAGCTTTATGTCATCAGCATCCAAGACATTAATAAAGTATTAACAATAATAGTTGTGGTTTTAAGTCTAGCATGGCACAGCATGCTTTCTTAAGAACATTGATTCATTACTCAGCACCTTTATTTAGTTTGGGCAATTATATAATTGCTATGCACTCAAGAGTTCTTTTCTACAAGGATAAGTATCTTGTCATCCCTGTCAATGTTCAGTAACATGCCTATTCAGCATAATATTGTGTTGTAAATTTAAGTTGGGAATGAGAATACTTCCTAAAATTTTGATTTATTTATTTTCTGTGTTTGGATATTTTATTTGTTTGTATGCATGAAAACCTGGTTGTCTGAGGAGGCCAGAGGAAGGAATTGGATCCATGGTTGAAGTTGCAAATGGTTGTAAGCTGACATATGTGTTGGGCAATTGGACCTTTCCACCAGCTAGAAGAACTGTTAAGGTTGAGCCAGCCTAAATCCCAGGAGATCTCAGAATTGAGAACAGTAGGTGTAAAGTTGGCCCCCTGCCAAACTTGAACGTGTAACCATGACACCCCACTGAGAGAACCATGACAATCAGTCACTTAGCATAAAAACCTGGAATTGTCCATGCTAATGAGGTATCTAGATAGTCCCCAAGTGTCCAGCCAATGAGCTTTCCTTCCTAGGCATGCCTTCCTGCAAAAGGTATTTAATACCTGGTTCACTCTGAGTAAGATGTATGCATTTTCATCTGTCTTCTAATAATGCAGTTAGGACAGTCAAGGACCATCTCCTTCATCAAGGATCACTGTGGGGAGAGGACTTCATCATAAAGAGCCACAACTAAATCTCCTGGAGAAGGCCTCCTCTTTTCCAGCTCCTCTGTACTCTTGGCACTCACTAAGACTGCCAAACCAAATGGGATTCCGACCCATCCTGGGCTCAGCTGTTCCCTTCCTGCCCGATGCATTGGGGAAACAGATTCTTAGACCCAGTTCTCAACTCCTCATGGTGCCCGAGCAGCATCTTAGTACACAGGAGAATGAGAACCACAGCATCTGTCTCAGACCTCGCTGTTTCTCACCCAGGGAAACACTTACTGGGACCCCTATCACTGACTGTGTTCTGCTTCCCCTAAGCAGCTTGCCAGCAGTATTCCAGTAGCCCAGTGGCGAGGCAGACATGCAGCCTGACACATATCAGTGCCTCGTACTGAACTGGAGTTGTAAGTATGCACACCAAGGTCTTAATTATTTACACAGTTACTTACTTATTTACTTACCAAAGTAACCTGATATGGCCTCAAGGGAATTAAACCAAGTTAGTTGGAGAAAAATTGTGGCAATTTAATTTAGACTAATAAGACTTTTTATATGCTTATCAGAAACAGAATACAGTAGCAATTGCCAGGATCAATACAATTGTAGTTGGTAGGATTCAATGTTTACAAACTATACAGGGTACACAAGATTAGTGTCTAAGACCAATTGTCCTGTCAGGCTTCCATACTTCCTTGACTTTGAAGGGAACATACAGAGAAATAGAAAGTGCTATGAATGCTTTACTGCCTGAGAGAGTATCTTGGTATCTCAGGAGCTGGAAGGCACATTGTGCACTAGGAGTTATGGACTCTAACCTGAAAAACCTATGACACATGCCCCTCAAGGCAGTTAGGCCAGGCCAACTCCCTGGTTCCATGCACTAAGTCCTTTGGAAGAACAGCTGGTGATCTTAACCAGTGAGCCATCTCTCCAGTCTAGGAATGAGGATACTTTTATTTAGCAAAGATAGAATGAAAAATGAAAATGACTTTTATTAAGAGCAAGTCCAAGGAGTTAATTACCAAAAAACAAGGAGTGTACCATTTAGAAGACAAGACATATATTTAAAAGTATAGAAATTAGGACGATGGGTAGTAATATGAGAGGCAGTAAATGTGACAGTCAGAAGACATTTCAAAATAAGAACTCAGAAAACAGTAGGAACAAACTAAAGGAAGATATTTGATAGTATTACATTTCCTGCTCAATATTGGAATAACAGAAGAATAATGCATTTAGCAGGAATCTAGGACTTAAACAGCATCAGAAGGGACAACTCAGAACAGCTTTAGGATGGTTTGTTTCTGATTCAGTGGAGAAGAAAACTAGGTTTTGAACAGCAAGGGACTAACCTAAATAATAGACAAAGTGGGGAAGAGCAAGAACATACTTAATACACTCAAGTCTATGATGAAAAGAATACTCCTTCTAACCAGCAGAAGAGGCTGGAGATGAGAGGGCTGTTGGTAGCTCAGCTGGTGTTTGTGGCATCTGTTGAAGTCAGTCAGCAGATGGAGGTTCCTTGCAGCATAGTCAGCTCCTGGAATGGGGATAACATTTGAAATGTAAATACAGAAAATATCCAATAAAAAAAAAAGAAAAAAAAAGAAAAGAAATTCTAATAAGCTTTGAAACATGAAAAAAAAAAGAATGTAGATTGTGCTGGGATGAAACCCAGATGAATATGCTAAAGACAAACCCTAGGAACTTGCTGGCCGTTTTCTTTATTTATCAAATACATAAGGGTATTATAGAAAATTTTAACCCTAACCCAGGGTTTCTACTCCATCTTTGACCAATCAGTTCCCGATATAAGACACACAACTTTTATTTACAATAATCCTTAAATATCACAAGAACTGGGCAAATACCTACTCTCTATTCTATTAGAATTCACTTTTCTATCAATAAGCTCAGTTATTATTTACAATGTTTCATCTGGGCTGCTTTTAACTCCAATTGGCCAGTCCTTAGGGCCATGTTTTCATGACTCACCTAACCCATGGTATCTTTTCCTCCTTCACCTTATTCTCTCCCTCGTGGTTCTCTCCCAAGCCCTGAGGCCTGGGAACCCTAAAACCTGCATATGTCTCCTCTGTCCAACTATTGGCTGTTGGCATCTTTATTTATCAATCATAAATAACTTGAGGCAAGGTCACATAGTGTCACTTGGGTCTATGTGCAGACTCTCTCATCTTTGGGGAAACCAGGTCTTGGGGTCCCACACATAGCATTTCAATACACAGTGAAAGACCAAACCTCAACATTTCCCCTTTCTAGTCCAATAAAAGGCTCATTTTCTCTCATATATAAATGGAATACAATTATAACAATTATGAAAAGTATAACATCCAGTCCACTATATTTGGCAATTTGGATAAAGTATTTTATCATCTATCCTAACTTAATGAGTTTGTAATTCTGTACCTAAATCATCTTTGATTTTAATTTGTGTTACTATTGTAAAACTATCTTTTAAAAGCCTAAACAACTTAAGTTTAATTGTGAGACTATAACTATCTAGTCTTCAACCCCATCAGAAACTTGAGAAGGAATAAATATTATTTGAGTGTGCAGGAAGTGCAGGGACACAGCTTCCAAAAATCACAAAAATGACAGTCCTGAGCAGTCCCCAATATTTGTTATAATGTTGGAGAATCTATCTTCCACCTTCTGGCCCAGAACATCTGACAGACCTTAGGAAAAGCTGGAATTACGAAGGACTAGCTTAGCCTGCATTGGCATTAGCAGTAGACTATTTTGTGCCCATTTGTCCTTTGTGGAAAACATTTTGTCTGCAGATAAAGTTGGGCATCTTTTGTTCAGTGGCTAGCTTGCCACAATTGAAACAACTCTATATGGAGGTAATTTATGTTCATCATCTTTTTTGAAGTAGAATGGGAGTACTGATAGGAACAGAACTGCTTCATAGTCAGAAGATCTTTTAATAATGAAATGATTTTAAATGCCATATTTTGTGGATCTCTGGTGCTTTTGAGTACCATTTATCTATATGTAGCATATCTGAATTGTTAAACATTATTTATTTCTAGCTATTTACTATTTGAATAACTTTGAACACATTTCATTATAATTAACAAAATTAGTACCTAATATGATCATGAGTTTGACTATTTACCTGCATTACTTAATTATTTTAAACAGTGTGTAATAGCAGCTATTAAAGGGATTGGGACTAGCCTGGTATTTTAAATTAGTCGCATAGGTACAAGGCCTATTTAAAAGTAATAAAATTAATCTTAAATTTTGTATCAGTGTGCAAAGATTTATAGCAATGAAAACCTTAAAACCTGCATCAATATACAAAATTTTGTATCAATTTTGTATCAATATACAAAATAGTCTTTAATTCTGCATCAAAATATGAAGATCTCTACCAAAGTAAGATGGCTATAACATGCATTTGTTTAAAAGTAGATTTAATAATCCATGCATGTTGTCTAATTTCATATAATATTACTACATACCTCTTTTTTCTTTCAGCCCCTTCCCCTTTATCTCAGAAAATAATCCCTGAGTCTAAGCTCCCTATTTTGTTTCCTCCCCACCCCAAAGCATAGTTACATGCAAGTTATTCTTAAAATTACAACATATCTATAATTTATAAAGTAACCCAACCATCTGTCCCTACTTAACAGATTGAGACAACAGTTTTCTTATAATTGCTTCCTGCTGCACTGGGGTGAAGAATTCATGTTTAGGTCCAAAAAAGGAAATTGGAAAAATGGTTACATCAAAATAAAGCTAGCTGGCATTATTTGTTGTCCAGTCTTTATGTGTTGAGAAAGTTCAGGGCTTAACTCAAAGTCCTCATTCAATCCATCTGAAAGAATGAATGAACTGAGGTCATTGGAGATTAGTAGTGCTTTCTGAAGATGTTCTTTTGAAGCAGGTCTCTGGAAACAGCATCAGTTCAGGCAGGATCAGGCAGGGAGCTGGAACAGCAGGTCATTTCAGCATCCCTTGGGGTGAATCTTGTCAGGGCTGCACTCTTGGTGCTTCATTCTGTAATATATCAACCTTACAACCTTAGTCCTATAGAGATATTTGTATGGAATATGGAAGGTACAAAGATCAGTTAATGATAAATTTTTGTTCCTTGTTTGAGCAGGTTAAAGACAAATATCTTTTTTATGAGTTAGTTTGATCAATAAACAAATTGTGATGTAAATCCTTATTCATGCCATATGAAAGATGGCATGATGAATTCTGAGTACTCTGCTGTAGCAAACCAGATCCATTAGCTATGTATAGTTCAAGTCTGACTGGAGGCATTTTTATATCTCAGTTTCAGGGCTGCTTCCACATAGAAGGATCAACAAATCATGTTACCTGTCCTGTTTGGTCATTTTGATTTTTTTCTTCCTGTCTGCAACCAAGATCTTCAAGGGTCTTCTATCAGATTTAAACCTTATTACTTTGGAAGGAATCCAAAGCCTTTTTTTTCTTTCCTGTTAACACAAATACAGAGCCTCTCTCAAAAGAGCATGTCCTTGCTCCAGCCACCCAAAGTCATCAAAAGTGTAGATTGATTCAATTTAGTAGCCTCTTTTTTTTGGGGGGGGGGGAAGGGTTTATTTGGCTTACTTCCACATGGCTGTTCATCACCAAAGGAAGTCAGGACTGAAACTCAAGCAGGTCAGGTAGCAGGAGCTGACGCAAAGGCCATGGAGGGATGTTCTTTACTGGCTTGCTCAGCCTGCTCTCTTATAGAACCCAAGACTTCCAGC
>NW_022196898.1:41539105-41545398 GCF_008632895.1 Mastomys coucha | reverse complement strand
CCTCCTATTGATGATCGATTTTGCAATCCTCTACCATACACATGCTGCTTGAACAATCAGACCCCCCTGTATGTGCAGTCCTTGGTTGGTGGTTGAGACCCTGGGAGTGGGCTCCACTAAAATACATTCTTCCTTCATGAGGGAAAAATATCAGGGCACAGTCACAATCAAAAGCAAAACCAATGTCTGGGATCCAACTCACGATCTTCTGGGCTCCTCTAAGGGCTTAACCGGTCACTTCTCCAGCTCTAGCAGCCTCTTTTTTATTTAGGTTTGTTCTACTTTGACCCCTCTCATAGAAGATTTGTAATACCATTATAACTGCCAAACTTATAACCATATTCATTTTGATAATTAAAACAAAAATTTAAAATTATTATTATTATTATTATTATTATTATTATTATTATTATTATTACTCCTACTATTTGTTAAGATAGAGTTTCTCTGTGTAGCCTCAGCTGATCTGGGTTTGTATATAGATTAGGTTGGTATCAGACTCATAAGAAATCTATGTATCCATTCCTTTGTCTCCTAACCATTGAGATCAAACACCCGGATTTAAAAAGGGCTGCAGAATCAACCAGAAAGCTAAAAGGTGCTGTTAAAATGTGAACAGGATACCAGGGAAATAAGGCAGCAGTACAAACAAAACAAAAAAGAATGATTACAAAACCTGTTCAGCACTTGGTTAAGAGAAAAGATAAAAATTAGTTACTACTTGGAAGACACTTGAAAGAATGTGTCCTGTTGTAATGTACTAATACTATCATATGATCGGGGTCTGGAAGGATCTCAAATTTGCCACCGGGAGGAGGAAGAACTATCATATGTGCAAAGGCATCTGCCCAGCAGGCCATGGTGTGTACTGGAAGTTCTGGAGCAGGAGGTAAAGGACAGACAACCTGAGCATGAACTGAAGACAGAGGTGGCTGGGTGGTAGATCCTTTCCAGAATGAAGTCCTTGCCTAGAGTGATTAGTGATGGCATCTAAACAGGTTATGTGATATGCACAGTGCACAAAAGATCTGCTGGGTTGCCTGAAGTCCATTTAATCACAAATGGTTGGGATTTCCTGCTGGGAACAGCTGGACAGAACAAAAAGCACTAGGAAAGCCTGCTTAGTACTGCTGAAACCCTGTGAGGAAATTGCTTAAAGGTGCAAATCTTCTCTAGATCCTTCATTGGGGACCCTGTACTCAGTCCAATGGATAGTTGTGGGCCTCTACTTCTGTATTAGTCAGGTATTGTCAGAGCCCCAAGGAGCTGAAGAGCTTGCAGCCCCTTAGGTCAAACAACAATATGAACTACCTAGTACCCTCAGAGCTACCAGGGATTAAACCACCAACCAAAGAGTACACATGGTGGGACTCATGGCTCCAGCAGCATATGTATAGCAGAGGATGGCCAAGTAGGTCATCAATGGGAGGAGAGGCCCTTGGTCCTGTGAAGGTTCTATGCCCCAGTGTAGGGGAATGCCAGGGCCAGGAAGCAGGAGAGGGTGGGGTAGTGAGCAAGAGGAGGGGAGAGGGAACAGGGGTTTGTTTTTGTTTTTGTTTTTTTTCTTTTCTTTTCTTTTTTTTCTTTTTTCTTTTGGAAGGGAATCTGGGAAAGGACATATTGTATGACATGTAAATAAAGAAAACATCTAATAAAAAAAGGTACAAATCTTCACTGCAACCTTGTAAAGATTATGGGACTGACTTGATGTCTCAAACTCTGGAGGAGTCCTTTGGGAAGGTTCTCTAAGGGGAGTGAATCTTGAGCTCAGATTTCAGAAGTAGGGTATTGTTTATATTGAGCCCCTCATCCTACCAATGCATGATCAGAAGCCCAGAGAAAGAATCACTGAGCTGTGGACAAATTGCAGAATTGTGATGGCCGGCTTCTGCTGTGACCGCTCCCTTAACTGCATTCTGCTGCTACAGGAAGCTTCAGGTTGACTTGCCTGGCAGTCCAAATATAGCTCATGAGACTGTAGAGAGACATCCCTCATTACAACAGCCATAAACTCACACATGAGATTCAGAGAGCTCGTAAATACTCTTCAGCAGTGCCTGTGTGCCAGTGAGAGGCTTTTTATGATGACCGCTAGGCTGAAATTGCCTTGTGAAAACTGAGGGCAAGTTCTTGAAAAGAAGTCAGTCCTGCTTTGGACCTCATACATATCAGCTATCCAGCCCACTCCATTAAAGAAAATGGACAGTTGATGGGTTTTAAAGAAGCACTTTTTTTTCCTGCACTATAGAGTGATATGTTGGTAGGAGAAATATTGCAAAGTATAGGAAAATAACAATAATGAAGTAAAAGGATAACTTCCCTATTTAGGTTTCACATGCCACTGGTAACCCTGGCTTACAGTCTTTTAATGTTTCATGTGTATATGGATTACAAAAATGTATTATATGTGTGTTTGTGTGTGTGTGTATATGTGTGTATCATGTCTTTTTACTGTATCATAGATGGCATGAAATTTAATATTTTAACCTCTTTTAGATTCTTTGACAGTACTTTAATTGTTTTTATGTGAAAAATCTTTATAGATAATTGTTTGTGAGCTGGGCTCAATGGGGTGCATCCATAATCCCAATATTTCGAAGGTTGGGGCAGAGGAATTGCTTTAAGTTTGAGGATAGCTTGAATTTCTTAGTGAGACCATCTCTGAAAGGGAGGGAGGGAAGGGAGGAGAGAGGGGGAAGAAGGAAGGGAGAAAAGGAAATAAAGAAGGAAGGAAATAAGGAAGGAAGGAAGGAAGGAAGGAAGGAAGGAAGGAAGGAAGTGATCTGTTTCCTGAGCAGGTGCTGCTGAGCTCTAAGGAAGTTGGCCTTCTTTTGTGGTACCTGATCTTTCTTCCAAGCAAGGGACATTTGGGGAAGGCCTGTCTCTTCTTGTTGACTTCTCCCTAAGGGATGCTGTAGGCTGGGTTCTCTTTTGGAAACCTGATGATCTCTTTTATACGTCTCTTCCATGCCTGAGAGCCTGTACTGTCCTCTATGTGCTGAGAGAATTGTTTCTTTGCATGTCTTCACCTTCTCTCAGGTAGCACCTACCATATGCATGTCCTAACCAATATGTGCTTAGAGTATAGTTCTGCTAAACTCTTTGTTTTCCTAATTGTAATCAGGGAATTGTTCAGTATCATGAACAAGCCTCTCTCTGCAGAGCTCTCTTCATGGATTAGTAGTAGCTCTGTCAAGGCTGTATCCAAATGCTAGATGAAGCCATAAGTCTGACTATCAGAGCTTCAGTATAATGTGTACAGATTTCACCCACTTTACAGGAAGTTTTAGAATTTTCATCCTTTTAAGGACTGAATACTACACTGCTGTTAGCATACAATATATTTTATTGTATTTATAGTTCAATATATTTTACCCATTGATGGAGACTTCAGCTTCTTCCATCACTGTGTTACGAATAATGCTACTATGAATGGAAGTATGCACATATCTGACCTGATCTCTGCATACATACATTCTGCATCCATACACTCAGAAGCAAACTGCTAGATCTGAGTTTATTTCCTTTATGATATACTCTTAAAGCTGATATACTCAGAATTTTGAATCAAGTTGCATTTTCAATGTCATTATAGACTGTTAAACATAATTTTTGATAATTGTCTATTGTTTATTACACAGTTGTAGTATTTTGATTGCTTTCAAATTTTCACTACTATATACTATAGCAAACATCATATATGCAAACCTTTGAAGATTTCCTAAATATGATAAATTATTAGAGGAGAAATATTGTGTCAAAAGCATGAGCAGTTTTAAAGTTCTTGACATACATTCATGAATTTATTTTTCATGAGGTTTGGCTTGACATTTAACTGCATATTTCTCAAGAAAAAGTTGACTCATTTTTCCATCTTAGGTTCCAAGTTGGTCCTGATTCACCAACATGTTTATGTTTCTGAGTCTCTGTGATATAAAAGTTAGTTAGGAGCATTTAAAACATTTTATTAATGGAAATGACTAGAAACTGGTAATTTCTTGTGTGAGAAGGTAGGAGTACAGTGGTGAGGATGGTGGGGCTGGGTGCAGAAGAGAGCACAGAGCACCAGGATCTCTTGAGTGTCCCTATGCGAAAGTTGCTTTATAAATTCTATCAATCTTCCAAGCACTCTAAAAGAGAGACATGTTGATCCTCATTGTCTAGTGAGAAAAACTGAAGCTTAGAAATATGCAGAGGTCCAGAATGACACACAGTCAGGTGGTTCAGTCAGGTCTCTGACACTGCCTTTGACGTCTATCCACTATATCATCATGTTCTTAGGAGATGCTTTGTACCCTGGGATACAGGGAAGATAGAAGTGTTCCTAAGTCAAAAGTGAATGTTCTACTTAGTTCCTGGATTTTGGGAGAGGTAAAGGTTGCTATGCCTTGGGGGAGGGGGTTGTTACAAACTGTGCCTTCATCTTGTGATGAATCAAACTTGCCTGGGAAAAGGTGTGGGCTTAGAACTCATGGCATGCCACTGAACTGGATAAACTAACTGACTTCAACAGATGCCACAAACCCCAGCTGAGCCACCAACAGCCCTCACATCTACCTTAATGAAGTATGTGCGTGAGGAAAAACCAACAATGAAATCTGATATGAATATCCAGGGGGAGGCAGGAAACCAGAACCAGTTAAGTGAGAAAGACTAGATTATGGATGGAAAACACATAAATCTGTGGTTTGCTTTAGATTCCTGCATTGTTGTTTAGTTTGGGGACAACTAATACCCCATACATGTAAAGGTGTGACTTAATTTTTCAATCATTGTGGATAAGGTGGTGTAATTAAATTTTATGACATCCATTCATAAGACAAACAGATACTTCAATAGTAGGTATGGCTACTGATCTTATCAGGAAATAATAGATGGCAGCTGGAGCAGTGAGTTCCTGGCTGGTGTGTCATGGAAAATATGGAGATTTTAGTTATGTAGTTTGAAACAGCAGCTATGCATTTGTTGTGAATAACAAGCAGTGGAAAAATGTCCCTGATGAATTGATAGGTGTTGGGGAGGGATGTTCATGGCTGTGGTGAGCAGAGTCCCTTTAGCAACACTTCCCTGCCTCAGAAGAGGTGGCCCAAATAGTCACTTGCAGGATCAATGGTGGCTATTCTGTAGCCATTGGAATTTTTTTCAAGCCAGGGTTAGTCTAGGGAGGTCTACACACAGAGGCATGGGGGCTGTCCCAGGTCAGGGTCCTTGGTTACCTCAAAGTGCTTCTTTTTTTTTTTTTTTTTTTTTTTTTTTTGGTTTTTTTTTTTTTTTGAGACAGGGTTTCTCTCTGTAGCCCCGGCTGTCCCGGTACTCACTCTGTAGACCAGGCTGGCCTCGAACTCGGAAATCCGCCTGCCTCTGCCTCCCAAGTGCTAGGATTAAAGGCGTGCGCCACCACCGCCCGGCAAAGTGCTTCTTTTTGTGTTCCTTAGCTACATCTAACTCCTTGACAGAACAGTAGACCTGGCTCATGTTATAATAAACCTACTGTGTGTGTGTGTGTGTGTGTGTGTGTGTGTGTGTGTGTGTGTGTGTGTGTGTGTGGTGTGTGTAGATAGAGAGAAAGAGAGTTCACAGTCACATACAAACCAATGAATAGCAGGTTTTTTTTTTAAATTTAGGGTGAAAATCAAGAAATTACATAAGTAACAGCTCATGTGCAGGAATTTTCTTCTACATGTGGTGGCATTGTCTTTGAAGAAAACATAACTAAAACTTAAATGATGAAATATATTATGAAAGAAAAAGAGTTAAAATGAATTTTCTTGTCCATATCACCCAGATTGTTTTGCTTTGTTAAATATTTAAAGTCAGATGCCGTCAATGCAAATGATTTACTGGCCCCTCCAACGGCTCACACCATTCCTTTCATCACCTTGTATCCTGTGGAAAAGTAACCCAACTAGAGTCACTGCCCAGCTTCCTCTTGTCTAACAGCCTGTTGATCTTGAGAAAGATAAACAGAGAGCAGTGAAAACCCACTTTGGGCTCAGTGGACAGGACAGACGCCTGGGAGGGAAACAGGAAAAGTTGTATTGCACCTATTTATAGATAAGATAATTTATATATGGTAGTATAAATAAATATACTATTTTAAATAGTACTGATTCATCCCTAATTCTTAGGTTTTCTTTGTGTTTTAAGTCCCCCATTTAACTATGGTCATTACAGCTGCTAGAAGACAAAACTATCTTTATGAGAATAAATTGTAGACTGAGAATATTCTGTATTGGTCAAAGTTTGTCAGATTAGACTTCTTTCTTCTTAAAAAAAATTTTTTTTTTTTTTTT
>NW_022196898.1:41521405-41539095 GCF_008632895.1 Mastomys coucha | reverse complement strand
AATGGCTGGCTGAATGTTTCATTCAATTCTTTGCATTTGTTGAGGGCTTACTGTGCCATTTGCTAGGAATTAAGTGTATGAATTTATTTATTCTCATACCTGCCTATGTAGAAGTGCCATTATTACCTCCACAGCAGAAATAAAACTATTAAGACAAATACCTGATCAGAGGTACACTTCTTGTGAGAAACTAAACTGAGGAACAACTTTTCACCATAATGCATAATCTTAACCAAAATACCCTGCTGCATGGCCTGCCCTAAGTCACTGGACATCACCTATGGAAGTTACTCTGTTACAAATTATGAACATACATGTTTGTATATTGTGTATATGTTTAGAAATGAAAGTATAATTTGCATGCAGATAAACTTATATAGTTGACACATAAATGTATCATTAAAGATATTCATATATATACACATATAGATATATTTTATGGTGATTTGTATAGAGGAGAGTCTGGAATGCTTAAATACAATGGCTATTGTTTTCCTTAATAGTGTATTTTTTGTGTTTCTTTCTTTTTTGGAACTTTTGTGATTTTCCTGAGACATGTATAATCATTTGTAACTAAATTTGTGTCTCATTTTTTAGGACAATTAAAATCATGCAATGACTGAGTTCCTGTCTATTCCATACAAGGTGACGTAAAGCTTAATCTGTGTCTAGTTCCGTATCTGGCTGCCTTGTTACCTGAATAGTATGCTTTCCTTTTCCAGACAGAATAGCAGAGATCGCTAATGGCATGTGTTGCCATTTCTTCTTACCATCCCATGCAATATCTCCTCCTGGAGAGATAATCTGTTTCGTGGGGAAAAGGTTCAGAGCAGAAGAAGCCATGATGGACAAGGAATGGTGCTGACATTCCTGATGGACAAGGGAATGTAGTTCTATGTTTTAGCATGTTCCACAGCCTAACCCACAGCTTCCCAGTAAGACCTGGGCCTTGAATATCTATAAGCCCCTGGCCACTTATGCAGACACAAGGACAGTGTTTTTCAACATTCCTAATGCTGCAACCTTTTAATACATTTTGTCGTATTGAGGTGACCCCCCCCAACCATAAAACTATTTTATTGCTACTTTATAGCTATATTTTTGCTACTGTTATGAATCATAATGTAAACATGTGATATGCAGTATATCTGATATTTGACCCCAAAAAGAGTCATGACTCACAGGTTCAGAACCAGTGGTTCTACAGTTTCAAAGTTAAAGCTAGAATCAGTAATTGTACTATGTATATCTAAATAACTTAACAAAATTATAGGAGAGTTAAAAAGTTACAGGAATTATATTTCAGTGGCATGAAGGTGCATTTTCTTTTTTTTAAAATTTTTATTGCATTATGATGAGAAAAGTTACATGATTTCAAATTATTTGAATTTGTTAAAATTTAAAAACATATTTTAAGTAAATAGAATTAAATCACATTCTTGTTTCCCTTTTGTACCCCAACTCCTCCCAGAGACCCCCTTCAATACCTACAATATCTTTTTTGTCATATTCCTTAACATTTATAAAATATTATAGCAATAAAAAAGAGTATTATAAAAGTTGTTTGATATAAAACAACAATCAATTTAACAGTCTCATGTAAATGCTTGTCTACAGCAATACTGAAAATACACGTTTTTCTCAATATAAATTTTAAATAACTCCAAACATATTAACTGCATATTTCAAAATAATACATCACTACTAGTATTTTCTTAAATGAACATAAATATATAGTCTTTTTGTTTGTTTGTTTGTTTGTTTTGTATTTAGTAGAGTTTAAAATCTTGGCTCTTACTGTGGTAAAAGCCCAAAATAAGAACAAATTTTAGACATTGGATTTCATTGTAATAAGGCTGTACTTCAATAACCCTAACATCACCAAAGGATTTTACCTCCATCGTAGCTAAGCTGAGAGTTGACAGTTCTGCTGCGCCAAGGAATGAATTGTAGGCATGATTTTTGGATACAGATTTCCTGCTATGGTCAAAACTATTTGACTTGAGTGAGTGACCTTATTCCCAGCCCACATAGAACAGGTTACATTCATTTAAGAAATGGTATATGTATTAAGATGGCCTATCCATAGAGTCATTCACTAACTGTTTCAATGAATAATGGCTCTGCTTGGAAGGTGGCACAGACATTAGGTGCAGGTAAGAATCTGGTTCATTAGCTGTGATAATTTGGAAAAGCATTCATCTCAGAGAAAGAGTAACTTATAAAGTCCTCTTCTTCAAACTTGATACAAGAGCTACAAATGTCAAGCAAAGCATTCAGTCTCACTCTTTGTTGTTCTCTTTCCTATAAGCCACCTCCCAAATTAATTGTCTATGTCTCCCTTGGGTATATAAATACTTTTGAAATATATAAGCTGCTCTGAAAACCGTAGTATGGTATAAAAACATGAAATAAGCAATACTACTAATAGGGAGGCTGAGATAGGAGAAGCAAGATTTCAAGACCCTTATGTTGTACACAGCAAGACACTGTCACAAGCAAGCTGAAAGTGTATACAGATTGTACAATATTGGATCTATTTCTCCAACTACCAAATTAGAGAGACCATTGGATGACAATCAACAAATTTCTAATTCCTCATATTTTTGGATTTCAATTGATTAGGATATGTTGGTAATATTAATTTTCATATTAAGATATTGAGAAAAGGTAATTGATACTTCCTGTTGTTTTTGTTGTTAAGAGGTGGAATTAGGTTTGTGTGGATTTGTCGAAAGATTACCTTCTTGCTTCTTCTAGGGTGTAGTTTTGCTCCTTATGTTGAAGCTTTCCATATATTATCCTTTGTAGGGCTGGATTTGTGGAAAGATATTGTGTAAATTTTGTTTTGTCATGGAATATCTTGTTTTCTCCATCTATGGTAATTGAGAGTTTTGCTGGGTATAGTAGTTTGGGCTGGCATTTGTGTTCTTGCAGGGTCTGTATGACATCAGCCCAGGATCTTTTAGCTTTCATAGTCTCTGGTGAGAAGTCTGGTGTAATTCTGATAGTTCTGCCTTTATATGTTACTTGCCTTTTTTCCCTTACTGCTTTCGAAATTCTTTCTTTGTTTAGTGCATTTGGTGTTTTGAATATTATGGGATGGGAGGAATTTCTTTTCTGGTCCAGTCTATTTGGAGTCCTGTAGGTTCTTGTATGTTCATGGGCATCTCTTTCTTTAGGTTAAGGAAGTTTTCCTCTAGAATTTTGTTGAAGATATTTACTGTTCCATTAGGTTGGGAGTGTTCACTTTCTTCTATACCTATTCTCCTTAGGTTTGGTCTTCTCATTGTGTCCTGGATTTCCTGGATATTTTGGGTTAGAAGCTTTTCACTTTTTGCATTTTCTTTGACTGTTGTGTCGATGCTCTCTATGGTGTCTTCTGCCCCTTTGTATTCTTGTATTCTCTTGTATTCTGTTGGTGATGCTTGCATCTATGACTCCTGATTTCTTTCCTAGGTTTTATATCTCCAGGGTTGTCTCTCTTTCTGATTTCTTTATTGTTTCTATTTCCATTTTTAGATTCTGAATGGTTTTGCTCATTTCCCTCACCTGTTTGATTGTGTTTTCCTGTAGTTTTTTAAGGGATTTTTGTGTTTCCTCTTTAAGAGCTTCTAGCTGTTTACCTGTCTTCTCCTGTATTTCTTTGAGGGTGCTATTTATGTCTTTCTTAAAGTCCTGTATCATCATCATGATAAGTGATTTTAGATCTGAATCTTGCTTTTCTGGTGTGATGGTGTGTCTAGGACTTACTATGGTGGGAGAATTGGGTTCTGATGATGCCAAGTAACCTTGGTTTGTGTTGTTTATTTTCTTACGCTTGCCCCCGCCATCTGGTTATCTCTAATGTTACCTGCCCTTCCTAAATCTGACTGGAGCCTGTCCTTCCTGTGATCCTGGTTGTGTCAGAACTCCTTAGAGTCAAGATGTCTCTCTGATCCTGTGATTCTGGGATCCTGTGATCCTGGGCTTGTTAGAGCACCTGGGAGTGCAGCAGCTTCCTCTGTGTGTGTTGTGGGACTGGCTGTGGAGCCTGTGCCCACCAAGGTCTGCTCAGTACACTAGCACAGAGAGACTGGAAGGAACCTGAGCTACTCTGCTGGTGGAGTTCCTGTGTGCCTGGTCCCGCAGGTCCCAGTTATTCCAGGTGTTGGAACAGATGTTGTGTCCTCCTCACCTCTGATCCTAAGAGTGTCAAAGTGCCTGGGAGTGGAGCTTCCTCTGAGTGTTGTGGGGCTGGTTGCAGAGAAGGTGCATTTTCTTATGCTTGAAATGATGTGGGAGAATGTGTCTGTCCTTCAAAAGTAAGTTTAGAGTTCATCTCACTTGCTTCAAGTAAACTTCACATTCCCTCCAAGTCTATATATTTTGCAGTTTTCTCCCTTTGTCCCTAAAATAACAGCACATTGTTTGAAAAAAAAAATATATATGGAAACTTGAAAGTTTTAGAAAGGCCAGTGAACCCTCAAAGGAAACCGTGGGCATGACCTGGGACAGAGCAACCTAGTTACCCTGAGTACAGGACTTTGGAGACCCCCCAGCTGTGATCTGCATAAGAGCAAATCTTTCTGAGCTACAGTCTCACAAGTCTAGCCCAGAGCCTGGGACTGGCATTCAAAACCCCATTCTTCCAGTTACAACTGTAAACAGTTGTCAGCAGGTCTTTCTGGCTTATAACCCCTTTCCGTTTTTGGAAGCTCTTTGGGAATGTGTATCTGAGACCAGTGCTTCTCAGCAACAACTGTGATCTGGATTGTGTTCAATTTTGCAATCACTGGTCTGTGTAGGGATTTATTATAACTGGTTTATGAGAAAAGAAGGATCATGTAAGTTTCTTTAATAAATAATTACTGCCTGTGGATGTGTGCCGCTTCACCTACAGAGGACAAAGCAGGACCAAGATAGGCACTTACAGTGTTGAACTGTGCTCACCTCTCCTCCTCAAGGCTCATTTTCTGTTCCCACCAGGAAGTGCGAGACCCTCTCACTATTCCTAAATTTGTAGGTTTTTTTGTGATGCTAATGGTGAAAAATGGTTTCTCAATATAGTTTGAGTTTCTAGTATTAACCTATGCTGTCTTAAATATTATAAGGACTATATTTTAATGATTTTTATTTGTGTGTGTGTGTGTGTGTGTGTGTGTGTGTGTACATCTGTCCCCATCGAGGCCTGAAGTGGATTTTTCATCCCTTCCACAGGTATTTGTGAGTCATATGATGTGGCTGCTGGGATCTGAACATCAGTCCCTAAGCCATCTGAAACATCACTGAGCCATCTCATCAACCCTGAGGATTGTATTCTTGTGTGAATATTGTGTTTACATATTTTACCCATTATTGTTTCTCATTTTGTGCATTTGTGCTTTATCACCTTGTTTTATCTTAAAACTTAAGTTTCTTAATAGGATGTCCTATGTTGATTAAAAATATTAATAAAGTAACTTGTTTACTTGTTCACTAATTGACTGCTTTGCTATTATTAGTTGTTATTTTCTCCTTGTGGTTTTATTATTTTTTTCATTCTATTTTTGGGGGAGTTGGTATTTTTCCAGCCTTTTAATTAATAACTATAATTTTTAAAGTTATTTAATTTTATTTTCTATTAATCTCCCTTTGTCTAAGAGTTGTTTAATACTGTATGTATCACTGCTAATTCCCAGTAATAGCATGGGCTGACAATATTTATCAATATTTCATGCATCTGTAGGAATAAAATTTGTATTATTTCTATTTTTGAATTATCAAATGGCATTTTAAAGTGTCCTCTTATTTCCAAATTCTGATCATTTATTTGTTACCCTGAAAGATCTTACGTTTTGACTGAATTCAGAAGTAGAAGATCTCAGTGAGGATGGCTGATATCTCTTGGCAATCTGTTCCTGGCTTTTGGGTGGATAGTTCTTAATTCTCTTGGTCAAAAATATAGAGTAACAAGATGCTGGATCATGAGTGATTTGGTCCTGGACCTCTTACCTTCTTTGCTTAAGGGCTTTTGGACATGTTGGTGGCCAACATGTTCTTTAGAGAGACTAGAAATGTTTATGGATTCTGCTAACTCTTTTGGGTCCCAATAACTAATGCACAGTACTCTGTCAGTTGAGAAATATTCCATCTTTTTGCTCAGATTGGTATCCACAGTGCATCCCCAAACAGACATAGCTTTCTCTTTCTGGTTCTCCTTGGTCTATAACAAGAATTCTACTCAACACTGCCATAAGTCAAGACCTCCTGCTTCATGGGGAACCCTAGCTTGTCATCCCCATCATTGATTTGGACAGACCACATAACCCTTCCATTCTTCACCGTGAGCATCAGAAATGATTTCTGCAGCCATGCACTTCTCATAGAAAGTTTCAAGTTTGAGTTTATCATTTACTTCACTGAGTTTTTCACAGCCAGTAATTTGGAAGAAGATATTCAGATTCTTTTTGATGTAACTGTCTAGAAGGCATCGTGAAAAAGGAATTAAAGTGTTCTTTCTTGGTCTTTCTTGTTTTTATGACCTTTGTTTTTATAATTTTGTTTGAATCTTTTTTTTCTTGATAATTATTAACTCATCTATTTAGAAGACTTGTTTTCTAAGCTCCTTTCTCCCTCTATCCTTTGTTTTCTCTCTCCCTTCCTCCCTCCCCCCTCTCTCTAACTCTCTCGCTCTCTCATCTTTTCCTCAGATACAGCTAAGTGATACCAGACTTCTTTTATTTGCTATATTAATGAATTGTCTTTTGGTGCTGCAGAACCTTCACTCACTTACTCCAGCATTACTGTTACAGTGTATCATTACATACTACATATTCCCTATTCCCCCTCACCTATTGTTTATTCATTGCCTAGTCTAAATAATATGATTTTCTAGAACTTCATAATTCTTTTCATATGCTCCTTCTTTTCTCCTCATTTTATAATTTGAAGTGAAATTCTTTTACTGCTAGTTTTTCCTTGTAAGTGTGTACTTACATGAGACAACCAGCTAGCTAATTCTGCTTTCGATAGGCTCTCTCAGAACTTTTATTGTTAGCTGATTATATTTAGATGTTTAGAGCATATAATACTAAATGCTGTTCTGTCATCTTGTCCACATCCTTTTGTCTTGTCATGTAGTTAGATGTATTTAAACATACATTATCAAAATGATTCTGGCTTCGAGTGTGTTTTCCTTCTCTGTCAAATTACACTAGGAAGAATTAGTGACAGTAACATTTCCTGGGTCCTGCAAGTTCCTTGCTTTCTATATTTGGCATTTATACTCAAAGTCCTGAGTGCGTAGATAGGAAATCAAGTTGTCCTCACAGTGACCAGCCTTGCCTTCCCCCTGAGCTTACCCTTAGCATTAGTACTGGGTTTTTGTTTTGTGTGTTCCTTTTCTACCTCTACCATCAAAAATGCACACAAACTTAATGACTTAAATACAGAACTTTTTTTTCTTTTTTATTTCTTTATTTATATGCGAATTTCTCCATTCCCAGTTTCCCCTCCAAAAAACAAAAAAACAAACAAAAACAAACCCCTGTTGCCTCCCCCCTCCCCATGCCTGCCACCCTGCCCTGTCCCACTTTCTGGCCCTGGCATTCCCCTACACTGGGGCACAGAACCTTCACAGGGCCGAATACAGAACTTTTATTCCCACAGCACTGGAGGTCAGAAGTCTACACAGTCAAGGATCTGGAAGAACTACTTCCCTTCTAGGAACACTTAGGAAATTCCTTTTCTAGTTTGAGGAATCCACTGGCATCCATTGATCCTTGATCAAGGTTTCAACAGTTGGTCCCACAATCACATCTCCTACTGACCTTTGACCCCTTTTGTTCATCTTATAAGGACCTCTGCAATTATATCGAGCTCACCCAGATGGGTCACAGTCATCCTCTGTCTCAGTGTCCTGAAAAGCCCCCTTGGAGATGTAAAGAGGTATCCACAAGTTTTAGGGGGTGGCAGAGGTGCATCTTTGGAGGTATTTAGCCTACCTGATTTTGTTTTATCCTTAGAAAATTTTTCATAAATCAACAATGCAGTAAAAAAAGGCTTTCTATATACTTCTTGTGCCAGGCTTCTCAGAGTACCCATTCTGTATACAAGTATCCACCCCTAAATTTATAAACATTAGTCATAGGCTTTACTCCAAAGAGTGAAAATCTTTAGGCTTAGTATTTAAAACAGGGACCTTCCTGGGCTAGAAAGATGTCTCAGTAATTAAGATCACTTACTGCAAGTGCAGAAGTGCGTGTTCCATTTCCAGCATCCCCATGGCAACTCACAACCATCTGTAACCCCAGAATTGGGGATATCTAATGTCTACTTCTAGCCTGTACATGCTAGAAGTGTCCTGTACATGTGTGGTGCCCATGCATTGACCCAGGCATGATATATATATCATATAAACAAAATAAAAAACTCTTACCTCCCTGGTGATTTTTAAAGTAAAGAATAGTAGAGATTTTCTGCTTTACAGCTTGTTGATACCTAGCAAGTAAGGCAACATGGAGGGAAGTGTTGGCACAAAATGGGAGAAGACTGGGGCTTCTCACTTGTCGCTAAGTCTGTGGGCATGCATGACCTCATCCCTTCGGAGCACAGTTCTAGAGGGTGTTCCTCCATTTAGTAGTAACCTCAAGTCACTGTTCTCTGTGACCTTGCATAGGAATAGAGTCTTAACATTCTAGAATTAGAGGAAATGAATGACAGTATTTGTATTTCTTAGTGGTCCATTGAGGGCTATTACAAATAAGCATCTTATGAAAAAAAGGCATCCCTGACCCATCTCTGCCAAGTATAAGATGGGCTCTCTCCTCTATTCAGCTCTTTCTAACTCTAGGGTCACATACATTTCCTCAACTCAGTGTTCCTTGAGAGATGGGGCTATGTTCAGTTCAATATCAGAACTCTAGAGTCCGCAGTTTGTCACATCATAGAAATTATTGACTAACACACTGAGACTAGCTGCTAAGCCTTTATTGATGCAATGGATGATAGCACAGATAAAACAGCTCTGAAACTCCCTGAAATTTGGGGGAAATTCAGTGGAATGAGATGACCTCCTCCACATCTTCCTGTTTCTGGGAGCATCAGGTAAGAGAGGTGAGTTTAGACAAGAAATCACCTTGTAGAAATGATCACTGAAAAAGGAACCAAATGAGAATAATCATGGCTGTCCAGTGAAGTACCATGGTAAGGCAGGGCAGGGTAGCAGGGCAGGGCAGCAGGGCAGGGAAGGGCAGGCCAACCTCACTCCAGCTGTCTTTTGGTATGAGGTACGGGAGTTAGGAAAAGTCATGGCTGCTCTGTCTTCAAGTAGGAATATAATCCCTTGGCTGTGATTCCTTTCTTCTCCATCTGTGGTGTATCCTGGCCCTGAGCTGAAGGGGCACCAGAGTGCAGGCTACCTGGATCCTGGCTTCGGATCACTATTTCCCTTGTGTTGTCATTGACCCACTCCTCTTTAACCACTGTGGGTACTCTCTCTCTCTGCCCTCCTGTCAGGCTTGGCTGATTGCTATTCCATTGTTGTCTCTCTTTAACAGTGTCTGTCTCAGTCTGGACCTGTCCTCCTAGCACTGGCTCTCCTGTCTCATAGTTGCTTACCGGTGTCCAGCTTTGCCCCTTGCATGACTGGGTCTGCGTCTGTTCCTTTTCTTGAGCCACTACTTGATGTGCAGACTGGCTCCTATCATCCTCCAAAGTCTGGGTATATGATCTTGCATGTGTCTGGTAGTGTCCTGTCCCCACCTGTTCTGCCTGATTGCTTTCTTGCCCATGGATCTCAGTCCTTCTGTTTTGGTCATATATGGACTCATGAGTTGGGATGTTGCTATATTCTTCTTGCTGGCTCCTGCCTTGTTCCATTGTTTGAGTGTGTATCTGAGTATATGACTCTGCCTGTGCCTGGTGGTGTTCTTTAGCACTCTGGCTTGCCTGATTTCTGTCTTGGCCATGAATCACAGTCTCTCTGCTCTGGTTGTAGATATATCCCTGGGTCTGGATGTTGCCACTTCCTGTCTGCTGACCCCAGCCTTCTTCTACCATCTCTGTGTGTATCTGAGTATGAGACTCTGCCTGTGTCTGGTATTGTTGTGTAGAAGCTTGGTCTTCCTGGCTTCTGTCTTGGTTATGGCTGTTAGTCTCTCTGTTCTGGTCACAGGTAGACCCATGTGCATAGAAAGTGCCTGCTTGGGTCTGAGTTGTAGATCCAGTTGTGATCTCATCTGTCTGTTGGCTAATCTGTGGTTGCCTCTCTGATCTCTTCTGTCTGGTCCAACTCTTGTCTTCTGTTTTTGGGGTCTGCTCCACCTGTCCTGTCACTTGTGTTTGCTGGCTTATCATCTCCCATGTCTGAGACTCATCCTGCCTGTCATGACTGCTGATCTGTGTAGGGTAGCTATCCTGATTCTGGGTATGTGTCCCTACCCTATCCTGTCCTCTAGAAGCCTGATCTCTCTGTCCACAGCTGCTGTCTTCACAGTGCTGTGTTGTTCCATCTTTTGCCACTTCAGTGCCACCTCTCTGTCCTTGTTCCAGCTCTTTTGAAGATCCAGGATAGCAGCTTTCAGACTTGTCAGATACACAGGCACCCTTAGGACTTTCATTCAGTGTCTTAAAGCAGGCCCGAGCAACTTTAAACATCAAGACCAGGAATTCCTTGAACTCTACAGTTCCTGTGTTATCTTCATCCAACAGGCGCAGGACTTCATCCACAGTTGCAGGATCATGGGGCTTCTGGGGGGAAGAGATGAAGACAAGTCAGCACTTTTCCTTTTAATTGATCTGGTCAGATCAATTCTACTCAATATCCAGGCTCCCTTACCCCACTGCAGATGGGAGCTCTCTGACCCACTGCACTGCCTGCAGCATCACAACATGTTAATGTTTCATGACTTGTGTCTTCTGTTGTAGCCTCTCTGTTACTCAAGGGTAGCTAGCAACTTTGGTTATATGTATATCCTTGATTTCAGATCCACAAGATGATCGACTTGGTAAAGACACATTGAAGGAATACATGTGCTCATTTTGCAACTGTCTGGGTTTCTGGCTCCTTCTTTTGGCTGCCCTTGGCACTTTGCCTCTGGCACCAACTCCACAGGAGGAATACCAGGAGCCTGACCCCATGAGATTCCAGAAAGCTCCCATGATGGGGAGTCCCAGCGAAACAGCAGGCTGTGCTAAACATGCACACACCATTCTAGTATGCCAATGTTTGTACCTAGGACTTCATTACCTGCTTTAGCTATCTGCTGAAGGCAGAAAAATGCATTATGGCTCTGGTGCTGGCTTGCTGGATGGGGTGCGTCTCTCAGTATCCTCGGGACCCAAAAATATTCTGAAGTAGGGCTCCAAAATCTCATTTTTGACTTAACTGATATTGAGCTAGTATTTTGAAGCAATTTCTTTGTACAAGGCAAAAGCAAGCTCTTAAAGAATGCTAATAGGCAATCACATTTCAGACAGGTATAGGAAATGTTTACTGTGTCAGATTTGAGAAGCACCAGAAAGCAGTGACTACTTTCCCTTTAAGACCATTTGAAGAATCTGTTCTTGCCCGAACTGTCTCCTTAGATTCTATTTACTTTGTCTTGAAATTAACATGAATTAAAGCAGAGGATCAGATCCAAGAATCTGCCCTTTCTGTAAGAATCTGGATCTGTCACCTATTGTGACCTTTGCCCTCCACGTTTTTCTTATCTGCAGGCACAACTACTAGTAGAGGCAGGACACTTGAATTTTGCTGCTTACTCTTTACATTCCCCAGGTAAGAGCCCATGCAGGTAAACATGCTTTGGTTGTCCTTATCACGTCATTCCCTTTCACCCCCACATATCATACCACTATGACATCAGCAAACTCATGTTCCAGGAGCCTCTTCAGCTCCTGCCGTGTGAGGACTTTGCAGCCACCCTCTGACCTGGCATAGCACCCGAAGGCTTCGATGATCCCGTGGATGTTTTGCAGCAACTGAGGCATCTTTGAAGCTATGCTGGAAAACATGAAAAGGCCTTTTATGGGCTCTGTAGTCAGCCCCCGCTGTTTCCACACAGCACTCCAAGACTTGGTCCTTTCATTGTGTTTTGGCTTTTTCCCCCTTTCTCGGTCTTTTCCTCAAAGTGCACTTTATGATGAGAAGGAGAAGCACTTGGGCTGTGGAAGTTTCTGACTCAACATTTAATGCCAGGTTCCACCACCTACCTGCTTTGCTCATCTGTGCCTCAGTTTATTCACTGTGAATGGAGCTGATACTAGCACTTACTTCAGAGAGGTATCATGAAGGCTTTAGGAGATAATTCCTAAAAGGCACCTAGCTGATGCCTGGCTTATGCTAAGTGGTAGCTATTAAGTATCATCATCATTATCATAATGTACAGATATACATATATAATTTGTGTACAACTATAGACACGCACTGCACACAAAGCAGTTTCCTGTGTAATGTAGCTTATGATCATTATTATCACTATTATTTTTATAGGTGGGAGAAAAGACTGAGAGGAGATAGATTTGTGAAGGACACACATTATTTTCTTTTAAGCCAAATGCAAATATTTCTTTAGAACATACTTGTTTTTTTTTTCTTTTTGTCTGTCTCAAGGGTGTTAGGGTCCTACTGGAAACATCAGAAAGCATTAAGTACACACAGGAGTCAGAACCTCCAAGGGTCCAGCCCTACTCTGTCAACTTTCTTGGAGAAGGGATTCAGGAAGGGGAAGAAGGCAGGCTACACCTGTTAGAGAGAATTGGGTTAGGGGTGCCATCCTGGGGTAGCAGGTCTTTTAATTGAGAGTCCAAGATGCTCTCTGCCTTCAGTCCTGAGATCTGAGTCTAAAGCACTGGTGACCTGTGATGGATGGTGCCTTTTAAAAAAGAAAACTTTCATTTCCATTACTCAGGAATTTGGAGGTAGGTAAACGGGAAGATGGGGGTGATTGAATGGGCAAAAGACATATGTGTATTAAATAGAAGACTTAGAGAGACCAGAAAGAGGAGAAATGTCAAAGAGAATAAGGTTCAAGGACAAAGGAAGAAGGAAGCTTGTAGCATCTAGAAAACCAGGGAAGGGACCTTGGAGATTTGGGGCAGAGGGTGGCTTGGGTAGAGGAGGAAGGAGTGAGGGAAGGAAGGAAGCATGGTTCAGGAAAAAGCAAGTCAGTGTGGTCAGAGGATTGAGGAAATCTAGACCCCAGATGAACTGAGGAAATCTAGACCCCAGATGAACTGTTCAGGAACAACGTTTTACTGATCCAGAGTCAATAACTCTCTCCTCTGTGTGCCTCAGGGCATATAACTTCAAATATTTCCCTATGTTTTAAAAACACATGGCAGTCTTTGGTCACTGACTTTACATAGTGAAAAGAAAAAAAGTCTTTTTAGTGATTATTCAGATTCTTAGAATAAATCTACAAATTTATCTTGCCTATATATCAACTTGATATATAGGAAGGAAGGAAGGAAGGAAGGAAAAAAGGAAGGAAAGAAGAGAAGGAGGGGAGGAAGAAGAGAAGGAGGGAGGGAGGGAGCGAGAATGGAAGACAGGAAGGAAGTGCATAGTCCCTTCCTCTGTAAGGCAACTTGAGCTTATTGTCTAGATTGGCAGAAACTAACCTTCTAAAACATTAGGAAGGAAGGAAAATGTTATGCTGATCCAGGAAGGTGCCTGGGTGGTGAGTGGTTCCATTGTTGCTACCCATGTCATCTAGTGAGAAGTACTGCAGGCTAGACCCAGAGGAAAAGAAAGCTGTGTTGCTTCAGAACAGCAGCATTTCCTAAACGTTCTGGATTTAGCCTGCCTGAGGCTCTCTGGCGGCCCTTCCTACCTCCAGCTAAGCACTGAGACCTGACAACTCAGATCTGACAGCCCTGGATTCATGAGCTCCGCTTGCCAAGACACTGAGAATGAGCACAAAGTTCTTCTGGAGGGAACTTACCTAATGCTCAGGCAGGATGGGACAAGTTTCTGTTAAGCAGTGTGTAGAGGACTTGTCAGAGGGACAAGAACCTTTTATAGAGGATTTAATGGCTCTCATATGTATTTTAGACAGGATGTCTCCACCCTACAAGCAGGCTTGATTCATCCAAGGCTCAGCCCAGCCCAACCCCACCTCCTTTCTTCTTCAGCTCACCTTCTGACCCAAGACTGCTTTCCTCTAATTACAAGCTCTTTCTGCGACATTTGGAGCTGTCTCTTGGTATGTCTGTACCCCTTATGACTAGGAGGTCCCTTTCCGATGAGCTGGGCTCAGCAGTTCTTTGCACAGGCTTAAGAACTGGGGGAATATGATATATCACCTGCAAAGTCATAGAAGTCTTTGTTTCTTTATTCAATAATATATGCATTTATTGAAGAATATTCTTTTCAAAGTGTTTTTTTTCTTCTGATACTGCTGCTGTTACTTACATGTGTTCTAATCTCTTGCTTTGCAATTACTCTTCACACCTGGTTTATGAACTTCTAAAAGGTCTCAGTATGACTCTGTGTACCTCTCTGCATGCACACATGTATATACACAGGCATGGAGGCTAGAGTTAAACCTCAGATGCTATTTCTCAGGCACCCTCCACACTCTGCTTTCTTTTTCTGAGACAAAAGTCTCTCACTAATCTGAAACTCAACAATTATGCTAGGCTGGCTGTCCTGCAATCTCCAGGAATCTGCGTGTCTCCAATTCCCTGGTGCTGGGATTGTAAGTACACACCACCACACCCATCATTTCTTATTCTGGATTCTGGGGATTGAATTCAGGTACTATGCTTTTGAGTTAAATACTTTATAGACTGAGCTACTCACCACCCCCAAGATGTGCTCTCAATTTTTTAAACACAAATGATATATTCAGGGTTGGAGAAACCCAGCAGAGGAACTCGGTTTTCCTGGGAGTCACCACAGAACATAGGATGAATCTGTAGCTAGATAAACTCTCAGAATTGTTTGTTTGTTTGTTTACTTTTTAATCCCAATACCACCCCTTCTTCCCCAAGTCCCTGACCCTGAGCTCTATCCCCCATTCTTTGCTCCCCTTCTCTGAGAGGGGGAGGTCTCTTGGTATTACTCCACCCTGGCACATCAAGCCACTACAGGACTAGGCACAGCCTCACCCATGGAGGCCAGACAAGGCAGCTCAGTTAGAGGGAATGGCATCTACAGGCAAACAGCAGGATCAGGGACAGCCCCGACTCCTGTTGTTCGAGGATCAACATGAAGACCAAGCTGCACATCTGCTACATATGTGTGTGTGGTGTAGGTCCAACAAGAACCAATCCCTGACACTATGAATGATACTCCGCTATGTTTGTAGACAGGATCCTAGTGTAACTGTCCTCTCTGAGAGGCTCCACCCAATAGCTCATGAAAACAGATGCAAAACATTAGATGGAGCTCACGGAGTCTTGTGGAAGAGTTAGGGGAAGAATTGGAGGATCCTAAGAAGATAAGGACTCCACAAGAATACTAACTAATTTGGACCGTTGGGGGATCACAGAGAGACTGAACAACCAACCAAAGGATGATCTCAATTTTTATTCAAATAAAAAATGTTCTGCTCTGAGTAGGTAGCATTTTTTTGTTGTTGTTATTGTTTTTTTTTTGTTTTTTTTGTTTTTTTTTTTGAGACAGGGTTTCTCTGTGTAGCCTTGGATGTCCTGGAACTCACTCTGTAGACCAGGCTGGCCTTGAACTCAGAAATCTACCTGCCTCTGCCTCCCAAGAGCTGGGATTAAAGGTGTGCACCACCACCACCCCACCACCCAGCTAGTAGGTAGCATTTTACAGCTGTTAAGAAAAAGGCTTAAGGTGATTATGCATGGTCTCTTTACTGGACAGAAGGATTGAGGTGGCCCTGTGGATGTGAAAGGCAAGGGCAAAGGAAAGAACCTTCTTCATACTGACTCATACAAACCCATTTCCTCAAAACTTCACAGCAATATCTAAGGTGAAGCTATCAACCAATTCAGTCTGAGAGAACATGGAGCTTTCACAATAGGTTACCTTTCTATGGGTTCTCTCCTGCCCTATTTCATACTCACTGTCTCTGGGCTACAAGAGGAATATACTTGTCAACTGTATATGCACAAACACATACACATAAACACATACACACACACAAACACACACACACTGGAGACCATTGTACACAATTCAGTGGATTCAACCCCATCTGTTAGGTCAGGTGTCTTCCAACACAGCATCATCTAGATCAGCTGTCAGATCACCACTGGTTAGTGAAAGAGACACTAGGGCTTCTCTCAGGCTGCGTGTCAGATGACTTCTCACCCTAAAGATTTTTTGACTGGTCTGAATATCTGTCATCATGATGGCAGTCACAAACCCATCCCTTACTGAAAGCCTGCTCACTAGTCCTCACCTTCACTGAGGAATCCACAATGATGAAGTGGGGGTGTCTACGGAGTGTCCATTGATGTTATAGCCTCAAAGTAACAAATAGTGTTAATTGAATTTCTCTAAAAACACTCACATTTTGAAGATATTCTGAGGACTGGCTGACAATACCTCCATGATTGCAGACTTAAATCACCACTCTGAGAGCCAAAGCGATCTCAAGCTATCCTTAGTTCTTTAATAGCCATTCATTCTCCACCTCCATATCTGAATTCACACCATCTTGACTTGTAGATTAAACTTGGGATATATTGCTAAGCTTGACGTGTGTAGCATGTTCCAACTCAGAAGACAAGGATGTCATCAGAGCACATCCGAAATGTGTAGTCGAGCTTTCGCTGCCTTGCTGTCACCCACCTGCATGATGTTCCATCCGTTTGCTCAGTAGGTATGATTTGTAACTCTTTTTTGTTTTGAGTCTGTAAAATGTTTGAGTAACTTCGACAATGGAACGTGTTACCCGAAGCACCCTGATTGGTGCCATGGGGTCCTTTGGAACAAAACTTTTTTCTGTCTAAATCCAGAACAGTCCATGATTCTTTTCTTTGCTTTAGAAAAGAGTAAAACATTTCTACAGATCAGAGAGCTGTTTCCAGGAATAGCCTGCATGAAGAGACATTTGATGGTACTTGCTGCCAAGACAAGTTGGGAAAGAAGGGAGACAGAGACATGGTTCTTGGAAAGGAAACAAACAAAACAAAATAAAATAGTCAACAGTCTGGGCCTCCATTATCCTCTCTCCAACTGTATCTCTCCAAAGCACCCTTTAAAGAGCATCCTGGAAACCCAGTAAGTAGCTCAGAGTCATCCCTGAAAATACCAGGAAGGATTAGGTAGATGCCTGTGATAGGTCTGATGACAGGGATCTAGTGATTTAGGTTATGTCACTCCTTCCTTTTGAGTCTAATCCCTGACTGACAGATGTGCTGGCCCTGTTGTTTCTCAGCTATAATCTGGGCAGCACATGCGGATAAGTCTTCAGTATCCTTAGTTTAAGTCTTCAGTATCCTTAGTTTGATCATGAAAGCTGTAATCTACCATTTCTGGGACTTTAAATCTCTAGGTCTCCATAGAGAAAGCAAACTAGAAATTCCTAAACTCCTTCTTCCTGTTGGGTAAAGAAGAAAACTCACAGCAGGAGCTACTGGGAATAGGTGGAAGTTCCTTTTTCTGTTTCAGCACAGCCTTTCTCAGAACTTGGTGGTACAGAAGGTTTGTGACGCACAGGTGAAGGGAACAGATACATTTCCCATAGCTGTCATTTCCCATTCAACTGCCTCTTGACTTCCTGCAAGACCTTCTGTTTTTTTTTTTT
>NW_022196898.1:41506585-41520960 GCF_008632895.1 Mastomys coucha | reverse complement strand
TCCTTTCTCTAACTCCTTCACTGGGGACCCTGTATTCAGTTCGATGGATGGCTATGAGCCTCTACATCCTTCTGTTTTAATGCTTCCTCTCTATTGTCTATTTGCAGAGACCTTCTCCAGCAAATAGCACCACCTCTTCTGTAGTGTGTTTCCAGATTGTCCCAATCACATGAGATTGTTCCTATGTTTGGTAGCTTGCTCACAACACTCCTGCTGGTGCATATTTACAGCTTTTGTTTTACCTTGCCTTCACTACCATTAATTCTCTCTCAGTTTCTTTCCAGAGTATACCTTCCTTTGGAGAACAAAGGCAGTCTGTAGTAAATGTGACAACTTGAAATAGAAGCCTGGTCCACTTTTCAGGGAAATGGTCACTGATACATGAAGACTAGGTAATGTATCACTCAAACCATGCTGGTCTCCAGATTTTCACTGCACTAGAGCTACTGGCTCCCATCCCTATGTTCATGGGAATAGAGCAGAACAATTCTGTATCTGAGACCAAAAGTACATCCCTGGACCAAGCTAAGAAGAATCTCCAAGGCAGATCTGCATTAGGATGGACTGGATTTGTGCTGGTTTGAATTCTATAAATCCAATGGTGTTTTCTAGTAGGGCTGGTCAACATTTGCCTATTTCCTCCTCCATTAACCAAACACTTATCCTTCCCACAGAAGTATCCAGGATTAAAGGTACTGGCTGGTGACAGCTCTCTGAGGTACAAAGAAACACCAAGGGTATGCTAGTCCCTCCTTTTCCCAACTTGTATCTATCCTAGTTTTATGTCATTTTGTAGGGCTTTTGAGGCCAATCTGAAGGCCACTAAACTTACAAATTTTCTAAACTTACAAATTTATTTTTCGTAGATCACATTTACCAGGCTGGTACTGGTAAGATGAGAAACACATAGGCATTGTTCTTATCCTCAGGGGCAGAGACATTTCCAACATGGGACTGGCTACATGGTTTAATAAACCTCAATTACCTTATCTGTAAATGACACACTCTTTGCTTATACCATGTGGTTATGGTCAAGTTATAGTATACATCAAGGGGATGAGCAGATAGGATAGCCAGTAAAGATTTTGCCATTGCAAACATGGGGAGTTTGAACTCTAGAATTTATCTTTTTAAAAGTATACTCTAAAGTATTGTTCTCTTGGGTGCAATTTGGGGTGAAAAAAGTTTGTTTCAGGTTACAAATTACAATCCATCATGGATGGAAGCCAGAATTGGAGTTCAAGGCAGGAACCAGGGGGCTGGAACTGAATGAAAGACCATGAGTAAACAACGTTGTCTATTATCTTGCTCTCATGACTTGCTCAGCCTGTTTTCTTATACAAGCTAGGACCACCTGCCCAAGGTGGTTTTGTCCACAATGAGCAGGGTCCTCCTATATCAATTGTTAATCAAGAAAATTTCCCACAGACTTGCCTATAGGTCAGTTTGATGGACCTCAATTCCTCAGTTTTGGTTCCTTTTCCTAGGTAACTCCAGTTTACATTAAATTAACAACAACAACAACAACAACTATATATATATATATACATATATATACACATATATATAAACACACATATATATACATGCACACATATATGTGTATTATATATATGTGTGTTTATACACACACACACACACACACACATATAATAAATGTGAAATTACATTATAAACTGATGAACCTATATCATGCCTAGGCTATTACTGACATCTAAAGTAATGGAATTTCTGCCTTTTTTATTAGATATTTTCTTTATTTACATTTCAAATTTTATCCTCTTTCCTCATTTCCCTTCTGAAATTCCCTATATCCCATCTTCCCCTGCTTACTAACCCATCCATTCCCACTTCCCTGTCCCAGCATTCCCCTATACTGGGGCATCGAGCCTTCACAAGACCAAGGGCCTTGCATTTCTGCCTTTTGATTGCAGAAATGAGGAATATACATGAGATTAATAGTCATATGGCTCACACACTCTATACTTTTAAAAGCAACTAATAAGTAATTTGTACAATAACACAATTTCAGAATAATAAAAACCTAAGGTTAGTGATAGGTGTCATTATTTGCAAATTAATCTCAAGTGAAATTGTAATTACTAAAGAGAAAGAAATATTATTCAATGTATACAAGTTGTGTGTTTCCATAACTAGACACAATTTACAACGATCCTGGCTCATTAACAGCAGATTGGGACTTACGGAGACTGTGTTTGGTCATTTGGGAGCCTGGTCTTCCCATCTGAGTGCTTCACGGATATAATTGCCAACATGGAAGTTCCAGATGCTTGGAGGCCTTTCCAAGTATACCAAGGGGCCCAAGGACTATGTGCCTGCCAACTAGTGCTGAGTATGGAAACATGATACCTGAATGTGTCATGAGGTTTTCAAATGTGTGCTATGGAAATGACAGCAGTATCCAAGACAATAGTCATTTGTCCCTACACAATTAAGCATGAGCCTGACTGGTGGATCTGAGACTAAAGGAAGCTGGTTCCAGGTAAGACCTAGAAGACTGGATGATGCCACTGCTTGGCTCTAGGAACAGTCACAGAAACCAAGTAGTCCAACCAAGCTTGCACCCTAGAGGCAAAATTCTCACTGAAATGGATGTCCAGACCATGGCTATTTCAAGACTAGCAAAGGAAGTATGTCTATCTTCTGGGGTCTGGAAGAGATCCTATTTATCTATTATGCTCAAATTCTTTCACTGACAATGGAACTGGGGCTCATTGTGAGGCTCAGGAGCTGTTCATTGTGCAGACTAGAGTGAACACTGTATTAGTATAACTTTAATACACTGATACCTCACTTCTCTGATTGCAAATTGTTCTCACATACTGGGAGGTTCTTACTATTCCTATGTTTCAAAAGAAGGACTTAAGTTTCAATAAAGAAAAATGTCATTTCCAAAGTCACTCTGTTGTTTTGGGTAAGAGGTGGAACCAGAACTGTGAATTTGGCTCTACTGGCTTCTTTTGGCATTTACCTTGATGATGGATTGTGATTAGAGTGGGTTATGTTACTAAAGGGTGCTTGTCTATACATACGCCTCTTCCACAGCTCCAGGACAGTGTGGAATCAAGGACCTAGATGAGAGATCACACAAGGAGTTGAATTTAGATCATGAAAGGAAAAAACTTGAGTCAGCACTGGAGTTGCAGAGACATGTAGATGCCCCAAGCTCATGGACAAGCCAGTATAGCTGAATTGGTGAGTTTCAGGCTCAGTGAGAGACCTTATCCCAAAAAGTAATATAGAGAGAGACTCAAGAAGAAACATGATGTTTACCCCACCTACACATCCACATGAACACAAATGCACATATGTTTACATGAACACATGTGCACCTACACAAACATGTACTGAGGCACATGTGCATGCATGCATGCATGTGCACACACACACATACTCTCTCTCACACACACAGTATGTGACCTGACTTCAGGCTTCTCCAATAAGGGTTTCTGAGACTTGGAGTAAATCCTAAAATTTCTGAGTCTTGGTCTTTGTGTGAGAATGGAGCTTGTATATTTTTCTCTCAGGGTGGTATATAGATTACATGAAATGATGAATCTTAAAAAGTTTTTGCTTTTTGGTGACTGGTAACAGTAGGCTTTCAATGAATAGTAGACTTACAACGCCAGTAACAAACACAAGGTCAAAAGTAATAAAGGAACATTGACAATTCAGACTTAAGCTCATGATCCTAAAACATGAAGATTTAATGTGGGAAAACTGAGAGACCAGAGGCTCCTGTGGTCATGAACCAGGTTTTAGAGTATAATAGGATTTAATTATGACCGTGTGTGCATGGTAGTGTCATCTGTAGATACATTGTAGTTTCAAAATGTCAAGTAGCAAAGTAGGGTCAGATGTTTTCTGAAGTTGCCCTGGATGAAAATTCTCAACAGTTGACCACAAATGTAAGTACATGAAGATTTAATAACTGACAAGGGAGCAAACTACACTAATAGAACACCTAGACGACCACACTTGCGTGGCTCCACGGTTCTCAGGAAAAAGATAGTTATTCACCCCAGAAGCATTCTGAATGCTATTCTGAAAGCTATTGTAAGTATACAATCAATATCTTCATCAAAGCTCAAAGTGTTTTTAAGATTCTGTGGGGTCTGTCACTTTTAACTCATTTTGCTGACAGTTCCCAAGAGCAAAACTAAGTGTCTTGCACAACCAGGGAAGGGTGCTTGCTGCCGTCCAGATTCTAGGCTCAGGCTGTGCACATAGGCCTATAGATTCCAAATCTTGAAAGCTGAGCGGGAGCTGGGCCGGAGATGACACCAGATCCTCACCATGGACTATTCCTGAAGCTTCCACTCCGGTTGTCTGTCTTTGCAACTGTCTCAGATGGAAAACCAGCACAACCCCTGCAAGGTGGGGCCTGTGGGAGAGGTGTAAGGTCCTCAGTGTGTGAGGACTTCAGGAGGGAGTCCCAGCTCTGCTTCACTGGAATGAAAGGTGCATTTTTAATTTTGTTTCTAAAATTAGAAAATTGTGTCCTTGCATATTCCAATGCTAACAAGCTTCTGCTTGGCCTGTCTGACATGGTAAGACTCTGGCAAGAGTTCAGAGAGCACCCGTGTTCAGTCTCTCAGCTCAGCTAATCAGAGCTCTTCAGAAAAACCAAACCATAGGAGGCACCTAGATACTTATGTGAAGAAGGGCAGCAGAGATTGGAGAAAGACTCAGTTTTCTTTAAGGGGCCGACCATTGGGAATTTGACCATGCTCCAGTGAGTATATGAGCAACACAAATTGAACTTTATATTTTCCTTTTTGGTGGTAGTGGGAGGTCCCTAGAAGAGGGTAGATCTGGGAGAACTGGACAGTGAGTTTGATCAGCATGCATGATATGAAATTCCCAAATAATCATTAAAAATATTATGTTAGAAATAATTAAAAAAATAAAAGATAAAGTCTTTTTACAGATCAAAGTCTGCTAATTTAAATATTAGCCACATTCCCAAAAATATCTTTCTGGCAAGATCTACATTAGTGTTTGTATCAGCATTAGTTACATTGACACATAAATTCAGATAGCACAGCTTGTAGTTTCCTCCAGACATGGCTTCACACAATGCAGGGTTTCCACAGATGGCTTCTTGTTTGTTTTGTCTTTGCCCGTAAGAAGTCTATACCAGTATTTAAAAAGATGTATTTTTTTATTTTAAATGTGTGCGTATTTTGAGTGCATGTATATTTGTGTACCACATGCATTCTGGTGCTTCTGGAGGTCAAAAGGAGATATCAGATCCGTTGAAACTGGAGTGACAGATGGCTGTGAAGCACTGAGAACTGAGCCCAAGTTTTCTGCAAGAGCAGTGAGTGCTCTTCACCACTGAGACAAATCTCCAGCCCCCAAGTATTTTAATTAAGCAGTTTTAAGTTCTTATTAAAAGTACACATGTACTTGAAAGAAAAAAATCAAAATATCAAAAGAAAAATAAACATAAGTCTATGAACAAAAAATAGATTGTGTATCTTTCTAGTCATTTTATGTGTACAGATAAATGATGCTAATAGCCCCCTTTCATACATATGCTACTGAGTGAGTCCAAATATTGACTCACTTGATCCTCCCAGCACCAGTAAGTTAGGGGATACAGTTATTTTCATCTCCAGACAAAGAAATCAAGGCACAGAAAAGTTAAGTGACCTAGTGTAAGTTATACTCAGTGAACAGTACTTGAATCTTCAGACCCAAGCATCATGGTTCTGTAGCTTGAGCCTCCTTCATTTATAGTCTTCCTTTTGTCCTCCCTTTGTGTATTTGTGTGTGATAGATATAACACATAACATATATGAAAATGTATGTGTATGATATAGATATAACATATACAAAACATATGATATATGATGTATGATACATGATATATAATAAAACATATTGAGAGAGGAGTTGGTCTATATTTGGGTATCAATTATTAATTTTATTTTATCTGATTTTCAGATGATTAGGGGAAATTTACATTTTAAGATCATTAGATAATCTTCAACAATTTATATTGTTTGTGGCAGGCAATAAGAATTAATTAGTCCCCCTTTTTAGCAATCTTTTTGTATCAAATATGTAATGTACATATTATATTCTTCTTTTAAGAAGAGCAATGACATTTCAGTGCTAGAGGTTGAATCCAAGGTGCTGTGCATGCCAGGTGAGCACTCTATCCATGTGCCACATCCTAGGTCTTCAGCAGGAACATCTGTAAACATAAGCTTTGCATCTGCTTATAAGTGTTGCCCCAAGGCACATGTCTAGAAATAAAACTATGTAAGAACAGCAGAGACTGTGCAGTATGTCCTTACCCCAGAGTCTGTGCAGCATTGTTTTAGTTTATACCCCACTATGGTCAGCCCCTGGCAACTCATGAGCTACCTTTTTCCTTTTTAACTTGCTATATTAGCAGATGACTCTGGGGGCAGGACCTTAGCTCTGTCATCATTTTCAGGACTCTTTTTCTCGTTGTTGCTTTGTTGTTTCTAATTTTCTGGCTCCTGGCCTCTGTCTTTCTTTCCTAGACATAAAATTTAACTATAGTCTTCTAAACAAATTATTTTGAGAGTTACTTAAAGCCACTTGTTTTACTTTAGCTTCTGGATATGTTTTCCTTTTTGTTTTGTTTGGAGACACAGTTGTATTTCTATAATATAAATTCACTTCTTTCTTGGCAGTGTAGGTGAACAGGGCCAAGCTGTGGCAGGGGCTCTGATCAGAGGCAGGAGCTGACTCATGGAAGGCAGTTCTTCAGAAAGGCCATCAATGCTCAGGCTCTGGTTGTTGCCTCAAGGCCTGTTGTCCAACCCTTGGGCTGGAGGCTGATCTGACCTCTGGGTGGGGTGGGGTGCACTGAACCCCTTCCAGGGTTAGCTACTTCCACCTTCTATCCTCCCTTTGTTGGCATCTCCACCCTGTCTGGGTTCTCAGTGCTCATCGGAAGTTTGGAGAGTTTGGCTCCTTTATAGGGTGTAGCTGGATCAAGTAAAGCAGCATTTGCTGATGATCATGAGTCATGAAGAAGCAAAGTGATTATTCTTTTGAGCTCTAGTTGTGCTTCTGGTTTTCAGAGGGGAATGTTGCGTGGTTCTTCTCTAAATATGTCATGCTTGCTGGGGGGATGACTGGTTTCCATGAATAGACTATGCCAATCACCCTGAATTAGCATTTATCTCTCCACTTCAGGCTTACTCTAGGCACCTTGCTGCATCTCCATTTCTGAGCCAGTATTGTAAGGATTAAAGACAGTAATTGCAAAAATTAAATGATTAGGGTGCACCTTAATTTTTGAAAATGATTAGATTCGTTTTAGGGCCTTGTAAGCTGCTTCCTTAGGTTAACACCTTTAATCATTATGTAATCCAGTAAGGGTAATTTTACCTCTATGAATGAAGAAGCAGCTTGGAGAGGTACAGCGGCTAGCCTGAGATTACCTAGCTATTAAGTGTAGGGTGTTTACTTTGAAGGCCTCATCTCTATCCACTATGATACACTCCGGTTCTTTTGTGCTGGGGTGGAGAGGGAGAAGGGAAGTCTGGCCTTTCCTTCACAGATGTCCTAATGACATTAAGGCTCCTCCAGGGACTTAGTGTCTGCACTTAGCAAGGATTTATATTTGCAGCCTCCTCCAGTCACACCTACTCCAGGAACTCTTCTCAGATGCCCTCCACCTACAAGATCCTTCCTGCTTTCTCTACCTGCTTTGAATTTATAACTCTTTGCTTGCTTTGAAAATAGTGTTCAAGTCAATGGACAATTCAATTCAATTTCTCAGCATCAGACCAGAGATGAACGACTGATACTCCCTGACAGGCACCTACAGCTTTGCCCCAAGACATGGACAAGGCGGTCATATGAAACACAAGTTAAAATCTGAATGTTGTAAAAGAAGTACAGATACTATTATGTAATAATGGCAAGTGTGGGAAAAGAAAGTTTATTCGAGCTGGCTGGATACCTCATAGCAGGCTTTTTATGCTGAGTATTTGTCTTGAACATTGTATCATGAAGAGCAATCAAGGAAGAACATGGATAAAGTCTCAGCCTCGGAAATATGCCCAGGAACTGTAAGGATTTACTATAGTTGCTTTGCTTTTCCTGTTAGTGAGAACACGAAAGAATATGTTTGCATTTCCCATAAGTTGGTAATCTTGGCTCTGCTGTCTACGTTGTCTGTCTAAGACTCTCTGGCAGATTGGCTCTTTCTCTAGTTAGTGTTTGGCTGTATTGTTGTTCCATTCCCAACTAGTGTGAAAGAGCAAGCTCCCCGGAGCAACATGAGAGACAAATTGAAGCCTAGTAGAGTCTGAATTCTACTCAAGAGTGAGGTTGGAAAGAGCGTCCAGACTTTTGAAAGTGGAGATTTAAAAAAGTGGGTCCAGCCCCTTGGCTGGAGAATGGCATCTAGTTGGGCTGCTTTGTGTTGTTTAGAAGTCCTGGGTCTGGAAAGAAAAACATGCTATGTTCTCACTTATAAGAAGATAGTAGCCATAAAGTACAGGATAATCATGCTATAATCCACCAGACCCAAAGAAACTAAGTAACATTGAGGTCCCAGGGGGTGTGCTTGAATCTCACTGAGAAGGAAAAACAGAATAGACATTGAAGGTGGATGGATGGATGGAGGGAACTGAGTGGGAAAGGGGTGGAATTGGTTGGTGTATGAGGTAATCTCTAAGATGAGCTAGAAACCCAGGACAATGGAAAAATCCCAGGAGTCTATGAGGGTGACTCTAGCTACTAGTCCTAGTACGAGGGATATGGAACCTGAAACTGCCATCTCCTGTAACAAAAACAGACTTCCAGGAGAGATTAGGATACCAACCCAGCCAGAAAACCTTTGACCTACAATTTGTCCTTGTGCAAGGGTAAAGGTGTAGCAGAAATTGAGGAAATGGTCTACCAATGACTGGCCCAGCTTGAGACCCATGCACTGAGAGAGCCAAGCCTGGATGCTATTAATGATGATACACTGTTATTCTTGCAGGCAGGTACCAAGCATAACTATCCTCTGAGAGGCTCCACTCAGCAACTGACGGAAACAGATGCAGAGACCTATAGCTAAACATTAAGTGGAGTCCAATGGAATCCTATGGAAGTTGTAGGGAGGACTGAAGGAGCCAGACAGGTCAAGGACACTACAAGAACACATAATCAATTAGCCTGGACCCAAAGGGGCTCTCAGAGACTGAACTGCCAAACAGAGATCATGCACGGTACAGTTCTAGGCCCTCTGCACTGTAACAGTTTTGTAGCCCAGTCTTCATATGGGACTCTACCATCAGGAGCACGGGCTGTCACTAAATCTGTTTTCTGCCTTCGGGTCCCTTCCCCTATCTGGGCTGCCTTGTCTAGCCTCTATAGAAGAAGATGTACCTAGTCCTACTGCAACTTGATATGCCAAGGTGGGTTGATATTCATTGGAGGCATCCCCTTTTCTGAGGAGAAAGAGAAGACAGGAAGATGGGGAGGATAGGTGAGAAGGAGGGACTGGGAGGAGAGGAGGGTGGGAAGGGAAACTATGATCAGGATATAAAGCAAATAAATTAATTAATAAATGAAGATTTAAAAAAGGAAACATCCTGGGGTCTTGATCTCACTTCATGATCAATTCTGGGATATGATGGAAAAATTCCAGAACACCTGTGTATGAGCAGGGAACTTTCTGGAGCAACTTATCCATTTTCTATCTCCCAGCTATACATCCAATGATGATCCATCTCACCTCTTCTCCTTGTATGGTACTGGACTTTGTTCAAGGGACCAAAAGAACAGTTTGTGACCTTAAATTGAGCCTATATCTATGTAACAGTAATGTATCTATGTATAAGCACATTACTATTCCCCCTGGTCCATTGGATCCAGGAAACATGAAGAATGGGAGCCCACTACAAAGCCAGGATTAGAGCGTTGATTGTTCTTGAACTGAACCTCAGGGAGCAAAACAGAGACAGAAAACATGGGTGGATAGAAGGTGCAGAAGAGGTGAGGAGATTGGATGCCTGTAGACCCCTGATGAGAGTTTGAGGGGGAGGAGCCATGTGGCAGAGACTGTGGACATTACAACAGTGTTTTCAAACCCTCTCTGGTGCACAGAAAGACTTTGAACATAGAATCCACTTAACTTTGTATTTTAGGAAATTGTCCATTAGAATGATGCAGTGTGGAGGGGTCAAGATGGAGTGGGCATCAAAGCCATTTTAGATGCTGTGGCATAGACTGGCTTGGTGCAGTATAGGGGGCCTAGAGGGAGAGATTTTGGCTATGGAGTTGTCATGGGTCATGGCAGGAAGAAGCCAATGTGGCTTCCACTGCTCTGAACTTCAGCCACTGCAGGTTCCCTGGTGAGGCTTTTTGCTGAGGCAGAAAACAGGTGTATGGGGCAGAGGGCAGACAGATGAATTCAGTGCTACATGCTGAGTCAGCAGAAGATCATCTGGGGATACTTGAGTATCTCAGTAGAAGCTCTAGTTAAAATGTTGAAAAACTTGGGTATGGACTATGCATAGAGAACAGATCAAGAGAGTAAGGAGTGAGTTCAGGTGTGACCAGCAGCAAAGAGCACAGCTAGGTGGGAGCCATCATGACCTTGGTCTTGGCTGGTTCCAGATCTGGGGGATTGGGGCACTCAGAAGATAGATTGGAATGCACTTGGTTGAGGGGCAAGTGGGAGGATTTGAGGAGAGAAAGAGTAGATACCACTTTTCAGTCAGTGAGGCTAGGAAAGCAGGTAGTGAAGGGAGTCACAAACAGAAGAAATCTCTCCAAAAGGGAAACCTATAATTCTGTTTGTAATCTGAGGAAAACAGCACTGAGAGTGTTGAATGTAGCATGCCTGGGCTCCCTGGGACTCTAAGAGTCCTCTTGGTGGCAATTTGTACAGAACTCCTAGAACAGCAGACAAAGCGATCTTCTGGTCTGTGAGGACACTATGCGAACCCCTCTGCTGCCAGCGAGGCCTCAGCATCTGCTGCAGCCCTTTGTTCTGTGACAGGAGACCTCACAGCCAGAGGAATGGACTGAACCAAACCTGAATCTCCTCTTGCTCTCAAGACTTCAGCCTGAGCCTGTCAGTAGCAAGCTTCCCTTGGGCCCCTTCACCAACAAGTCTCTTTATGGCAGAAGAAAGAAGGGTAAGGTTGGATGGAAGAGGAGACACGCCTGGCACCATGATAGCTGAAGTTGGTGCCTTCAGACCTTGCTTCTGTGTCAGGTGGAAGGCTGTGTTCTTTGGCAAGGCCTGTGGCCTGGCTGCCACCTAGTGTTCAGCTCTTTGTATAACAAGAAAATCTCTGCCTGCCACTGTGGAGGAGGCCAAGAAAGCCTTCAAAGCAGCAGAGGCTTGAGCTCACCAGGCTGAACTAAGGAGAAAATGCATTCCATGTGGTGAAGACAGAGCAAAGCTACAAGCTAGCCTGAGCCCAGAGACCAGTAATTCGATCAGCACACAGCACAGTTGTTTTATTTTTAAATATACAGTTTTATTCCACTCTTCTAGTTAGGATTTTTCCCCCCATTTTATAGATACGGCTTATTCTTGGAAAGTTCAAAAGAATTGGCTAAGTCATTTGCTTGTTAAAAACAAGAGTTAGAACCTGGAGAGGAGTCTTTAGGTTTGGGACTGAGCAATCAAAGTGTAAGGCAGAAGTAGGCATGCAGCCTGGAGGATTGAGACCATGGTCTGGCTGTCCTTAAGGTCTAGCAAGGGTAAGAGGTGGGACATCTTGTATGCATCTGTGCAGTACCTCTGGGCTTGCATGGAGCCATGCCAGGGACACAGGCTCCAGCACGTCCTGCATTGAGCCTAGTCAGAGCCGACACCAGATCCCAGCAGTGATAGGAAGAAGATCTGAGGATGGCTAGCAGGATGTTCAGTGGAAGGAGAACGCAAAATCAGAGCCATGCACTAGGAGCAGGCAATGTTGGGAGAATCTAGGTCTGGTCATCTGCCTGTTGGATTTTAGGGAGGCAGGAGAAGAGAGCAGTCGGCTCACTTTTCCTCACACCCAACTTTGCAGGGAGATCAGGGCTTCTTGACACTTGTGGTGGGGAAGAGTAGATATAGCTGCCTTCTGCTCCAGGCTCACAGGTGAGACACAGAACTGTGTTTTCTTCCTATTTGCTTTGGTTTCTCAGTAAAAGTGTGGAAGCAGCAGATGCTCTGTTGAGAATAAGAAGCTGAGCTAAGGCTGGATCCTACATTCCATGTGCCAGCCAAGACCATCTACATTTGGTCTTCCAGTGGGTTAGTTAGGACTGTGGCTCTGTACTTGGTACAGCACTCTGCTGCTGTCACTTCCTGGAGCTCTTCTTGGCTTTCTACCTTCTTGTTTATTTGAAATAAAGTTTCCTTTTGAAATTAACTCACATTTCTAGTTTTTCTAAACAAGAAGGCAGGCTCAATCGTTTTCTGTACAGGGTAGCATTGTATGTGTGTGTGTGTCTGTGTGTGTCTGTGTGTGTCTGTGTGTGTGTGTGTGTGTGTGTGTGTGTGTGAGAGAGAGAGAGAGAGAGAGAGAGAGAGAGAGAGAGAGAGAGAGAGAGAGAGAGAGAGAGAGAACACATCTCCACATCTCCAAGGCTCCATGGGCCCACATCTCTGAGCTAAAGTTTGAAGATGGATAAGCTATGGTATGGTAGGGAGAGAAAGATCCTGGATTAGAAGGCTGACAGAGAGGGCTGTTTCCAATGATGCCCTTTCTCTTCCATCTGCGCTCACCTCCCTTCATACTCACTGCTCCTTGCCTTCCCATAGATACTGACCATCTGACTATACAGTGAATTAGATCCCATTGATGATCAAGAAATCACAGTTCTTATATGCCTTCATCTTTGATACACCCACTCAGTTTGTTTTATAACATTTTTTTAAATGTCTGCTTGCATGAATAAGACAAAGCCACTATAGGAAAGTCAAGGAAATCTAATAAGAATAATATGAATTACATTGTACTTCCAATGAACTAAAAACAAGCAGATGTACATTATTCCTAGTGATGAGTAAGACACCCCTACTTCTTTTTCCAGCCAGTAAAAGTTCATGGTGCTTTGGTGTCTTGCATACAATGGGTTCTCAACCCTTACATGTTGAGTGCCTGGTTGTGGAAGGTGCTTGGTAAGCTCAGAAGTTTACTGTAAACATTAGAAAATGCTGTGTATTGGGGGTGGCTGCTGCTACTACGAAGTAGCTGGGACACTGCCAAATTCCACATCACTTGTTTTTCCCAAGTCAGCTACTGGTTCCCTGCCGGGACATGCTGAGCCTTGCAGGGTCACCTGGGTGTGTGAGTCAGTTCTGGGAGGGCCAGTCTCTCAGCAGTTAGTTGTTGAGATCCTACTGGGTGCCAAGCCCCATGAGAGCTCCTGGGGGTCCAAAGATTCAGGTTACTGGTCACAGGATCTACAAACCACGCAGAATGCAGCTTCACATGGGTGGCAATAGGGTCAGATGCAAAGTACAGCAGAGATGGTGTTGGGAGCAGGCCACCCTAGAGAAGCTTCATAGAAAGCAGTCTTATTTATAATAGCCAGAAACTGGAAACAACCCAGATGTCCCTCAACAGAGGAATGAATACAGAAAATGTGGTACATCTACACAATGGAGTACTACTCAGCTATTAAAAACAATGAATTTATGAAATCCTTAGGGAAATGGATGGATCTGGAGAATATCATCCTGAGTGAGGTAACCCAATCACAAAAGAACAAACACGGTATGCACTCTCTGATAAGTAGATATTAGCTCAGAAGCTCAGAATACACAAAGTACAATCCACAAACCACAAGAAACTCAAGAAGAAGGAAGACCAAAATGTGGACACTTCACTCCTTCTTAAAAGGGAGAACAAAATACCCATGGAAAGAGTTGCAGAGACTAACTATGGAGCAGAGACTAAAGGAAGGACAATCTAGCCTGATATAGCTGTCTCCTGAGAGGCTCTGACAGTACCTGACTAATACAGAAGTAGAGGCTAACAGCCATCCGTTGAACTGAGTACAGGGTCCCCAATGAAGGAGCTAGAAAAAGGACCCAAGGAGCTGAAAGTTTTGCAGCCCCTTAGGATGAACAACAATATGAACTAACTAGTACCCTCAGAGCTCCCAGGGACTAAACCACCAACCAAAGAGTACACATGGTGGGACTAATTGCTCCAGCAGCATATATATAGTAGAGGATGGCCAAGTCGGTCATCAATGGGAGGAGAGGCCTTTGGCCCTGTGAAGGTTCTTTGCCCCAGTGTAGGGGAATGCCAGGGCCAGTAAGCAGGAGAGGGTCGGGTGGCAAGCAGGAGGAGGGGGGAGGGTACAGGGGTTTGTTCTTGCTGTTGTTTTTTGTTTTTTTGTTTTTTTGTTTTTTT
>NW_022196898.1:41490670-41506407 GCF_008632895.1 Mastomys coucha | reverse complement strand
AATATAATAAAAAAAAAAAGAAAAGAAAAGATGGCCTGAAAGTGGGGTCTTAAAGAGAGAATAGAGTGTAATAGGATTTTGTGAGGGTGGGAGGGGTGTGTCCAGGACCAGCTGGAGTGAGATTCTATTTTGAGAAAGAAAATTGAAAAAGTTGGAGCAGTGACCTGGCCTGGCAGTGTAAAGGGTGAAAATGTGTTTAACCAGAAACATAAGGAGTCTTCTATTGCTATATAATGAAAGTGGTGTCAGTCACCTGAAGGCCCACTGTGAGCAGTGAGCTGTCCTGGCTTCTTCATGCTTCGTTTGGATTTGTCTAGCAAGACTCAGGTGTATTTGACTGGGCTGTCTGGGCTGAGTTCCAGCATGCCTTCTTCCAAATCTCTGGGATTCTCTACACAGATACAGTAGTTTTCATGTCTTTCCTGCTGTGGTAGCCCATCACCTTTGTGAGATCAGTTGTGTACACTAGACTCTGTGCTCTGCATAGGCAATAGATGTTAGGTTCTTCCCTGGATTCCCACCATCTAGCTCTAGCCCTCAGTGAGAGTACAAATTCATTAGGGGTTTAATTTCCTCTTTGAACATACCACAGACTTGATTTCTCCATTTGAGACCCATTCTGGGGATGACCCTAAACAGTGATGATCTGATGTAAATAAGAAGGTCTGGCGTAGGGCGAATTCTCAGTATCCTCAATAAGCACTTGATGAGGGTCACGTTCCAGGCTTAGGTAACGAGATCTCACCACTCGATGGGAACCGGTTTTTATTGGCAACTTGACAAGTCATACTACACAGTCTTTCCCACTCCACCTACAGCACCGGTAAGTGACAGATTTAGGTGGTAAATGCTTGGTATGCCTTGAAGATTTTGTTCTAGCCAATCAGCAGACTGCTGCTATGACATGGGTGTGCCTTGATGACAAATAGTGGCCTGATTATTAAGGTCTATTGTTCCTAAGATAGGTTTTGGGAGGCCGCCCAGTGACTGAACCAGATTTAGAACTGCCTGCAGGGACTGGGAGGCAATGAGGAACACGTCTTCTGGGTGTCAGTCCTGTTGCATCATTGACCCCATTTAAGAACCTGGAATTTAGCCGTTGATATTAATTGTCCCCCTGAAGGCTCAGATTATTTTGACCCCCTAATTCTTATAAAAGGGTATTCAGAGAAGGGGAGATGGGTGAGTGGATGATCTGAGAGATGAGATTGATGGATGGTAGGTAGTAAGTCATCAAGTTCATGACAGATATGTGATAGAATGCAGGGATGGATGGATGGGTGGATGGATGGATGGATGGCTGGTGGAATACAGGAATGGAGGAACGCAGAATCAGGCTGTACCTGGGGATAGTCCACCTAGTGAAATGTGCTTAATGCTAGTTCTGGGGTGCTGCTGTGAAGGCACCTCTGTTTGCAGTTTCTGACAGCAGTTTCTGAAGACTTTCTATGAGTGGCTAACTAACTTCATAGGGGCAAACCCATTCCATGTATTTTTTTTTCAGGAATCAATAATAAATCAAAAATAAATAACACCTACCTTTTCAAAGCTTGCCATCCACCAAGATACTTTTTAAAAAATTATAAAATGCCATTTTTATAATTTCCTCACTGAAAAGAGACTTCTTTAAACCAGACTGCTACAAATTTACAACACTTATTCCAAAAGAAAAATTTAATACTAGACACATTTGTTTAAATTTTTCATCCTGAAAACCTTAATAGGTGGTTTGGGATACCACTGCTCAGAAGACTTCAGCCAGCTTATGGAGATGATATAAAACATGTATATACATATATTGTTCTCTCATGTGATAGCTGGATGGACTGTATGGAAGAGAGTGAAATACTTGCAAACAGAGCATATTAAGAAAAATCACTCCTTTAAAAATATGAAAACGAACAATAAAATGACCTCACATACAGTTTCAGACAGAGGCACTGAAGCTCTTAGTGGCCCATTACTTTTGAACCAGCTTGTTGTTTCTGAAACTCTGTACTTATGCCTGAACCTTCTACACTCATTATCCACATGCTTTATTCAGTAAGCTGATTTTGTCACCTATCATGATGTCATGAACATTTTTTTGTTGCTACATAGTCCTTGTAATTACTTTAAATAATTGTATACCATTTCATTCATTATGGCCCTGTTGAATATTTAGGATGCTTGTGGTTTAGATTCATTGAGAATTAAAAAAATTTAATTAGTGGGTATTTTATTTCTTTTCCTTATTCTCCTTCATATGAATGGGAAAAATTAAAAATGCTTTTTTAATCTTTTTCAAAGGGTATATTTCTTAGGGCAAAAATTGAATCCTAAAGTTTAAGCATAGCTTAAACATATTGGAGTTATACTCTTATCCATCATAGTTATGACTGTTCATATCTACAGTTACACATATTATCTAATGAAACACTGAAAACTTTTGCAAGCTTTAGATAACATCTCATTCTGGGTGGGAAGCCAGAGGCCCTTACTCTGATGTTACTTGTCTAGGATCTGTACCTAGTGTATCATCCTTTTGCCCACAAGATCTAGCAATTCTGGGCACTGAATGACTTTGATAGGTACTTGCTGGTATAGTGTGCAAGTTGGTGGTCATGAATCAGACCTGGGACTCTTTCACTTCAAAGCCTGCACCGTCTTTTAAGCCTTTCCCATTAACTATGATGTTGGTTGGGATAGGGAGTGGATATGCAGGTGTTTTTAACTAAGGACCCTGGCCTAGGGAAGCACCCCAGAGTTGAAACCACAGTATACAGTTTCTCTAGACTTTTGCTTGCAAATCATTTTTCAGAAATCATCACCCAGTGGAGCTATTATTACACATTGCTAAGACCAGTCCACAGAGAGAGGTTCTAAGTGCGGGGTGACACATTAGAATCAGAAACCTTGCTAGCTTTTTTGTTTGTTTGTTTGTTATTGTTGTTGTTGGTAGTGGTGGCAGTTGTGATAGTGGTGTGTGTGCCTTTGTGTGTGTGTGTATGTGTGTGTGTAACCAGAAGTTCTGATTATGTATTTCTAGGTCACTCACTGTTCTTTCAGTGATGCCCAAAGTACAGCTATGAGAGGAAGGGTTGGGAGGGTCTGCAACACTTTAAAGAGGGATTCTATTTGGACTTCTCCTGGAAGCATAGACGAGGGGCCCACTGGTACACAAGAATTGGCAAACCATATAGATCAGAGGGAAAAGCAAGTCCCAAAGACTCGAAAGAACATATAATGATCTATCTCTGTGAGAAATGAGGCTATTTCCAATGAAGGAGATGTCAAAAGCAACAAAAGTTTGTAAGGTTGCAACCAGAGTTGATGGTGATTTATGCAGTATGTGAGTGTTGGGTATCCATGTGTGGCTGTATCTCCTTGTGTGGTACTGTCTGTCTGTCTCTGTCTGTCTGTCTGTCTGTCTGTCTGTCTGTCTCTCTGTGTGTGTGTGTGTGTGTGTGTGTGTTTGTAGATATAGGAGAGTATCTGTGGGCACAGAGTTGCCTCAAACGAACACTACAGTGGGTTTAAAAAAAAAACTGACAGAATGGAAGATTTATTCTTTCAAGAGAATCCTTGCAAGCACCTATGCCGTGTGCTTGGCAAGTGGGGAAAAAAAGATGACTTACAGAGATAAAGTCCTTGTCAAATGTAACTCACACTGTAGTGTTTACCAGAAAGTAACACCAAGAAAAAAAAAATAGAATCACAGAGCATAGCAAACATCAGGAATAAAGGAAAGATAATGGTACAACATAAAATAACCATGGGACAGAGTGAACCAGGGAACCAGGCAATGCTACCTCAAGGGGGTAACATTTGAACAGAGGCCTGAAGAAGAAAGAACATTCTAGGTAGATGAAATGCTTAAGTGGAGGAAGGAAACCTGAATGTATCAGAAAAGAGCAGATGGTATGTGAGTATAACCAGTGACAATTCTTCTTCTTCTTCTTCCTCCTCCTCCTCCTCCTCCTCCTCCTCTTCCTCCTCCTCCTTCTCTTCTCCTTTGCCTCCTCCTCCTTCTCTTCTTCCTTCTGCTGCTCCTGCTTCTCCTCCTTCTGCTTCTCCTGCTTCTGCTTCTCTTGCTTCTGCTCCTGCTGCTTCTGCTTTATTAAAATCCCAATGCCAACAGCTTAATCCTTATTTCCCCATAATTCCCAAATGTTATAAGTACATTATTTTTAAAATGCAGCTATTTAATTCACTTTATGTCCTGGTCACAGTTCCCCCTCCTCTCTTCCGAATTGAACCCTTACAAATTCCTCCCTCCACTGCCCCCTCCCTTTCTCTTCAGAGAAGTGCCCTTGGATATTACTTCACCCTGGTACATCTAGTCCCAGCAGGTCTTGGCACATCCTCTCCCACTGAGGCCCAACCAAGCAGTCCAAGTAGAGAGGATCCAATGTCAGGGAGCAGAGACCAAAGCAGCTTCCACACCATTTGTTAGGGGACCCACATGAAGACCAAGCTGCCCATTTGCTACAAACGTGTAGGGAGGGGATCTAGGACCAACTCCTGCATGTTCCCTGGGTTGGTGCCCCAGGCTCTGTGAGCCCTCTTGGTCCCAGGTTAGTTCACTCTGTGGATTTTTTTGTGGTGTCCTTGGACTATGTGGCTTATTCAATCCTATCCCCTACTCATCCACATGACTCCCTAGGCTCTGCCTGATGTTTGGCTGTATATCTCTACATGTTCTTCCATATGCTGCTGGATGAAGCCTCTCAAGAGACAGTTATGCTAGGTCCCTGTCTGTAATCATAGCATAGTATTATTAATAGTGTCAGGGGCTGGCTTTCTCATATGATATGGGTCTCAAGTGATGGACTTCTAGAGTGAAGCTTAAGCCAAAAAAGAGTGAGATTTTAAGAAATACGGATTCTGAGTTTGACTACACAGGTGTCTCTGTTTCTGCCACACAACCTGTGTGTGTCGGGGATGGGTGGGGGTGGGTGTTACTGTATATTTCCTCCTGGATTTGCTCAACTAAAGAGGCAATTTGGAGACCATTTCTTTTCAGAGAAGATCATGAGTTTGAAAAGCTGTCTGGGTAACTGGCCCATTACTTACTTGCCAGAGATAAGTGTTGTGGCTTTCAGTTATTCAGTGTACTTTTACTAAGCAGCTGCATGGCCTATGCCCTGTCCTAGGTGCCAAGGGTACATCAGTGAACAAAATACAAGCATTTCTGCCCTCTTGGAGTTTACCGTAAAGGCTAGTAGACTAGTAACAGGAAAGACAATAAATGAAACATGAGGGAGACTTGCAAGCACTATGGAGAAAGAGCTGGGATGATGGGTGGGTAATGATGTTGATGAGTAGAGAGTGGGCTGAGGATGGATATGTAGTATATGTCAGTTTGCAGAATGTGTATGCAGCCTCCACAGAGGCCATCATAGGCAATCTATTGCTACAGTGCCACTGCCCCATGGCCTGCAGGCAGACTTGATGCATCTTCCTGTTTGTTTGCTTAGTGGGACTTTCCAACCTCACTCCTCCTCTGTGATGATCTTATTTACTTGTTTGCTCTTTCTTTAAATAATGTGGGTGAATGCAGATGTGATTGTAGAAGGTGTGAACTGTGGGAGAAGGAACTGAGAATGGGGTCAGGTCTGTGAAAGCTAAGTCCATGGCCTTGGAGCAGAGTCGAAGGAACTAGACTCTGATACTGAGTTCAGACAGTTCTGAATTCAAGTTTGGGGGAGTTTTCTAATTGGAAATAGAAAGGTATTCGGGTAGGAGAAGGGCTGGGGAAACAATTTTGCTGGCATACCCTGATGCCTGGGTTAGCTATGTGAGCCACCCCCTTGTTGGTCTGATGGGACATGGTTGGAATTAGAGGCCAGTTTTGTTCCTGACTTAGTGCTGAGATGTGAAAAGAATTTCAACTGGAGGGACCCTTAACCCTACACTGACCTTAATGCTGTTGTCCCACCTATGGTAAATTGCGACACATTTCCCCATAGAAGCCTAGGGAGGAGTGCCCTTAATCAGCCACCGAAACTCGGGGCAGGTGTTAATTAGTCCATCTTGTGGTGATTCTATCTTTCCTTCATTAAGGATGAGGGCAGAGCAGGGCCCCCTCTTGCTCCTGGATCCTCCCTGTCCTCTACAGGAGGCTGCTGGGGTGGGGAGCTTAAGTGTAAGAGCCATGTGGAATTGAACAGCACAGCTCTGCCATGCCAGTCCCAAGGGGAATACTCCACACTAGAGTCACTGCAGGAAGAAGTACACTGACCTCTAACAGCCTTACATCCTGGGAGTTGTTTCACCATAACAGGAGGCCCTTCTTGCTGAGGTACCACACCAACAAATTGTTCTTATTCTGAGCATTTCCTCACCATGCTCCTCTTAGCACTGAGGAACAAATACACTCAGGGATATGCTCACCTCAGCCTTCAGAGGTGGTGACTTGTAACAGGAGAACTTGAATAGGAGAGCACCAGGTTGAAATTGAGGCATCAAAGCAGTCACCCTTAGTAGTTGCATCTGGGTTATGTGACTGTGGTCAAGTCACACAAAAGTGTGTTAAAAATTTCTCCTGTAAAATGAGTTTGAGATTTTTTTTTTTAATAATTCATTTTATCAGAGACATTTACATTTGTGGTGGAGAAGTGAAAGAATATTAATGGAAATTACATGAAAGCCCTGAGATGTTAGCCTGGTTTAAGATCTGGATATGTTAAATCACACCCTTGCGAGTGGACCTGTTTAGGAGTGGAAACCTAACCTGGGTTTTAAATGCTTACTTTTTGTAGTCAGCTTTATAGGCAAAATGAAAGGACTTCAGAAAGTTGCGCGGGCCTTTTCTGTCAGGGCCTGTGATTCTAACTGAGGCAGTGAGTACCTTGGTCCCAAGCGAGTGGTGCCCAACCTTTCTGCTATGTGGCATGAACTTTTAGCTCAGATGCCAACCCCACCCCTTACCAGTTGACTTTAGACAAGTTTCTTCAATTTTCGAGTCTCCATTTTTTTTTTCCAACATGGAAAATGTTAGCATTTAATTAACCTCCGGCGTGGCTTTTAAGCCACTAGAACACAGACTCCTCCAACACCCTCAATCTTCTCTTCAGCTCTTCTGCTGAGGAATTTGGCCTTCACGATCACAGGTTGCTTAGGGAGCCTTCCCTTGCCCAGAACTTTGTAGTAGCCCGGTGGAACAACATCCATGATGGGAGCAGCTCCAGTCTTGTTTTTTGCTGCATTGACTCATGACTGCTCGCTGACCAACGTCCACAATTTATCCAGGTTGACAGTTGGGCAGAAGCTCTGGTCCCTCTTCAAGTGGTAATGCCTCATACCAACTTTCCCAAAGTAACCTGGATGGTATTTGTCAAAGTTGATCCTGTGGGGACGCATGCCTCCAGCATTCCCGCGGTCTCCTGGGTGCTTGAGGTGATGCGGCCATGACCATGGCTCATGTGGCCCCAGAGTTTCTGGGTCTTCCTCAGTCTGGATGGCATGGCGGTGGCAGAAAGGAAAGAGCGAGCCTCCATTTTTTTTTAAACGATTTTATTTATTTTATGTATATGAGGGCATCAGATCCCATTGCAGATGGTTGTGAACCACCATGTGGTTGCTGGGAATTGAACTCAGGACGTCAGTAAGAAGAGTCAGTGCTCTTAACCACTGAGCTATTTCTCCAGCCCCCTCCGTTTTTTTAACCTATACATTTGGGATAATTACTTCCACCCCATTTGTGGTGGATGCTGAAATGAAAACAAACAAACAAAAAACAAAAAACAAAACAAAACAAAACAAAAAACCGAGAAAATTGTGTGAAGTGTTTTACATGGTGGTAGCATGTGGAAACCGGAAAGCACTGACTGGTGACCATGTCATTCTTGGGCTGTATTTCCAGGTTTCCGTTTCCCAGTCTTGTTTCGAATTCTCCTTGATATGAGAAGCCTCCAACTGCGCAGCGGTGGAAAAGCCAAGCTGACACATATAAGAAATGACCAAAAAATTATACAGTGCAAGGCCCTCTGATGTGGCCTGCTTCACCTTTTAATTTGCAAAGAAGGGTCCAAGGCTCAGAAAGGGGGGTGCCCAAATGATCTCAGCAGAAAATTACTGAAAGCTGGATAAAGACCCAGGTGATTTGGTACCGGGATTGCGGAGCTGTCCAGAGCCTTTCAGGTTTTATAATTTATCCCCAAGGGGAGCTATCCTATCCATGTCACTGCTGTACAGCTCTGACTGAGGTCCAGGGAAATTTTTCATGAAGGACAGAGCAGTGGCCAAGGCTGTCATTTCCAAAGTCCACAGGCGCCCCCTGTTGGTTAAGAGCTGAGGCTGCTTCCAGTAGGGTTTCTGGGTACCCTGCATTACGCGCTGTGGTGTGATTGTTTTTGTTTGTTTGTTTGTTTACTGTAACTACTCCAGCTCAGTGTCACATTTTAAAGACATTCTGATAATGAATGATAAATAATAGTAAGAGGCAGGTTTAGCTATGCAAGTACCACCTCAGGTCTTCATGCAGACCCAGATTTCTTTCTCACACACTTCCTTCTGTCAGAATGAGTTTATAGGAACTTAGGCACTTGAGTGTCTCAAGATGTCCTTGTTTTTCCTTATGTTTGGAAGATAGGTTGTCTGGGTATAAAGTTCTGGGATGTCAGTTGTTTCAGTAGTTTACAGATACCGTGCTCCATTGTATGACATGGTTATTTCTGTCAAGGAGACCACCACCCCTCCACTCTGTATTTCTGTGTAAAAAATAGAATCTTTTCTTCTGGCTACATTATAGAAGCCTTTCCTTATTACTGTTCTACCAAATTTGACTTGATATAATTGACCTTGATATAATTTTCTTTGTGCTTCTTGTGTTTTAAAATCAATAATATTCCCCGACTCATAGTTTTCTTTAAAAAATTACCACCTGGAAAAATTGTTCATTATTTCTTCAGAACACATTTCTCCTACCATCACGTCTGTCTGTCTTTTGGGGATCTCAGCTATCAAGGCCACATGAAATTGACTGCCCTGGGTTTATGTCACTCTAACTCAATTTATTGTTTTTGTTTCCTTTGATTCTCTTTGAATTGTCTCTCTAATGAGGTTTCCAGATCTGTTAACCCTTTCTTCTGTAGCACGTAACATACTGCTAATCAAGGCCACCTCCTCTATGATGGACTTGTGTCACATCCAGTTAATTTCTTTCTCAGACACTTTAGTTTTTCTTCCAAGGAACTTCATGTGAGCCCTTACACCCATCTTCTTTGCCTCTGCTGAATTTCTCTGTACTGTAGAGTGAGTGTCCATAATGCCCTCATTTACTGGGCTATTAGCATGTACTTTACCACTGAGCTATACCCCCAGCCCATGACTAATCTTTGTTAATATGGTATCCTCGGGGCTATTGGTTCCACCCCCAGTACCAAAACCCGAAGTGCTTAGCCCTGTGAGTACTGCTCCATTCAGTTTTGCAGCAGAAGATACGGAGGAAGAACTGAGTGCATCTAACTACTGCCTGGGGAGACTTGGGCTGTCCTCTGTGAAGACATGGCACTCTTTGTAACCATGGGTGAGTCCTTCTTGGTAGTGATGGCTCCTTCCCTTGCCTTAGAAACCTTCCTCATTGATAAGAGTTCAGCATCTCAGGGCTACAGATTTGAGGGGACCACTCCTGACTGTTGGAGCCTAGTGCCCTTCCCCACTTATACATGCATACATCAGTACAAATATAAGTGTATGTGTATATACACATACATACACATACACATGTACATATACATAGTGTCCTCCCCCCTTCACAAGAATCTCGTTTCAGAACTCAACCTTGCAGTGGTTTACTTCTAGGGTCACTCAGGACCAAGCCTCTTTGGTCCTGGAAGAACAGTGCTTTCATCTGGTTCCCTTCCTGCGTCACGTCCTGGAAACCCTGCACCACATCCTGAGCTGAGCAGCTCTAAGGCTTAGTTGCTTACTTCTCATCTATCTGGATCTGGGCTTGCTCTGACTCTATGTTTAGAAAACATTGTTTTTCTGTATTTTGTCAGGTTTCATAGTTGTTTTAGGAGAATGATAAAGCCATTTCTGTATTTCCATTTTCACCAGAAAATGAACTTTACATTTTTTACTTTCATTAGTTTAATCTTAATACCATTATTCTGGTCTTCCTGGGGGATTACAAATTAAAATCATAAAAGCTGAGTAAAAATGTGGTTCTAGCATTCAGGAAGCTGAGGCAGGATGATTTATACTACTGCCTCAAATTCTAGGCCAGCCTGAGGTACATAGTAAGACTCCTTCAAAGAAAGAAAAAAAAAGGAAAGATTATAATTACACTTCTATCCTATTAAAATTCCAAATTGATTAATAAAAAATGGCATCCCTCTTCCTTCACCCCACTCCCACAAACTTTTTGCTCAAGCACCTGCATTTTCCACAGATGAGGTGGGTGTTATCTTTTATGCTCAGAATGGGTCCATGTTAAGTGCCAGCACTTACTTACCAGGTCAAAGTCACCTGATAGGGCCTCAGGGAATTAAATCAAGCCATTTCAATGATTCACAGCACAACTGAGGTAATATCAATTCTATTGAGAACAATCAGACCTTTTATACCCTTATGGAAACAGAATATTGTACCAGTTCCGAGGGTCAACACAGTTGTAGTTGCTAGAATACAATGGCACTTGCAAGCTATATAGGTTGCACAAGATTAATGTCTAAGATCAATTGTCCTGTCAGGCTTTCATGGACTCTAACCTGGAGAACTTATGATGAAAAACTCATAAGGCAGTTAGGCCAGGGAACTCCATGATTGCCTGCAGGTCCATGGTCCTTGACAGATATGTTCTAAATGGAGAATTGAGGAGTGAGAGGCTGAGTACAAGTGTGCGAGAGGCATGGTAGACAGTAGAAAGGAGGGGAACAATGAAGATAGTTCTCAGGGACAATCCTACCCATACTTCCACTGACTTGGTCATCTCTCTTCCCACCAAGGGTAAAAGTTCTGCTTCTTCCACAGATCCTATTTATTTAGTCTTCAAAGCTATAACTATTTTATTAGGAGTGTCCTAGGATAGCTACAAGATTCTTTCCTGACCATGTTCTTTTAGAGACTTAAACAACTTTGGTAGAAAGGTCAGAGGAAGTAGATCAGGCAAGACCAGTGACTCCCAGGAAAGAGCAGAGGCTGTGGGTTCTCTGATGCCCCTTAGGAACAAAGTCTATGGTGCTTTTGTTATTTAGTACAAATGTGTGAAGAACAGTTTTGCCTCGTGACTATGGCACCATATTCACTGCCTGCTTGTTGGGAGGCAAATTTCCAGATCCCAAGACAGATAGGAAGGTCCTGACCATGAAATAATCAGTTCCATGAGAGTTACTGAGCCTGAGAGGACCCACCAAGTCTCCTGCTTAACTCTTCATAGGAATATGAGACTTGGGCTTCTTGTTCTTTAAGACTGTAGTTGCAGAATGCCTGGAGAAGAAGTCGAGAGCACACGTAACAGAATGGTGAGCTATGGGGGTGGACACTTAAGTAAAATGATATTTTAGGAAGGATGGTAGGGATGATAGGTTGCTTTAGACTGTTAAACCCTGCCCGGAGTCCAGAAAGGGAAACTGTACCCCAAAGAGTAATGTCATTTGCCAGGCACAATACTGGTATTTAAATCTTGATTTTGTCAATTCTTTACAACAACCTTATGTGGTGGGCTCTGCCCTTGTGTGCTTTATAACAGAGGACAATTAGACTTCATAAGGCTTGCTCTTCATAAGGAATGATGGAAATGTGTCGGGAGTCTGAAAGCGGGCTGAGATATTAGTGTAAGTAAAGCCTTCAGGTGAACTCACTCTGGAGGTGCAGCTCCCCCCACCCCGAGAGATGCTCTCAGGCATTAGGGTGGCCAGGGGTAGGAGCCTCACTCAGGGGCAAGAAAGGGTATAACAGAAGCAAAAAATGTGAGGTGAACATGAAAGACAGATCTAGTCTGTAGAGAAACTGAATTCAGGTGGAGGAGTAAAATCTTACTTTGGACTGTGTGAAATTGTTGTGTTATAGTCCAAAATGGTGGATGAGGAATGGTTTGTGTTCAAGTTAATGAAAGGCCCCCAGGATCCACACCCATCTTCCATATTACTCATGAAATATAGATAAGAGTGAGGTAAGCCAGATGCCTTATTTTGGCATCTGGAGTGTACAACATTCTGCAACTATATCTTCAATAAGACACCTGTTAAAACATACACATTGCTTCTGAGGAGTAAGAGTTACATAACACCTCTACCCTATTAGTTTTATCAAAGCAATTTGTCACTTGCCCAGAACAATATACAAAATGATGGAGTGGGCATTTTAATCACATAGTCACTTTGATTGACCTTTGTGGAGAGAACTGCTTCTAGGACAGGAAGAGTAGAGGGGACTGAGAGAGAAGACCCAATCTGGGAACACCCCCCAAAATGCTGTTTGATTTGTTTCTGTGGCTGTCCTGTATGGCAGGCTTGTGACTCTGTGGTAATCTGGCTCCCTCTTCAGGCAAAGTTTTGAAATGCACAACCTTGCATCAAACGTTGCAGATTTGAAAAACCTGTAAGGAAAAATTCAATTGTGTGAGCAGATATGGGCAGTGGCCATCACTGCTGCTATTGTTCAAGGACATAAATCATGCTCAGAGCTGCCCAGGCTAACAACTCAATAGTGTCAGAGTTGGGGTTGACCTCTGTGTTTGCTACTCAGAGACACAGGAAAACTTAAGGGCAAGGACCAACTCTTTGACTTTCTTCCACCTCACCAGACTATAGTGGAGGGCAATAGACCTGAGCCCTCAACGACAGAAGCCTAAACCCTCACCCTTGGCACTTCTCCTCAGAGCTTGGCAAATTCTCACCCTACTACACAGAATGAGCCTTAGACATTAGAGCTGTGTGGGGATCAGTCCTTCTGTCCTGCATTGTTTCCATGGTGTCTGCGTGGCTTGCTCCTCACCTTCATTCATGTTCTTGGAGATCATGTGGGAAACTGTCTTTATGGGGACTCCTCCCCTTCCTGCTGCCTCACCTTTGGGCAATCATCTCTTGTTTTATTCCCTGTTTGACAGGTGAGAAAAATTTGAATTTTGGAGGCGGAAGAGCACCTATCCATGCATTCATTTAACAAGAAGTATTTAGTGTGCCTCTTCATATGTCCCTTCAATGTTGTTGACAGTAAATAACACTTGGATGCAGTTAGTGAATAAATAAAGGTGGACTTGGATGTAAAAAAAAAAAAGAGCCACATAAAAAGGCTTGGGAGTTTGAGAGCCAGGGGTAAATTGTACTTTTAATGGGACTAGAGCTTTATTAAAAACCATGATTGAGGTAAGGGAGTGACTCAAGCAGACAACTTGGTAAGAAGATTCCAGGCCAGTAAGTGCCTGCACTTACTTATTTGGCAAGGTCAATTAATATTACTGAAAGAAATTAAACCAGGTTGGTTGGATGGGGCACAGCATATCTGAGCTGTGACAATTTTATTGAGAGCAATCAGACTTTTTATACCTTTATCAGAAATAGAATATAATGGCAATTGATAAGATCAATACTGTTGTAGTTGCCAGAAACCAATGAGGTTTGCAAAGTATACAGGGTACACAAGACTAGTGTCTAAGACCAATCTTTCTGTCAACCTTTCATGCTTCCTTGACTACTTAGGGAACCAGGACATCATGGGAAAGCAACACTATTGCTGGGTCTCATTTTTTCAACCTGTAAATGGATTTGTAATCCTATCCAAGGAGAGATGATAGGTGAGGATGTGTAGGTGCACTGTGAGGCCCAGGATGCTAATACATACTCCAGATGTGGTAATGCACATCTGTTGTCCTCTTATTGCTCTCCAGCAACAATAGCCTGATTGATATACTATGTATGAATTAGGCTCATTGGCACATCTGTCATGGCTTCATCTATGGCCTGTGCAGGAAACCATAGAGTTGGCCTTGCCTGGCTGCCTTGAGAGACATGAGTCACAGGTTTTTCACGTTAGAGTCCATGTCTCCTGGAGCACGATATGCCTTCCAGTTTTTGAGAGACCAATACAGTCTCTCAGGCAGTGACGCACTCAGGCTACTTTGTGTTTCTTTGTGTGTTCCCTTATTAGTTAAGGAAGCATGAAAACTTGCCGCGACAATTGGTCTTAAACATTAATCTATGTTCTTCTTTCTTGTGGCTGGTGGGGGCTAGAAATCAGGAGATCTTTATGGTAGATCTATGTGTTCCTTTGTGTGTGTTGTATGTGTTGGAGTGTAGACTGGAGTCTGGGTATGACAGGTATCCGTATTTAGTTTCTTCCTGGCCTTTGTGCCTAGAAAAGATGCTGCCAGCTTGCTTGCCTAGTGAAGAGTGGCGCCACCTGCTGTCTATATGTGGAATCTGCTTTTTCATGCAAGGGCTTGTCTTTAGGTCTACCTTGAAGTGACACACAGAGTCCTCCTGGATACGTGACTCTAGCAAATCAGTTCTTGATTGTCTTTCATAGCACTTTGTATCTATAATTCCTTGTAGTATCATCATTCTATCTTCCTTCGTCTGTTTGTGCCAGTGTGTGTTAGTTTGCTACCACCGTGCCCCCACCTTCAGTTAAACTATCAAGACTTCAAAATTATCTACTCTAAACCACCCCCAACAGTCCCTAAACACCTTGGTCTTTCTTGTCCCCAAGATGGCCTACTTCCACCTCTTTTGCATCTGCTGTGTCTGTCTCCCTCTAGTGGAGGATTAGGGAGTCAGCACCATTTGTCCCTGATTCCTAAAATGAATCTAAGGCCTGAGAATATATGAGGTGTTCAGTACAGTTCTGAGAAAGAGCATGTGGGAGACTGCTGAAAGCATCCTACACCCACATAGGCACAGTTTGTACAAGTAGAAAATGTTGCTATCCAATGGCAACCTTCTAAAGGATGATTGCGTGACTGCACTTGCAAATGTCTGCCACTAATTCTTGATGCTGGGAACTCAGTAGCATCCCTTTAAAAAGCTTCACAGATGTTGACACTCACACAAAACTCCAGATGTTGATGTCTTGACTTTCACACAGATAAACTGCATGCATTTTGAGTTTTGCTAACACAGGCTCCCTTTGTTTTTCCTTTTTATTGAATACTCTGATTACAGATTCCCCTCCCTCTATTCCTTCTAGTTCCTCCCAATCTCCCCTCTCGTCTGGGTCTACTCCTTTTCTGTCTCTCATTAGAAAACAAACATGTTCCTAAGGGATAATAATAAAACAAAATACAATCATATGAAAAAAACCTAACACACTGGAATTGGACAAAACATCAGAAGAAAAAGAGCCCAAGAGAAGACATACAAAACAGAGACTCACTTGTTTGCACATTCTGGAATCCACCCCCCCTTTTTTTTTCGAGACAGAGTTTCTCTGTGTAGCCCTGGCTGTCCTGGAACTCACTCTGTAGACCTGTCCAATTTTCTGAGGAACCACCAGACTGATTTCTAGAGTACCAGCTTGCAAACCCACCATCAATGGAGGAGTATTCCTCTTTCTCCACATTCACACCAGCATCTGCTTTCACCTGAGTTTTTGAACTTAGCCATTCTGACTGGTGTGAGGTGGAATCTCGAGGTCGTTTTGATTTGCATTTCCCTGATGACTAAAGATGTTGAACATTTCTTTCTTTCTTTCTTTCTTTCTTTCTTTCTTTCTTTCTTTCTTTCTTCCTTTCTTTTTTTTTAGCTTTATTGCATTATGATGAGAAAAGTTACATGATTTCAATTTATCTAAATTTGTTAACATTTAAAAAC
>NW_022196898.1:41489489-41489838 GCF_008632895.1 Mastomys coucha | reverse complement strand
TTTGAAATATATAAGCTGTTCTGAAAACCATAGTATAGTGTAAAAACATGAAATAAACAATGCTACTATTAGGGAGGTTGATAGGAGAAGCAAGATTTCAAGACCCTTACGTTGTACACAGCAAGACACTGTCACAAGCAAGCTGAAAGTGTATACAGATTGTACAATATTGGACCTATTTCTCCAACTACCAAATTAAAGAGACCACTGGATGACAATCAACAAATTTATAATTCCTCATATTTTTGGATTTCAATTGATTATGGTATGTAATATTAGGATAGGTAATATTAATTTTCATATTAAGATATTAAGAAAAGGTAATTGTCACTTCCTGTTGTTTTTGTTG
>NW_022196898.1:41480623-41489203 GCF_008632895.1 Mastomys coucha | reverse complement strand
TGTATTTGGTGTTTTTATTATTATGTAATGGGAGGAAGTTCTTTTCTGGTGCAGTCTATTTGGAGTTCTGTAGGCTTCTTGAATGTTCATGGGTATCTCTTTAGGTTAGGGAAGTTTTCTTCTATAATTTTGTTGAAGATATTTACTGGCCCATTACATTGGGAGTCTTCACTCTCTTTTATACCTATTATCCTTAGTTTTTGTCTTCTCATTGCATCCTGGATTTCCTAGATGTTTTGGATTAGGAACTTTTCATTTTTTGCATTTTCTTTGACTGTTGTCTCAATGTTTTCTAAGTTGTCTTCTGCCCCTGAGATTCTCTCTTCTATCTCTTGCATTCTGTTGTTGATGCTTGCATCTGTGGCTCCTGACTTCTTTCCTAGGTTTTGTATCTCCAGGGTTGTCTCTCTTTCTGATTTCTTTATTGTTTCTATTTGCATTTTTAGATTCTGGATGGTTTTGCTCATTTCCTTCACCTGTTTGTGTTTACCTGCAGTTCTTTAAGGGATTTTTGTGTTTCCTCTTTAAGAGCTTCTAGCTCTTTACCTGTCTTCTCCTGTATTTCTTTGAGGGTGCTATTTATGTCTTTCTTTAAGCCCTGTATTATCATCATGAGACGTGATTTTAGATCTGAATCTTGCTTTTCTGGTGTGATGGTGTGTCCAGGACTTGCTATGGTGGGAGAATTGGGTTCTGATGATGCCAAATAACCTTGGTTTGTGTTGCTTATTTTCTTATGCTTGCCCCCCGCCCCCGCCATCTGGTTATCTCTAGTGCTACCTGCCCTTGCTAAATCTGACTGGAGTAAGTCCTTCCTGTGATCCTGGTTGTGTTAGAATTCCTCAGAGTTAAGCGGTCTTTGTCTTCCTGTGATTCTGGGATCCTGTGACCCTTGGCTTGTTAGAGCATCTGGGAGTGCAGCAGCTTCCTCTGGGTGTTATGGGACTGGCTGCAGAGCCTGTGCCCAAGGTCTGCTCAGGACACCAGCCCAGAGAGACCAGAAGGAACCTGAGCCACTCTGCTGGTGGAGTTCCTGTGTGCCTGGTTCCGCTGGTCCCAGTTACTTAAGGTGTTGGGACAGATGTTGGGTCCTCCTCACTTCTGATCCTGAGAGTGCCAGAGTGCCAGAGTGCCTGGGAGTTGAGCTTCCTCTGGGTGTTGTGGGACTGGCTGCAGAGCTTGTGCCCAACATCCGCCCAGGACACCAGCCCAGCTGAGCATTTCTTTAGGTGCTGCTCAGCCATTGGAGTTTCCTCAGTTGAGAATCCTCTCTTTAGCTTTTTAATAGAGTTATTTGGTTCTCTGGAGTCTAATTTGCTGAGTTCTTTGTATATATTTGGTATTAGCCCTCTATTGTATGTTGGTTGCCATTTTGTCCTATTGACAGTGTCCTTTGTCTTACAGAAGCTTTCCAATTTTATGAGGTCTTATTTGTCGATTCTTCATCTTAGAGCCATTGGTGTTCTATTCAGGAAAATTTTCCTTGTGGCCATGTGTTCAAGGCTTTAGCCCACGTTCTCATCTATTAGATTCACTGTATCAGGTTTTATGTAGAGGTCCTTGATCCACTTGGACTTGAGCTTTGTACAGGGAGATAAAAATGGATCAATTTGCATTTTTCTACATGTTGAACCAGCACCTCTTGTTGAAAATGCTATCTTCTTTCCCCTGAATGGTTTTAGATTCTTTGTCAAATATCAAGTAACCATAGTTAACGTGGTTTCATTTCTGGGTCTTCAATTCTATTGCATTGATCAATCTGCCTGTCACAGTACCAATACCATGCAGTTTTTAAATCACTATTGCTCTGTAGTAGAGCTTGATGTCAGGGATGGTGATTCCCCCAGAAGTTCTTTTATTGTTGAGAATAGTTTTCGCTATCCTGATTTTTTTGTTATTCCAAATGAATTTGCAAATTGCTCTTTCTAACTCTATGAAGAATTGAGTTGGAATTTTGGTGGAGATAGCATTGAATCTGTAGATTGCAAGATGGCCATTTTTATTATATTAATCCTGCCAATCCATGAGCATTGGAGATCTTTCTGTCTTCTCAGGTCTTCTATCTCCAGGGTTGTCTCCCTTTGTGATTTCTCTTTTTTAAAAGTTTTTTCATGATATTTAATTTTGTTTTATAGTTAATATACTTGTTTTTCAATATTTTTCTTCTCAGTTACATAATATTATTTTAAAATTTTAGAAAAATGACTTGTAATGAAAATATAAGGAAGCAGTTTTTTCATGAAAAACATTACAGTAATATATTAAATACAATAAGGAAGCAGATAGCCTATATCCTAGATAAAACACTAGATTCTTAGTTATCATAATTTAAAATTCAACAGTGTCATTATTCTTTAAAAATTATGTTTTGGAGGAATGGATGAGAAGGCTATCCCTTCCTATTTTTTTTTAATTCTGTCTCTAGGCCCAGAAAGAGCTTATAGCTAGCAAGACCACTCACTGACCCCACTCCTTTATCCTGAGCCCATCCTTAAGACACTCCAAAGGCATGGCCTCTGATGCCCTCATGAATTCACATAAGCTCATCTGAGCAAAGACTGTGTTCTGATGAGGAAGGTACTCACATCTTTCTATTATACTTCTTTCTTTCTTCATCACCTTTTCAGAAATTATAAGCATCCTAGGTCATTAAATACACCACCAAATTGCTTCTCAGCCAAGCTATACTCTTTTAGAATTACAATTTTATGGACCTCCCTTGCATATTTGCCTTATTCCTCATAGCTGTTTGTCATTATTGTTTTACTGGTCTTGACATAGTTCCTGCCTATCCTGGTTAGTTTTAATTGTCAATTCATACACCCCAGGGTCAACTGTGAAGAAGAAATCTGAATTGAAGAATTACCACCATCAGGTTGATCTGTGGTTATGCCTGTGAGAGGTTGTCTTGACTGGTGACTAATGTGTAGGAGGGCCCAGCCATTGTGGGCATACCATTACAGGGCAGGTGGTCCTGGGTTATATAAGGAAATCAGAGGCTGTCCTGTGATGGAGGCCCTGATGGCTGTGCTATGGTGTGGTAGTGGACTACCCATAGTCAGGCTCACATTGAACTCCTGAATCTACCACAAACAGCTAGAAATGTCAGACAGGAATGGCCAGAAAGATGATACAATCTAGAGTCATGTGTTCTAAAGCTATTTGTGCCAGAGAACAACCTTTCTACATATAAGGAAAGTCCAAAGGAGAACTAAGATGTTTTAAAATTTCAGATGGGTTATCACTTGGAGAGAGATTTATTATCAGTGTTGAATAAGTACAACTGTGCCCAATGAGCAGAGGTTCAAAATAATAAGGAAGCATTTCTGAACATATGGTCTCAGAAAAGTAGGGTGATAATATCTAGGGAACAATGTCCCTCCCCCCCGAGAAATAGCAGACAATGAAAAGCCAATGGAGCAGGGATATCTCTGCAAGGAGGAAGATTTCTCCTAAAGATGCCAAGTCTTAGTGAGATATGCAAGCAATGTGCTAAGGTCCCTTACCCTAATCTATAGAGACCTCTGGGTGGTGATGAGGCCTCCATACAAGCAGAAACCGTGGATATGGGGGCACTGTACTCTACCTTCTGTCCAGGATAGGCTTCAGGCAAGAGAGGATTTCATTCTAGGGTTGCTTTCTACTTTCTCTAAAGCACAGACTCTAGTATGAATCAGAGTTGCCACCATGGGCCATCTTAACCTGGTTTATACCTATTTTACTGTCAAACTGAGGAGGGCAGAGAATTAGAATCAGCCCTCTTTGTTTCCACTGCCTTTGATGGGACAGAAGGCCTAGGTAAAGCACCTATTCTAGCAATTCTGAAGCTCTGACCTTTGAAATATACTCATAGCTCATACTTAGGGATGCATGGAAGAAAGATGGACTAAGGTTCAGGGGCTTTAACTCCCATGAAGCTGCCAACTAGCCTCAGTTGGTGTCTATGGCTAATTCATGGCTGCTCCACCTGGGTCTGTGACAGCTGCTACTGTCTTTAGGTCTTTCCTTTCAGGAATGTTCTTCCTAGGACCATGAAGCTTCTATTTATTCATTCAGCACTGTTTACTACACATAAAGGTCAGGACCATGTGGAGGCATGCTCACATGGTTAAGCAGTTAGTACCATCAAGACTGCACAGGAGATGCCCAGGAAGCCTCCAGAGGTTGAAGAAGACTCCAGTGGTTTATTTCTAGAAGTAATGTCAAAGGACACCAGGCAAATCAGAAAAGAAGCCAAACTAATAAAAGTAAGGTAAAGGATTAATGAATGGTATCATGGAAGAAGAAGTTAGAAGGAAATGGAAAGGAAGGAAAAGATAGCAAAGGTAGAGGCCCCAGAACAAAAGGAAAGATTTGAGAGAGACCATGAGGGAGAGAAGGGATGAGTGAGAAGAGAGAAGAGGTGAGGAGGAGTAAGCAGGAAAGAGGGGGAGGAGAGGTATGGGACTAGAGCAAGTTCTGTAGGAGGAGGGCTCTACTCGCTGTGAGTCTGTGCTTGTTTGCCAGCAGGGGCTTCAGAAATATTTGTTTCTAAAAAGGAGGGAAGGAAGAAAGAGTTAGAGAGGAGAGGTGGAGTAGGGCAAATAGGACAAAGAAAGAAAAAGGGGGAAAGAAAGGATGGATAAATACATAACTAAGTAAACCCCGAGTGAGTAAGAGGAAAGGCACACTACTGTGAATGGAGATGGGGTGGGGTACGTGCTTCTTTAATGTCCACCTTCTTTTTGATCACAGGACTCTCCGTTCAGCGCCCCCTGGTGGTAGTTTTGGGTTTATCTGTTTGCAAGGATTTCTCCAATGGTTTTGTGGCTAGGGCTAGTGTTCTGGGAGGCTATAAACTGTTGAATTTGTTTCATCCTTCACACCTTTATGCTGTGTTACTGACAGCCATGGAGTCTCGGTGGCCTTTGCAGCAGTGCACCTAATCAGTAGTTTGAAGCTTAGTGTCTATATCTTTGCACTTTCTCTCCCTTTGAGGGAGTAAGTATGGGAATGAAGGCTAAGCACCCTGAAAACTGTCTTGATTAATTTACTAGACGTATGCTAGAGGGGAAGACCGTTGGACATAGCCTTGCCTTTGTTTACGGTTCATTTCAGCACACATGGCCTTATTTCTGTGCAGGAGAGGAGTGAGGCAGGCAGTGCTGTGTTGTGTTTACACCTGCTTTACTTATGGCACCAGGAAAACTCACCCCAGCAGACAACACAGTCAGGACACACCTTGGGCCCCTCTCAGCTTCACTTTCCATGCCTCAGATCAGACCACTCACTTCTCCAGATACTCACTGCATGAGCCCAAGACTCTCATGTAGAAACAGAACCCTGTCTTGTCTTGCTATTACAGATCTGGGGTACCACACAAGTTCCCTATATTACTCAGGGTTCTCTACAATAACAGAATTTATAGAATATCTATATCTATATATCAGAATAATTATAGGCTTAAAGGCTATGGTCCAGCTACTCCAAAAATGGTTGTGCTGTGTTTTATGAAATGTGGTATAATGTGGTAGGAGGGGGCACCTCTGCAGGCCTATGTCAAAGTGTCCCCCTGAGGAATCAGCCATATGACAGGCCTAGTATAAAAAGGAGTTTATTTGGGGGAAGGGTTGGGAACCTGGAAAAGAGGTAGAGGCAGAGAAAGGAGGGGAACAGAGAGAGAAAGAGAAGAGAGAGGAAGAGAGAAAGAGGCTGACTGGGAACTGTCTGGCTCATCCTTACCAGTTCTTCTGCCTGGTGGCAGGGTCCAAAGTGGTAACAGGCTGTCTTCTTGTATGCATGGCTCCAAGACTGTCCCTGGTGGGCAGATAAGCAAGCAAGCTGTTGCTAGGTAGCTATTGGTTGGAGCCTAGAGGAATTGTTAACACTCCTCTATTTTTGTTTAATTAAAAGTTTGGAACTAGAAAAGTGTGGGGAAGGAGTGAGGCTGTTGTGTTCTATTTTTTTTATTACTTATTTTTTATTGGATATTTTCTTTATTTATATTTCAAATGTTATCTCCTTTCTCGGTTTTCCCCCTCCCAGAAACCCCCTATCCCATCCTTCCTTCCCCTACTTCTATGAGGGTGTTCCTACACTCACCCACCCACTCTCACCTCCCCACCCTCAAGTCCCCTACACTGGGGGGGGGCATCTATTGAGAGGACCAAGGACCTCTCCTCCCATTGATGTCTGACAAGGCCATCCTCTGCTACATATGCAGCTGGAGCCACGTGTACTCCTTTGTTGATTAGCTCCTGGGAGCTCTTGGGGGTCTGGTTTGTTGATATTGTTGTTCTTCCTATGAGTTTGCAAACCTAAATTCTTCAGTCCTTTCTCTGACTCCTCTATTAGGGACCCCACACGCAGTCCAATGGTTGTCTGAGAGCATCCGCCTCTGGCAGGGTCTCTCAGGAGACAGCTATATCAGGCTCCTGTCAGCATGCACTTCTTAGCATCCACAATAGTGTCTGGGTTTGTATATGAGATGAATCCCCAGGTGGGACAGTCTCTGGGTGGCCTTTCCTTCACTCTCTGCTCTACACTTTATCTCCATATTTGCTCCTGTGAGTATTTTGTTTTCCTTCTAAGAAGGACTGAAGCACGCACACTTTGGTCTTCTTTCTTCTTGAGCTTCATGTGGTCTGTGAATTGTATCTTGAGTATTTGGAGCCTTTGGGCTAATATTCACTTATCAGTGAGTACATACCATGTGTGTTCTTTTGTGATTGAGTTACCCCACTCGGGATGATATTTCTAGTTCCATCCATTGGCCTAAGAATTTCATGAAGTAGTACCGAGTAGTACTCCATTGTGTAAATGTACCACATTTTCTGTATCCATTCCTCTGTTGAGAGACATCTGGGTTCTTTCCAGCTCCTGGCTATTATAAATAAGGCTGCTATGAACATAGTGGAGCATGTGTCCTTATTACATGTTGGAGCATCTTTTGGGTATATGCTCAAGAGTGGTATAGCTGGATCTTCAGGTAGTACTATGTCCAATTTTCTGAGGAACTGCCAAACTGATTTCCAGAGTGGTTGTATCAGCTTGCAATCCCACCAGCAAAGGAGGAGTGTTCCTCTTTCTCTACATCCTCACCAGCATCTGCTGTCACCTGAGTTTTTGATTTTAGCCATTCTGACTGGTGTGAGGTGGAATCTCAGGGTCATTTTGATTTGCATTTCCCTGATGACTAAAGAAGTTGAACATTTCTTTAGGCACCTCTCTGTCATTCGAGTTTCCTCAGTTGAAAATTCTTTGTTTAGCTCTTTACCCCATTTTTTTTAAACAGGGTTATTTGATCCTCTGTAGTCTAACTTCTTGAGTTCTTTGTATATATTGGATATTAGCCCTCTATCAGATGTAGGATGGGTAAAGATCTTTTTCCTATCTGTTGGTTGCCATTTTGTCCTATTGACAGTGTCCTTTGCCTTACAGAAGCTTTGGAATTTTATGAGGTCCCATTTGTCTATTCTTAATCTTAGAGCATATGCCATTGGTGTTCTGTTCAGAAAATATTGCCCTGTGCCCATGTGCTCGAGGCTCTTCCCCACTTTCTCCTCTATAAGTTTCAGTGTATCTGGTTTTATGAGGAGGTTCTTGATCCACTTGGACTTGAGCTTTGTACAAGTAGATAAGAATGGGTTGATTTGCATTCTTCTACATGCTAACCGCCAGTTGAACAAGCATCATTTGTTAAAAATGCTGTCTTTTTTCCCCTGGATGGTTTTAGCTCCTTTGTCAAATATCAAGTGACCACATGTGTATGGGTCTTCAATTCTATTCCATTTATCTTCCTGCCTGTTTCTGTACCAATACCATGCAGTTTTTATCACTATTGCTTGCGGTCAATACAGCTCTCAGTCTGTTTATTCTTTGAATGGAGAAAGGCTCCTGATTTGTTTGAGTTAATTTTATATGCAGCCAGTTTGCTGAAGTTGTTTATAAGAGTTAGGAGTTCTCTGGTCGAATTTTGGAGGTCACTTAAGTATATGATCATATCATCTGCAAATAGTGACATTTTGATGTGGTGGAAATGTCCTTTAGCATACGGGAAGATTTAGGGGTGGCCCCTCTGCTGAATGGTGGGAATGTTCTTTGGCATAGGGGAAGATTTACGGATGGCCCCCCTGCTGAAAGGCAGGGAAGGGGCACCTTCACATAATCTCCCTACAGCCAAGAGCATGACCGTTCCATTAAGGAGGGGGCACCTTCTGATAATCTCCCTGCAGCTGAGGACATAACTGCTCCATGAACCCAAGATGTTTTGGAAGTAATTCAAGGCTACTGAGAGCTGTGCGTGCAAGAATCGAAAAAACAGACCTCATGCACCTGGGCATGGGGGAAAAATATTTACTGTAAGATATGAAGAAGTGGGCATGCTTTGCCATGAGAAAGTGCTAAGAGATTGTGTGCTACATGATTGTTGTTAAGTTCTATTTTTAGTCTTACTTTGTTTTACTATAAAAGATTTCTCGCATTAAAGTAACGGGGAGCGTGGGATTCTGAGAACGAGAGCATAAATCATGGACAATACAATTGAGCCAGAAAGGGAATTGTTTGCTCAAGTTTTGTATAGTCTTTTATGTACTAGAGGAG
>NW_022196898.1:41479806-41480524 GCF_008632895.1 Mastomys coucha | reverse complement strand
GTTAAATTTTTAGATTTTGTACAGATTGTGTGTCCTTGGTTTCCTGAGGAAGGATCTATTAATGTAGAAACATGGAATAAAATTGGAGAAAGAATTCATACTTTTTATGCTGCTCATGGACCTGAAAAGGTGCCTGTGGATACATTTGCTTTATGGTCACTTATAAAAGATTGTTTGAGAGGAGATTCAGAAATGGAAAAATGGAATCGAGTGACTAAAGGGAGTGTAAGAAAGAGTAAATCTTTTGAGTCACTTTCTCCACCTCCTCATCCTCCTCCAGCTGTCCCTTCTGCACCTCCTGTGCTTGAGGATCTTCCTAAGTATGAGCAGCCTGATTTTCCTTTACCAGAAGGGAGAGAAGACAATAATTTAGATCCAGGTGAAGTAGATTGGGGAGATCTTGAGGAGGGGGCCGCTAGATGTCATTTTAAGGAAGCACTTATGGCTGCTCCTTTAAAACAAGCTCCAAAACAATTTACTGAGAATAGAGATTTGCTAGATATGTCAAAAATTTTGAAGGAGCTGCTTGATTCTCATTCTTGTCCCTGCCCCACTAAGACGTTTTTACAAAAAAACTTATGAAGCTGCAAAAGAATATGGGCAAGCTCCAACTCCTAATGCCTCTGATGCAGAGTTGGAACAGTGGATGAAATCGCATTCTAAGGTACCTTTTGCTGCCTGCCCTGCTATTATTAAGGAGGGATATACTCCCACTCCT
>NW_022196898.1:41472261-41476459 GCF_008632895.1 Mastomys coucha | reverse complement strand
CATGCATTACATCATCAGTCATCCAGAGCATTACGTTATCAATTTAAGTTATCTCGAGAAGCTGCTCGGGAGATTTTAAGACAATGTAATACTTGTCAGCAATTTACTCCTGTTCTTCATCATTTGGTAGTTAATCCTAGAGGACTGCGACATAATGATATTTGACAAATGGATGTTACCCATTATAAACAACTTGGTAAGCTCAAATTTATTCATGTTACTATTGATACTTTCTCTCATTTTATAGTCACTACTGCCTTGTCTGGAGAAAATATTCGTAATTGTATTATTCATTGTCTCAATTGTTTTTCTATATTGGGAATACCAAAACAAATTAAAACAGATAATGCTCCTGCATACACAAGTCTTGGATTTAAAAAATTTTGTGCTGCCTTTCATATTGAATTGAAGACTGGAATTCCCTATAATCCGCAAGGACAAGGTATAGTAGAACGTTCACATCAGATTTTAAAAGCTCAAATACAAAAATTAAAGGGAGAAACATGGTATCCTATGACACCAAAAACTATTTTATCTCATTCTCTTTTTATTTTAAACTTTTTGAATGTGGATATTAATGGAGTGTCTGCTGCTGATCGACATTGGCATCCTTCCTATACAACATATCCTCCTGTTTTATGGAAGGATCCTTTAGATAATTCATTACATGGCCCGGATCCAGTTTTAATATGGGGATGAGGGTATGTTTGTGTTTTTCCTACAGATTCTCCTAATCCTCGGTGGATTCCTGAAAGGTGTGTCCGACATGCCAAAAAGCAAAACAGCAAAACTGAAGGCGAAGATGCAGAGAATGACTTTTTGCCCCAGAGTGAGGAGAAGTAACAGAAAACATCTTAAGAAGCGGTGGCTGTCTTGGCTCATGCTCTCAGCATTTTATGGCTTCTCCAGTTTACAACAAAAGCTGAAGTCTATTGGTCTTATGTTCCTCATCCTCCCGTCCTTCATCCTGTAACATGGGTAGATGAACAGGTACCTATATATGTTAACAATACTCATGTGTTGGGACCACCATCTTCTGATCATATTCATCCTATATATCTCTCTGGAACAAATTATTCTGGAATAGCAAAAAAATCTGCCTTTGTGTTTCACAAAAGAAGAAAAGAATAACTGCACCTGAGTAGCTAGACTGATTGACTGAGATAAGAATTTCACTTCAAGAGAACATTGGGGTGTAGAAGTGCTGTATCTCAAAAGAAATATTACCGTTGCTCATTTAGGACTGGGACATTTGCCTGGTATCATTCCTATGTGTCATCAATCTTCTCCTCCTAAAAGTGATTTTGGTCCCTTCTGGAGATTATGCCACGTGAATGTTACCATGTGTCAAGATGGACTATGTGACTGGAATGACTTTGATTATCAGAATAAGAAACCCTATAATCTCTTGTATGGAATTTGGTCTAGAAATAATGTTACCTTTCAAACAATGTTATGGAAAGCTGTGGCAGCTTTGGATTATGTAACAGTAGCTAAGAAGAATGTTACATGGCGACATATAGGAGAAGCTGATGCCATCTCAGTTTCTGGTGATGCAAAAAAATGTTACTTTACTTGCCTGTGTACCAGATCCTTTTGCCTTTGTAGGTGGAAATTTAAGTATTATGTATATTAATGATGCATTTAACATTTCTTGTAATGATTGTACTCTTAGTAATTGGGTTAATTCTACATATTCTTCTTTTCTTATTGTTAAACAACCATCTTTTGTATTTGTTCTGGTTAATGTTAGTGGATCATGGTATGAAGGCACTGGATTAGCTGTTTTATATGAAGCAGAAAAACATTTATTGGTGAGAGGGAAACGCTTTGTTAGAATGCTTGTTGCCGGAATTGCTGCAGTTATTACTGTGATTGCCACTGCTACTACAGCTACTATTGCTCTAGTTTCAACTGTTCAGACTGCAGATTTTGTTAATGCTTTAGCATATAATGTAACTCATGCCTTACAATCACAAGAGAATTGGGATAGAAAAATTGAACAGAAATTGAATGCTTTACAAGATGTAGTAAATATTTTAGGAAATGAGATATATGGATTAGAAGTAAAAAGTGCCTTAAGATGTCATGCAGGATATTCATGGATTTGGGTCACTCCCCACTTATATAATGAAACTCAATTTCCATGGGATAAAATTAAGAAACACTTATAGGGAATTTGGCATGATGCTAATTCTTCTTTAGATTTAGCAAACTTGCATTCTCAAATACAAAATCTTGCCAATGCTCCACCAATTGATATTGATACAGCTAAAGAAGCTGAAAGATTTATTAAGAGTTTATCTTTTAGATTCCCTTCTTTACATGATGTTGTTTCTTTTGGAATAGGGATTGTATTGATTTTATTTGTTATTTTAGTGTTTTTATCCATAATGCCTTGCTGTATGCGCATAATCATTAATCATTTAAATAGAACCATGTTGGAGGTGAAAAAGATGAAACTGCATGCTAAACAAGATGAACTTCCAATGAAGATTTTTTAGATAAAATAAAAAAGGGTGAAATGTGGTGGAAATGTTCTTTAGCATAGGGGAAGATTTAGGGGTGGCCCCTCTGCTGAATGGTGGGAATGTTCTTTGGCATAGGGGAAGATTTAGGGGTGGCCCCCCTGCTGAAAGGCAGGGAAGGGGCACCTTCACATAATCTCCCTACAGCCAAGAGCATGACCGTTCCATTAAGGAGGGGGCACCTTCTGATAATCTCCCTGCAGCTGAGGACATAACTGCTCCATGAACCCAAGATGTTTTGGAAGTAATTCAAGGCTACTGAGAGCTGTGCGTACAAGAATCGAAGAAACAGACCTCATGCACCTGAGCATGGGGAAAAACATTTACTGTAAGATAATGAAGACGTGGGCATGCTTTGCCATGAGAAAGTGCTAAGAGATTGTGCTACATGATTGTTGTTAAATTCTATTTTTAGTCTTTGTTTTACTATAAAAGATTTCTCGCATTAAAATTTATTGCCATTGCCAGCAGAGCAGTGGTCCTCTCGTTCTCATTCAGTCGCCCTCTCTACTCCAGCCTCACCCTTGTCGGCTGGCTCTGACATTTTGACTCCTTTCCAATTTGTATCCCTTTGACCTCCCTTTGTTGTCTAATTGTTCTAGCTAGAACTTCAAGTACTGTATTGAATAGAGAGGTAGAGAGTGGGCAGGCTTGTTTAGTCCCTGATTTTAGTGGGATTTGTTGAGGTCCGGGCGTCAGATCCCTGCTCCGTTGGGTGCTTCTTGGGCTCGAGATTATTGAGTACCTGTGAACACAAGCGGGTAAGAGGGAAAGAAAAACACGGACGCCATGTAGTTGTTTCGAGAGATGTGTGTGTTTACTACTGGATCATTGAGTTTAAATAATCACACTCAGGAATGAGACCCAGGGGAAATGGAAACCCGCCCATCTAACATAAACACGAGATAATCCATAAACACCAGACCGGAGGAGGATCTTGAAAAGAGGGTCCGACGAGCTTTTAACATAAACATGAGACTGTCAGCCTTTGATCTAAGGGGCTGCAGTCAGAGTTCCTCACAGCAGGTGTCCAGCTCCAGCTTGCAGCCTGTCCGGGCTGCTTTACAGAATCCAAATCGCTCCCAAGCAAAGGGGGGAGGAGTCCACAAGGATGGCTTCAAGTTTGTCTCCATTTAGTTTGATGTTGGCAACTGGTTTGCTGTATATTGCTTTTACTATGTTTAGGTAGGGGCCTTGAATTTGTGATCTTTCCAAGACTTTTAACATTAAGTGATGCTTAATTTTGTCAAATGCTTTTTTAGCATCTAGTGAAAGATCATGTGGTTTTTTTTCTTTGAGTTGTTTGTGTAGTGAATTACATCGATGGATTTCTCTATATTGAACCATCCCTGTACCCCTGGGATGAAGCCTACTTGATCGTGGTGAATGATCATTTTGATGAGTTGTTGGATTCAGTTGGCAAGAATTTTATTGAGTATTTTTGCATCAATGTTCATAAGGGAAATTAGTCTGAAGTTCTCTTTCTTTGTTTGGTCTTTGTGTTGTTTAGGTATAAGCATGATTATGGCTTCATAGAACAAATTGGGTAGTGTTCCTTCTGTTTCTAGTTTGTGGAATAGTTTGAAGAGTACTGGTATTAGGTCTTCTTTAATGGTCTGATAGAATTCTCCACTAAACCCATCTTGTCCTGGGCTTTTTTTTTTTTTTTT
>NW_022196898.1:41469992-41472251 GCF_008632895.1 Mastomys coucha | reverse complement strand
GAGACTATTAATGACGGCTTCTATTATGGGACTGTTTAGATGGTTTATCTGATCCTGTTTTAACTTTGGCACCTGGTATATGTCTTGAAAATTGTCCATTTCATTCAGATTTTCCAATTTTGTTGAATATAAGCTTTTGTAGTAGGATCTAATGATGTTTCGAATTTCCATGGTTTCCATTGTTTTGTCTCCCTTTTCATTTCTGATTTTATTAATTAGGATACTGTCTCTGTGCCCCCAGGTTAATCTGGCTAAAGTTTTACTTATCTTGTTGATTTTCTCAAAGAACCAATTCCTGGTTTTGTTGATCCTTTGTATAGTTCTTTTTGTTTCTATTTAGTTGATTTCAGCCTTGAGTTTGATTATTTCCTGCCATCTACTCCTCTTGGATGTATTGGCTTCTTTTTGTTCTAGAGCTTTCAGGTGTGCTGTCAAGCTGTTAGTGTAAGCTCTCTCCAGTTTATTTTTAGAGGCACTTAGAGCTATCAGTTTTCCTCTTACCACTGCTTTCTTTGTGTCCCATAAGTATGATATGTCTTCATTTTCATTAAATTCTGAAAAGCATTTACTTTCATTCTTTATTTCTTCCTTGACCAAGTTATCATTGAGTAGAGGAGGAAGAACAGACAGAATCACCATGACAGGAGAGCAGAGAGATGAGTCGTGAGGTCCCATAGACATGTAGCACAGGGGCTACTCCCCTGATCAGGTCTTGGGTACAGAGATGAAATATAGATTTAAAAAGGTGTTAACTCAGGAATACTGGAGAGAAGTATGTGCTAGCCATGGGGAGGTTCAATAAGTGCCCAACCATTGAGCTAATAAGGCATATTAAAAATAATGCTCTCTTTCTCTTTCTCTCTCTCTCTCTCTCTCTCTCTCTCTCTCTCTCTCTCTCTCTGTGTGTGTGTGTGTGTGTGTGTGTGTGTGTGTCTTTCATTTGGGAATCCAGAGAGCTCTGGCAGGTGGCTAGAAGCTCAATCATCTGATAGGAGATCTAAGCAGATTAACTATTTACTGCTACAGATGGTGACGTGGTAGGCAAGAACTCACTATTAAGAATTATTTAGAGATCCTCAGATGGAATACACACAGGGAATGATGTAAGATTAGGAGGAGAGGAGAACTGGCTTTTAGCAGGATACAGATTTTGCCTGAGCCATGTGGAATTTCTTCCCTGTTCAGACTATACAAAAAGTTTGAGCTCGAAGGTTGTGGGAGCCCTGCAATGTAAACAGACAGGTTGCTTTTAGATATACATGAAATAAAGAAATCCAGCCCTTTGATCTCGAATGTAGGAAACAAAGACTCACAGAGATAGAAGGGAGAATGAGTGAGAAAAATGAATTAAAGAAAATTTAAAACAGTCACCCCACATCTGATAGTGCTAATATCCAAAATATATAAAGAACTCAACAAGTTGACCATCAAAACACCAAAGAACCCAATCAAAAAATGGAGTATAGAACTAAACAGAGCATTCACAACAGAGGAAACTTGAATGGCTGGAAGGGACTTAAAGAAATGTTCAAAGTCCTTAGTGATTAGGGAAATGCACATTAAAATGACCCTGAGATTCCACTTTACACCAATCAGACTGGCTAATATCAAAACCTCAGGTGACAACACATGTTGTTGAGGATGTGGAGAAAGAGGAACACTCTACTATTGCTGGTGGGATTGCAGACTGGTACAACTACTCTGGAAATCAATCTGGAGATTCCTCAGAAAATTGGAAATAGATCTACCTGAAGAGCCAGCTATACCACTCTTGGGAATATACCCAAAAGATGCCCTACCATTCCACAGGGGCACACGTTCCACTATGTTTATAGTGGCCTTGTTTGTGTTACCAGAAGCAGGAAATAACCCAGATGTCCCACAACAGAAGAATGGATACAGAAAATGTAGTTCATTTACATAATGGAATACTACTCAGCTATTAAGAACGAGGACATCCTGAGTTTTGCAGGCAAATGGATGGAACTAGAAAATATTATCCTGAGTGAGGTAACTCAGACCCAAAAGGACATGCATAGTATTTACTCACTAATAAGTTGATATTAGCTGAAAAAAGTACAGAATATCCAGGATACAGTCCACAGAACTCAAAAAGGGTAATAAGCTGAAGGGCACAAGTGAGGACACTTCAGTCCAATCTGAGGGAGAAGAGAGCAATCACAGGAGAGGGATGTGGTGGCCCTGCTGATTTCACGGAGGAATCTCAACCGACACCAGAAACAGCTACTCGACCCGACT
>NW_022196898.1:41437434-41464644 GCF_008632895.1 Mastomys coucha | reverse complement strand
TGTCATGTCTCTTTGTCTCCCCTATCACCCACTTATTTGCAGGACCTCAAGTTCCCGTTCGTAGATCATCCACGGAACGAAGTGAAACTGCAGGACGGTTTCCTTCAGAGGGAAGTGAGGGAGGGACCTGTGTGGGAAAGGGGACAGGGAGGGGAAGAGAGGAACAAGATCAAGTATTGGATGGAGGGAACAGGACTGAAGTCTTGAGAGCCAGCAGAAAGAATGGAAACAGGCAACCTCAGGAGGTAGGAGGTGGGGGGACCCTCCAGAATGTACCAGAGACCTGGGAGATGAAAGACTCTCAGGACCCAAAGGGAGGGACCTTAGAAGAAATGCCCTTCAGTGGGGACAGGGAACTTGTAGAGCTCACCTCTAGCAAAAAAGACAGTTGCCATTCCATAGTAAAAAACTATGACCCATAATTGTTCTTGTCTGAAAGAACTGCAGGGACAAAAATGGAAAAGAGCCCGAGGAAAAGGAGATCCAGCGACAGGCCCAAAGTGGGATCCAGCTCAAGGGGAGGCCCCAAGGCCTGACACTATTACTGAGGCTATGGTGTGCTCACAAAAAGGGACCTATCATGACTGCCCTCCGAAAGACCCAACAAGCAGCTGAAAGAATCAGATGTAGATATTTTTACCCAACCAATTGACAGAAGCTGATGGCCTCTGTGCTTGAATTAGAGAAAGCTGGAAGAAGCTGGGGAGAAGGGTGACCCTGTAGGAGGACCAGCAGTCTCAAGTAACCTGGACCCCCGAGAACTCTCAGACACTGAACCCCCAACCAGGCAGCATACACCAGCTGATATGAGGCCCTGAACACACATACAGCAGAGGACTAACAAGTTTGGACTCAGTCAGAGAAGATGCACCGAACCCTCAAGAGACTGGAGCCCCAGGGAGTGGGGAGATCTGATGAGGTGGGGAGTGGGAGGTTGGGGGCGGGGAGTGGGAACATCTTCGTAGAGATGTGGGGAGTAGGTATGGGATGTGAAACAGTCAGAGGGTGGATGGGGAGGGGGATAAAATCTGGACTGTAAAATATAAATAAATAAAAATAAAAATATGAAAAAAACCATAAAAAGGTCTATGCAAGGACAAATACTTGGATTCTTTTGAACATGGTCTACATGGAAATTCTGGGATTTTTCAACCTGGTATGACAAACTTAGAGCCTGGAAATAGGCTTACACAGTAAGCAGAAAGGAATTCAGTTAAAATTAAGTACAGAGATGAGTAAATAAACTGAGGCTTTTGATCTTAAATTATAGGTCAAAGAGCAGTGGATATGTGGAAAAAACTTATCTCAGACAGATAAGAGAATCTTACATTAATTCAAATTATATAAAGAGAAAGGGGGCACAAGTATCCATGGAGATATTAATCTCCATATCAGGGAGATTAATTCAAGCATACAGAGGAATAAATAACTTAGGTCTTGATCTCTTGTAGGTAGGGTCAGGAGATCGGAAAAGAGCACTATCTCAACAGATTACAATATTTGTTTAGATATTTTCTTTTTTTTTTTTTTTAAAGAAGGAAGCAAGAAACATACAATAGACTGTCACAGTCATCATTGAACAAAGAGAAAGTTCAATTTGGAACAGAAGTGCCCACCACAAATCTATTCATGTCATAGATGCCACTTGTGACATTTAATTCTATAGTCAAATGAGAAATAGCAAAAACTATAAAAAAATCAAAATCACCAGACCATGTTTCATTTATTAACAATAACAGAATGTAGATATAGAAAAGAATTTGTTCCTACCATTTTGGCAAAACAGTATAATTCCTTACTACATTTTAAATCTGCTCTTTTTTAAAATTAACTATTTTATTTATTTACATTTCAAATGTCCCCCTTCCCAATCTCCCCTCTGGAAACCCCCTACCTCTATCCCCTCCCCTTTGACTCTAAGAGTGTGCTTCCCCACTCACCCACTCACTCCTGGCTTACCTCTTCAGCATCCCCCTTCACTGGGGCAACAAGCCTCATAGGAACAAGTGCTCCACTCTCATTGATGTCAGATAAGTCAGTCCTCTGCTACATATGTAGTGGGGTCCATGGACCCACCCGTGTAGTGTATACTCTCTGGTTGGTGGTTTAGTCCTTGGGAGCTCTGTGGGGTCCAGATAGTTGATATTGTTCTTCCTATGGGATTGCAATTCCCTTCAGCTCCTTCAGTCCTTCCCCTAACTCTTCCACAGGCTCAGTCCAATGGCTGGCTATGAATATCTGCTTCTGTCTCAGTCAAGTGCTGGCAGAACCTTTCAGAGGAGAGCCAACCAGGCTCCTATCTGCAAGCACTTCTTGGTATCAGCAATAGTGTTGGGGTTTGGTGTCTGCAGATGGGATGGATCCCAAGGTGGGGCAGTCTCTGGATGATCTTTCCTTCAGTCTCTGCTCCATATTTTTGTCCTGCATTTCCTTTAGACAGGTTAACAATTCTGGGTTAACAATATTGAAATGGGTAGGTGGCCCCATCCCTCCACTGGGGGCCATGTCTGGAGGTGGTCTCTTCAGTTTCTATCTATCTGCTGTTGGGTATTTTGGCTAATCTCATCCCCATTGGATCCTGGGAGCCTCTTGCATCCCTGGCATCTGGGACTTTCTAGTGGTCCCCCCCCCTCCACCTGCTACTTCTATTCATTCTCCTGGCCCTCTGGACTTCTCTTCTGTCTCTTCCCATACCTGGTCCTGTCCCCCCTCCCCTTCCTCTCCCTCCCTCCTTATGCCTTCTGTGATTATTTTGTTCCCCCTTCTAAGTGGGATCGAAACATCCACATTTTGGGCTTCCTTCTTGTTAAGCTTCACATGGTCTGTGAGTTGTATTGTGGAGATTCTGAGCTCTTGGGCTAATATCCACTTATGAGTGAGTACATACAACATATGTCTTTTGGGTCTGGGATATCTTGCTTAGGATGATATTTTAGTTTCATCCATTAGCCTAAAAATACTTGTGAAGTTTTTTTTAAATAGCTGAGTAGTATTCCATTATGTAAATGTAACACACTTTCTGTACCCATTCTTCCATTGAGGGACATCTGGGTTGTTTCCAGCTTCTGGCTTTTATAAATAAGGCTGCTATGAACACGGTAGAGCATGTGTCCTTGTTACATGTTAGGGAATCTTTTGGGTATATGTCCAGGAGTGGTATAGCTGGATCTTCAGGTAGAACTATTTTCAATTTTCTGAGGGATCTCCAGATTGATTTCCAGAGTGATTTTACCAGCTTGTAGTCCCACCATCAATGGAAGAGTGTTTCTCTTTCTCCACATCCTTGCCAGCATCTGCTGTCACCTAAATTTTTATCTTAGCCATTCTGATTGGTGTAAACTGGAATCTCAGGGTCATTTTGATTTACCTTTTCCTAATGACTAAGGATATTGAACATTTCTTTAGGTGCTTCTTGGCCATTTGAGATTCCGCAGTTGAGAATTCTTTGTTTAGCTCTGTACCCCATTTTTAGCTGGATTATTTGGTTTTCTGGAGTGTATCTTCTTGAATTCTTTATATATTTTGGATATTAGCCCTCTATTGGATATAGAGCTGGTAAAAAAAACTTTTTCTGAATCTGTAGGTTGTCGTTTTGTTCTATTGACAGTGTCCTTTGCCTTACAGAATCTTTTCAGTTTCATGAGGTCCCATTTGTCAATTGTTGATCTTAGAGCCTGAACCATTAGTGTTCTGTTCCGGAAAATTTCCCTGTGTGTTTGAGGCTCTTCCTCACTTTCTCTTCTACTCGCTTAAGTGTGGAGATCCTTGATCCACTTGGTCTTGAACTTTGTACAAGGAGTTAAAAGTGAATCAGTTTGCATTCTTCTACATGCAGCCCAGCAGTTAGACTAGCACCATTTGTTGAAAATGCTTTCTTTTCTTCCACTGTATATTTTTGGCTTTTTTTTTTTTAATCAAAAATCAAATCAAATGACCATAGATGTGTGGGTTTATTTCTGGGTCATCAGTTCTATTTAATTGATCTACCTGCCTGTCTGTACCAATAAAATTTGTTATCACTATTGTTCTGTAGTACAGCTTGAGGTCAGAGATGGTGATTCCCCCAGCAGTCCTTTTATTGTTGAGAATTATTTTTGTTATCCTAGGTTTTTTGTTTTTCCATATGAAGTTGAGAATTGCTATTTTCATGTCTGTGAAGAATTGTGTTGGAATTTTGATGGGGATTTCATTGAATCTGTAGTTTGCTTTTGGTAAGGTGGTCATTTTCACTATGTTAATCCTACCAATCCATGAGCATAGGAGATCTTTCCATCTTCTGAAGTCTTCTTCAATTCTTTTCTCAGAGATTAAAGCTCTTGTTTTACAAATCCTTCACTTGCTTGGTAAAATATTTTATACTATTTGTAGCTATTGTGAAGGGTGTTGTTTCCCTAATTTCTTTCTCAGCCTGTTTATTATTTGTATAATAAAAGTGATTTGTTAGAGTTAATTTTATATCCTGCCACTTTGCTGAAGTTGTTTATCAGGTGTAAGAGTTCTCTGGTAGAAATTTTGTGATAGCTTATGTATACTATCATTTCATCTGCCAATAGTGATATCTTGACTTCTTCTTTTCAGATTTGAATACCTTTGATCTCCTTTTGTTCTATAATTGCTCTAGCTAGAACTTTGAAAAATCACCCACTGGGAGTTAGCTCAAAGCAGATTAACTATTCATCTCTACAGCTTCCTATCTTGGCTACCAACAGAGGGGAAGAAAAAGGAGCCTGTCTTAGAATAGAATTGCTACTATAGGATTATAGATCCTGATTCCAAAGACAGACACGTTTGAGAGTTCCTAGGTACAGCTAGGTATTGCTGCCTCTGGTAATAGCTTTGTGGAAATATCAAGGAAGGAGGCACTGAGCCCCTGATTTTGACCGAGACTGAACAAAAGGCACTTGAGGCTTGAAATGCAGCTCTGACTTAGGCTCTAGCTCTGGAAATTCCAGATGTCTCAAAGCCTTTTCATCTGTTTGTCTATGAAACAAAATATATTACAAAGAGGTTCTAATGGATACTTTTGTGCTAGAAAATGCCCTGTGACACACCTGTCCAAACAATTGGACTCTGTAGCCACGGGAAGGCAAATCTGTCTAAGAACTATGTTGGATACTGCTTGTCTAATGAAAACAACAACAACTACCACCACCAAATTAACTCTGGGTCAGGATCTTCTACCTCACAGCACCACATGCCTTTGAGGGTCTCCTTCAAGGCATATCAGAACTCCGGCTGTCTAAAGCCTGTGTAACCCAGGCCTTACTCCTGGTCCACCCTCAAGTCTGGTTTGAAAAACCTCTTGCCATTAGTATTGCCACCTTCTTGTCTGATGATAGCCCAAAGGTATTCATTCATACTGGCATGAGATGAAAGATGAACCAGGTACAAGGGAGCAGCAGTAATTTACTGTAAATCAACTGAAATAGTTTGGGTCCAAGCCAGGTATTGCAGTCCAGAGAGTAAAGCTGATGGGTCTGACCCAGGCTCTCAGATGGGGAAAAGGAAACTTTGTTGTACCTTGCTACTAAGTTTGTAGTCTGCCATGTCCTGACAGCTTTCCTGGGCTCTGTGGAAAAGGGAGGACTCCTTTTTCTTAGCAGGGCTTCTTCTTTGCCTGATCTGGGGAGCCCAACCCCCAGTCTTCTACCTAAGGAATGTCACACAGTCCTTGGCAAAATTACAGGTTTAGCTTCCTCTCGCCAGATAAAAACTTGTTCAGCAAGTACCTGGGATTCCCAGGAATGCCTCTCCATGCAAATGAGGTATTCCTAGAACCTTAAGCCTCAGCTAATGAGGCTTGAGAAGAACCCCTTCCCACTCACCAAAGCTCGTGTATATATATAACCTTTGATTCACCCTGAATGAAGTGTATGGGCACAAACTGTTTCATTGAATATTATCTAAGAGCTGCAATGCTAGAATCCTTGAAAAAACTCCCCCCTACTCTCCATCCACTGCTGGATCAGGATGTGCAGCTGTGGCTGAACACCCTGAGGGAAGAAGCCTACCATGGAACATAGCTCTGCTCTGCCCTTCACTGCTTGGTGTACAGCAGTGCCTCGACACTCTGAGGGAAAGAGTGAAACCCAGAACCACATGCCATTATATAATGGACAGTCACCATGATTTACTTCCATACATGCTCACAGTATAATCTATAGAGAAGGAGGGCATCTTACCATCAAAGGGGGAGGGAGTGTGGTCCATGAAGGACATTATTTTGCTTTCCCCTTGAATTGCTATCCTCCACTGCTCAGGATATCCAAAAGATGACTCCCTTGAGGCAAAAGGTCACTGATCTGGCTGCCTGAAAAATGTCCCTAAGACCAGTGGGGTCTATTCATATTCTGGTGGCATACCCTGACCTGTGTTGCCTGAGACCCCATAGTAAAACAAAGATAAAAGAGAGGCATAATAAACTATCCTCTCTCCTTTAATGAACCTGACATCAATGCTTCATTTCTAATCACCTGGCTTCCACATGTACTCCAAGTTAAACATATAAAACAAAGCAAAGACACAGTTGCCATGAAAGTATAGGGTAGAGAGTATTCCAGGTTAAAAGTTTAAGTGAGAATGTGGACAGGGTGATAGGGTGTGGGTGAATGAAAAACAAGGATGCATAAATAAGCCTTATGAAAACAGCCTGGAGATAATATATATATATATATATATATATATATATATATATATATATATATATATATATAAAATCCAGAAATTACAACCAGAATTTTATGTATATAAATATATACATATGTATATATATATGTGTATATATATATATATATATATAATTTTTTACACTGCCTGTGTATACTCTATGTCATGACATTTCTTTTGACTATCTCATAGCCCTTCCACCACTGGCCCATGATACCTCATGCACTGCCAAGAGACACTTAGAAGAAAGATACCATGGGTCAGCAGCTTGACAAAAGTATCTGAAATCACAAACTAATCATTTTCCTTTTTAATATTAAGTTACATCATTTTATCACACACACATACAAACACACACCCGTGCACACACAGACACACACACACACATGAAACACACACACAGAGATACACACACACAGACACACACACACAGACACAGACACACATACACACAGGATTATGAAGGAGTTTGAACAGAAGAAGTGCCTTCCATGAGTAGAAAATATTGCTTTCAGAAGACATAGATCTTGGAAAGTGAAACTTTCAGTGCCAGGCAAAAAATACCTCTATACAATCAATCTATTGGTCAGAGAGAGCCCAAGGCACCCCAAATAATGCAAGTTTCCTGTTGTAACTAGATGGTGAAACTTTGTTCCTGAAGACACTACTCACTTTAGATGCAGAACATAAAGAAAACAACATTCACTGACCTGGAAATTATTCCCTTGCTGGCTCAGTTGTATATATCAGAAACTGCTATTTGGACTGTTGGGAGAGAAATTGTATCCAGAATTTTATCCAGTGCTGGACCCTGCATACTATAATGCCAACCTCCCTGGCAAGATGAATGTGCTACTGCATTAGAGACATGAAGGTTCATGGGGATAACAAACTACTTTCTCACCAGATATCAGGTCTGCTCCATAGCAGGGATTTCATGCCTGGTACTGTAAATGTTGTGATCATAAAAAGAGAAAGATCTATATGAATATGTTCTGGCTGGGTGTGGGGGGAGGGGGTGCCTCAGCAGGTCCATGCCAAGGCATCCCTTCTCCCCGAGGGACCAGGCACACACCAGTATGCCAGGCGGGCAGACTCTCTGCCAGCAGAACTAGGCAAGAGGGAGAGAACCCAGTCCAGCCGATCCTCTCTGGCCTGAGCAGCAGGATGGTAAGTGTCACGGCTCTGATCTCCTGCCTCTGGAGAATAACCACCCGGACCCGGAGTCTGTCAAAGCTGGAACTTGTTTTAATGTATCAATCTTTTCTTTATAAAGGGCTGAGAGAGGAGGCAGAGTTTTCTGCTGAGGTGAGATGACTTAGGGGGAGGGGGAAGTTGACGAAGGGTATGGGGTAACTGACAGAGCCAACAGTTACTCTACGTCAGCAGGAGCTAGGCAAAGGCAGGCTTTTAAGCAGGTTGTGCTGAGGTCACTCCAGTAAGGAAGTGACTGAGACAGTTTACAAAACTCGAGCCAGGCTTGGGTTTGTCCTCAAGGCCCAAACCAGGGCCAAATAGGGCCCAACACCAGTATAGTACAGAATAGAGTTAATTCAGGGCTTGGGGAGGGGAGTTAAGAGGGAAGCAGAGACAGATAAAGGCAGAGAGGAGGAGAGAGTAGAGAAGCAGAGGCCGGCCATGGCCACATGGAAAGAAGGGGGAAGGGAATGTGGAGAGAGGGGTCACAAGGGGGCAAGAGGCAAGAGAGTAGCAAGAGAGAGAGAGGAGGGTCCAAGCAGCCTCTTTTATAAGTCCAGGCCTACCTGGCGTTGCCAGGTACCCATGGGGAGGAGCATACCTGGCTGTTGCTAGGTATCTGTGGGGATGGAGTCCAGACAGAATACCAACAGTAAACCTGGTCAAAAGCCCATGACTGAGATCATCATAGGAAGCTGCTGTTGCCATTATGTCAAGTAGTCGTGCTGTCTAACGGCCTTCTAAATATTTCTGTTTATACCTGTAGATATATGTTGCTTTCTACACTGGTCAGAGAAACTTCTTTGGTTAGTGGGTAGCTGTTAATGCAGAGAGACTCTAATCTGCAAAGACTAATATCTGGTCAAATTGCCAAATATAAGTAACTATGAGATGGAGCGATAGATGAATCATTTATATTAAACACCCCTGCCCCTGCATCCAAGGCCATTGGACTTTGCAGGGAAAGAGTAGGTGGAAAACTGTAAAAGCTGATGGGTGAGGAGCAGAGCTGTCAAACGCAGACTTCTGGTCATGACTTGACTGCAGAAGGCATCAGTCCACAATGGCTGTGCTTACCTGTATGTCACATCCACAAGATCCAGCCAAGATCAAGTCAGTCAGAATCCAAAATAGTGGGGAAGGGAAGGGCTCCCAACACCCAACCCTTGTCTGAGGAGCTATCGGAAGCCGATGATGGCTGAGGGCAGGACAGTCTCCCTTCGTTGGAGACAGCCGCTGGTTACTCATGCTCCAGTGAATGGCTCCACATCCATTTATGTAAGGACAGCACTAACTGGATTCAGGGAGTATTAACAATAACAATAACCAAAAAGGAAGACATGAAGTTAGGAAGGTTACAGGGTGGAGATGGGGTACCTGAGAGGAGCTGGAGAGAGGTAATGGTGGATGGGTTTGATGAAAATGTATTGATAAAAATATGAAGTTTTCAAAAAATATTACTACTAAAATATTGAAATTTGAAAATAAATACATTGTTTCATTAATACCATCTCTTTTTTTTTTTTAGCTTTTGTCAGTTGTAGGAAAATTACCACTGTTCAGAAATATCAAGCAAGTATTTTCCTTCATATTAAATTATAATACAGGAACCATGTTTTAGGGTTATGTCTAACTTTTGTTCATAAATTTATTTACAGATAATTTTTACCTATTTAAAATAAAATTATTGTTATTTTTGTGCTTGCATAAAAACCTAATTTTTGACAAAGTTACTTGGCCAACTTGAGAATTTTATGCAATTCCATCCACAAGAAGAAGTTTTTATGATGGATTGCTCATTATGCAGTATTACTTTAAAACGTACATAAAGAGAAGAAAAAGAAACTGGAACAATTATTACAAAGAGACACCTTGCTTAGAAATTAGCCTTTTCTCAGTCTTTAATATTTTAAATCCTAGATAATGATTCTTTCAGAAAAATAAAGCCACAATAAATCTGCTTTATTGAAGATTCTAATAGATATGTCTAACATTGGGCTCCAGTTTGGTTATTTGAAGCAAGCAGTATAGAACATTTGATATATTGTTTGGATTCTTTTACAGAGAAGATGGATTTAAACACCATATGCCTGTGATTCAGAATGTGGAATCACAGTGTGTGTGGCAGTAGATGCCCGTGGCAGACAGTATTTGTCCTCTGTGAAGGACCATTGAGAAAGTACTTTTTAAAAACTGGTCATGACTTGACTGCTAAATGCATCAACTCACAGCAGCAACTTCACAAAGAAGTGAATCATATTCGTACAAATGAAACCAGGTAAAATTGGCTAAAAGAGCATTATTATCCTTCATTAACAGTTCAGTGTTTCTCTATTATCAGGAATAATGAAATACCATCTCTGTCTTATATATCTCAATTAGTATGTGTAAAGAAATACATATTTTTAAAACCATGCATGATAACAGAGCTACAGAACAGTGACTGCATGCATAAATTATTGGGCTTTGTTGTTTGTTTAGACAGGACTTCAGGTAGCCTAGGCCAGCCACGAACTTACCATGTAGCTAAGGGTAAATGTACATACCTGTTTTGAAAGAGCTTAGAAGTAAGCCAGATTTAACAGCTTAGAGTCTTCTGGGGCTTTGCTGAGCTAGTTTGTTATTTTAACTTTACTGTTAGTCATCTGTTTGCTGTGGCTGTGTCCTACTGTACTACGCAGCCTGGAGGTAATCTACTTCCTATAATGATGTCGAAGGTTGTCCCCAGTTCCTTGGAAAGAAGACTTCCTATTGGATGAACCCCAAATCAGGCTAGCTACAGACAGCCTCACTAATGGGGGCTTTTGAAGAACCACCAGTCAGGTCAAGCAATGCTAATATTCTAGAGAGGAAAGTCAGTGTCATCTACCTCTGTTCTGTGCCTTCTTTGTTACTAGTTTTTCATTTGGAAATGAGTTATTATTTTTCAAGACTATCAGGATGCTGTAGACTAGTGGTTCTCAACCTTCCCAATGCTGCAACCCTTTGATACAATTCCTCATGTTGTGGTGACCCCCAACCATAGAATTATATTTGTCGTTAGTTCATAACTGTAATTTTGCTACTGTTATTAATCATAATGTATATATTTTATATGCAGCATATCTGATAAGCCACCACTGTGAAAGGCTTGTTGAAACACCAAATGGGTCATGATGCACAGGCTGAGAACCCCTGCTGTAGAGGGAGTCAGAGAACCAACATCTCCTGTTCTGTGGAGAGGAAACGAGAAGTGACTAACTTCCAAGTTCTCAAAATGCTGGAGCTTCAAAGCTATCCTCCAGAAGCTGCCTAACCTTACTGCTCCCTTGAGATCTTGGCATAATTTCTATCTACCCGAACCTTTCATGGGTTAAGAGTGCCCATTTACATCTCTGTCCTCCTTTCCAAGGTCTCTGAGGGAATGAATCATTAGTTTTGTTTCCTTCCCTGAGTGGACTACATCTCTTATCTATTATTACAGGAGGAATTGTGCCCTCCTAAAATTTGCATGTTACAAAATATAAATTTCAGTGCTGCAGAATGTGTCTATATCTAAATACAAGATACTAATTGAGTTTAAGTGAAGTTAGTAGGGTGTGCTGCAACCCAATATGGATTTTAACATGGGCCAAAGACACTGAGTACCTCAATTGCTTTGTGTACATAGGGCACTAGGGGGAGACAGAGTCAAAAGCATGACTCAAAAAGAGCACTGCATCTAGATGAGGAAGAAGCTCATCAGGGTAGGAAGCTGTGGCTGGCCAGGGCAAAGCTGCTTCTCCCTGGCTTTCCTCTATGGAAATTGTGGTCTGCCTTCTATGTATTGTCTTGAAAACAATGAACATTTGCATGATGATTACTGTATGCAAGAAACTAAGGTGTTTCTGCTTAATATAGTTCATAGAATTTTTATTGTATTATACTTTTTATGAGTGCATTCATATGTACACACATAAAACAAAGGTGAAAAGCTGGGCAGTGGTGGTGAATGCCTTTAATCCCAGCACTTGGGAGGCAGAAGCAGGCGGATTTCTGAGTTCGAGGCCAGCCTGGTCTACAGAGTGAGTTCCAGGATAGCCAAGGCTATACAGAGAAACCTTGCCTGGAAAAACAAAATACAAACAAACCAAAAAGAAAAAAAAAAACCAAACCAAACAAACAGAAAACCAAAAGTGAAATATATTCTTATAAAACACTTTATATTCTATCTAATCTGTCTATTATCTATTTGATATCTTCCTATTTACCTAACAACAATCATGTTAACTGACTAATCGTTTCATTTTATAGAAACCTAGCCTTAGAGAAATTAAATATCTCACTCCAGGTTGAGCCAGGACTCAAATGCAACCCACTGGCTCTCACATCCACAGCTCCCTTTGTATGTCTTTGTTTCCACTAAGGGTTGTTTGTTCATATGCAGCAAAGGTGACAGCTTGTCCATGTTCAAGTTCATTCTTTTAGTGTTTTCCCCCTCATCCTACTTCAGGCTTAAAGTTTGGAAGACACTATCAGTTTAAGAAATAGTTACTGGATTACTGACTTGTCATTTCAAAGACAAGAAATTAAGATATAGGAACAAGGGTTTCAAGTATAAGTTCAGGAGCTAAAGCCACCTACGCTTAGTTATTATAAGGAGTAGCTGGGCAGGTGTCTTAATCCTAAAGCAGGAGGAGGTTAATTCCATAGTTTTTCAGTGGTTTCTCTTCCGATTCCACCTCCAGTATATCTTGTCTACCGGACACCTTAACTTTCTTTTTTAAATAGACCCAATGAACTATTCTGAATCCTTATAAAAAAGCAAGTACTGAGTCACTGTACAAGACTCCTCCATCTACTTTAGTGGCCACTGCATCACTATAGAGAACTACTCCATCTGTCCTGGTACTACTTGGTATTACTCCTCCTGGTACCAAACCCCAAATCTCCAAGATCTTTGCTTTATTAGGAATTAAAATGCTTAGCTGCGAGCCTCAAATGATTCACAGAGAAACAGTAGATTCTGCAAGTGCAGACAAGGCCTGAGGGGACTCACGGAGCATGAGAAGCACAGACATCATCATCCTGGACAATTTGGCATTGTGGAACCACTCCACAGTGCAGTAACGTGAACAGGTTCAGAAACAGGCCCCGTGGGCACTCTTCAGTTTGTTCCTTAGATGTGTAGCTCCTCTCGGAACCTTGGTTTCTGTGTCTGTCCACTCAGAGTCAGCTGTGGTGGAAAGCTGAGTTGGATTCAGCTCATAGCATGACTATGCTTGTCTCTCACGAAGATACAGCTTTTGAAATAAGGGCAAGCACCAGAGCAGGTAGAGATGGGGCTTTCTGGCACAGGACCACTGCCCACCTTAATCGCCACTATTTCCTGGTGGGAACTCCCTTTTCTCTTAGCATCTTGCAGATGAGTGTGCCTGTTCTTGCCCAGCTCAGCCAGGAGCTGAGGAGCAGAGTGGGGGTGAACACACCAACAGGAATCGCTGCTGTGTTTACTGGGCAGCAGCAGAAAGGCACCTGTTTGACCTTTGTGTCTGATCCCTGAGCTTATTTGGCCTGGGGCTTAGTAGTTAGTCTCTAAACATCCCTGTCCTGGGCTGGTGTCATCATGTTTACTTTGGGAGAGACTGTGAAGAAGTACCTGTTGCATGATGATATCTGAGTGGTTGCTTGTTTTCCTGTTTATCTTGCTCCTAATCTGACTTTAGTTTTATTCAGGAGACATAGCAGACACAGGCTAGATGGGCGAATGCTGTTTATACAGTACTTTGAGGCTTAGGAAGCGCTTTCCCATTCATCCCAGCTGAATGCCCATAGGGCCTCAGGAGGGATCACGGCTGGCCCACCTCCCTGCAGTTCTTCAGCTCCATAGACTTTGAACACATGCTATGTCCTTGCTCAACATTTGCCCTGGTGAACCTTCGGTTATGAAGATCAGCAGACATCCCTCTACTTGCTCATGTGCCCCACAGCCTAGCACACCGATTGTTGTTTTCAGAGAAAATGGATTTGTTTTATTAGTGAGAAAATGAAGCACAACTTCATGGGTGAGAAACCAAGAGTCCTAGAAGATACATAATTTGTCCAAGATAACCTAAATATCTGATGCCAACATTGAGGATCTAGCTTCTCGTTTAGAAAGTTGGAGGGATAGACAGGCTGCTGGTAGGAAGGCATTTGTTCCCTGGCAAAGCACCATGGGGCTCTGAAAGGAGAACAGAGTATTTTCTGTTATCTTTACCACTTAGGTATCTTGGGAGCTTCAACAGCACCTAGAGCATTGTCTCATAAGTGTGTGCTTAGGCATCCATGCACTCAAGCCCTGTCTTTTCGCAGGGCCTTCACTATTAAGGACAGAGGTTGTACATTCTTCCCATGCATGTCTTCCAGATCCACACAATGCCTGGCATTCTGATGCTACTTCTTTTGTTCTTGAAGACTAAGTGATAACCAATCAGCCCATGAGCCTGCCAGCAGCAGCTCCAGGGTGTCTTTTGTATGTGATGTGACTTGGTAGAAGGCATTGCTGGTGTTTGGATCTTAGCCACAGTTCCATAGACCATTGGTTCTATGGAAGTGAACTTGGGGGAGACCTTAGAGACAGTTCTACCACATCTGCTCCACTGTGGTAGACTTGTAGAGTTCATCTCATCAGCTTCTTCCTTGTCCTTATGAGGTTACACTGGTCATGGGAGGCAGAGTGACTTCCAAAGCCTAGCTTAATTGTCTCACCTGGCATTCTGGTTCCTGGAGGCCTGCATAACCAGCTAGGGAGACCAAAGTACTCCTTCTCCAGCCACCAGAGGAGTCTATCAAGGCTGGGTCACAAAAATTAGCTGTCAGATACATTATTGTTGTTTTGTGGCCAGGACTCCTTGTCCTTAGCACTGCCTTCTAGGTAGGCACTAGAAAAACCAAGAAGTATCATTGAAGCTCATGTTTTACCTGTCAGTGTCCTCTAGTAGATGATTTGCTACTCTCTGGCCTCTAGAACCAGGGATGCCACATAAAGCTTCAGATTCTATTCACAAGTTGATTATCCTGTCATTACTAGCTGGTTGTGTTTTTGTCATTATTATTAGCTTATGTTTTCATAGTACTTTATGGCTCACCAAGTACATTGCTGTATGTGAAGTCATTTAATTAGATAGCATACAATAAACATTCATTTTGTTGACAAAAAATTGAGATTAAACAAGGAATGAACGATGTTCAATGTTGTAATATTGTCAGGGTAGAGCTGAGACCGAAGGGTAGGTTTCTCTCTTTCCTATTTAATTTTATTTAACTGCATTTATTCTGTTAAAGTGTTACAACCTTAAAGATGAGAAGCTCCACATTGGTCTTCATGTTTTACCCTCCTGACAGAATCCCTTCAGTCTCCCGCATCCTGGCTCCCAATGAGAAACAGAACCTTGGTAATTGAGGCACAAAGTGCTTTTGAGGCTGGTTCCTTGAAGACAAGGTCTATCTGTGGTCTCGGGGGTAAATATTGGAAGAGATGTTCATGGAAGGACCAAAGAAAGGATGGAGTTGGAAGACATGGTAACAAAAGGTTTTAGGGCACTGGTTTTGTATCACAAATGGTGCCTGCCTATAAAATGACATTTTCTGACTCAACAGACTTTCTGCTCAAATAAGTGAGCTTTTGTGTCCAAGAGTCTCGAGGTTGGTATGAGGTAGCAAATGACTGAGTAGTTGGCTTCTGCATCAAGTACAGGCTGCACAGTGTCCAGTCAGGCTGATACTTCTCTCTAGCCAGCTTGATCTCAGCTACTTCAAGTACAGTAGCCGACTTAACTTCCTTTCTCCTTTCTTTCATTCTGTTCCACTTCCTTCTTACTCAGCTTCTAGTGTGTCCCAAGTATCTTCTGGGATTTATTAATACATCATAAATCTAAAACTATCAGACCTGTTTGGTACCTGAAGGTTCAGGATCTAAGCTCTGTCTGTAATGGAAGACTGTGATCATTAGGACGTTTCAGTGTATGCTAGGAACCAATAGACAACCAGAAAGCTCATCCAAAGGGATTCCACAGAATAACCTCCTCAGAATAGTAGTGATTAAACCATCAAGTTGGAGAGTCATTTTTTTCTTCACTTAAGGCAACTGTCTAAAGTGTGTGTGTTTCTCTCTCTCTCTCTCTCTCTCTCTCTCTCTGTGTGTGTGTGTGTGTGTGTGTGTGGTATGGGAGAGGATTCAGCGACAGAAATCAATTGGGTTTTAGTCTTTCTATAAGACTTCCCCAAGTCTTCCTGGCTCTCAATGGTTTGAGTGGACAATCCTTTGAACACTGCTAGGTTCCACTTAATCACCATTAGACTCTCTCAATCTTGATGTGGTCATCAAGGTAGTCACTTTAAAAAGTACCAGTGGAGAAGACGTGTTATGGCTAGAACATCTGTCCTGACCTCTTGTGACAATCTCTGGATAAGAAGAGATATCTGGATACCTGATAGACTTCAGGTGATCCAAGAAATCTAAGAATAGCTCAAGCAGGGCCTGACATCACCTAACTTACCTAGGAATTCAAACACCCAGTGTTTGCCAAGCATCCCTGGGAGACCAGGACAACATGATGAGGAGAAGTGACTTCAGTCACAATTTCCAATTGAATCAGACTGAGTCAAGGTCAGAACCTGCTGTGCCACAGCCACACTGGCCCTGTGGGCCCTCCTCCCTCTGTGACAATGACTGCAAGCTCTCATTCTTCCACTGGTTCTTTCTTCATCCAAGAACTATTTGCTGAATGCTATGAGCTGTGTCTGGCCTTGAGGATACTGTGATGAATAAGCTAAGGCACTTGTCTTTGGGGAAGCTGGGGTCAGACTTTCAGAAGGAGTTTCCATGGAGTTTTACCTACCACCCTAAGCTGGGCAGACTGAATTCATCAGGAAAGGCCAGCAAGCACCGAGCATGACAAGTATTTCTCTAAGGCTTACTCTGTAGCAGGAACAGCTCAGGTCTGGCTGCGCAGGTTTCCTAGACACAGTCCTTGGCAGGAACCTGAAAAAAAAAAAAGCACATTAAGAAAGCAAGGGTATCTCTAAGGGGCAGGTACATCTGGTTACATTCAGGCATGACAAAAATTTGATTATGCCACAGCATTTACATGGTACAGGGATCATAAAGGTAGAAGGTTCTTAGAAGATGTTAAGTTATTAAGAAGTTGAGTACTTTGGGGGCATTTGATTTTCATTTTCCTTTGAGAATAGCATGGGAGTAATTAAAGTTCTGAGTAGCTCAGACTCTTCATCTTTGAGAGAGATGGGAAGAATCTGTAGAAGAGGGAATAGGTCTGGAAGGAAGAAATCCATGTGTATCATTAGATGTAGGGGTAGTGAACAAGAAGAAGGCAAGATGGCTCCTAACCCATGTTGGGGTAATTTATTGATAGAGTTGGGGCAGCTTTCAGGGAGGCACTGGCAGTATTGTACACAATGACTGCTGTGAGCAGTTTGCTCCAATCATAGCATGCCTTTTCTAATGTCATTCTTTTAACTGCCTACCTCATTGACCATATTAGAATTGAGGAAGCCTGGGGGTGTGGCATGAAGTTGGAGCCTTTCAGTGCTTAACAGCATGCCTACTCAACCCAGCTGAGAGCCAGTGGAATGGTTGATGTCATCAGAGGATAGGGTAAAGGATGGGGGACCTGGGAGAAGAGAGGAGATAGTCACATGGCAGCAAGAGGATGTCATAGGAAGAGATTAAAGGGAGTGAGAGGATTTGTGAATACTGAGGCAAGTGCTTGCATGAATGTGTGTTTGTCTGTGTATGTGTGTGTGTGTGTGTGTGTGTGTGTGTATGTGTGTCTACAAACCTAGGACAGACTCAGTTCTAAGATAACTCGGATAGATTTTGATGGAAAGGATTGGCACAAAGGCAGCAGGAAATTCTTGGCCATTTCATCATTAACCAAGAGCCTTCAAGCATCTGTGAAATTGTCCAGATACCTGAAACATGACTCAGCCACACTCTGCCTGTGCTGCAGAGGCAGAGGCATGGTTGGTCAGGCCACGGAAGTCCAGGCATGGCAGGACAGGTTCAGCCTTGAGCTGGAGTTAGCATGGTGGGCGTGTAGCATCCAACGTCAAGGAAAAGAGGTGAAGAAAGAGCAGCTCTAACTGCAATTATAAGTAAGTCCCAGTGCTAGAATCTAAGGGTGTTTTTCTGTGTCAAGCAAGAGTCACTTTGGCTCACTGAAATCAACACTCTCCATTACCTGAAATAGAATGGAGCACAATGGAAAAGCTACTCCTCCCTCATATTCCATCTGTTATTTTCTAGCCTTCTTCCTTCTTTTTCTTTCTTTCTTCCATCTTTTTCTGCATTGTGCTCTGGAGCTAGGTTTCAGATGTACAAAGTCAAATTAAATAGCTTTAACTTTTGGAGTGTGAACATAGTCAGTTGAACTTTGAGGTCTCCAACGGGAAGATGATTTTGCAGGGGTTGAGGTCAAAAGCTAACTTTTCTCAATACTGGAGCCAACACTTTAATTAAATCAATAATAAGTTCCTGGTATTATCTGGCCATGACTTGACATACAAAGAATTGAAACCAGCATTCTTAGTCCCCATTTGGAGCTCAAGGTCAGGCTATTTGAGTTATCCTGACTATGGTAACAACACTGCTCTTCTTGATCCTCCCACTTCACCCTCAAAGCTTCCTTTCTGCAACATAGTTGCCCTTAGTGGGTGTTCTTAGGTCACGTGCTGTATTTTAGCTCTGTATTCTGGGTACTCAACAGAAGTGCAACACACTAGAGGTCAGATAGGCAGGGAGAAGGGTCTGAGCCCCAGAGGCATGATGGTGGGGTAACAACTTCATCCTTGTATTCCCAGTGACAAGCATGTTTCCTGGTGCTAAGAGAAACTCAAAACAAAAATTAAGTAGAATCCAAAATGGTGGGAACTTTTCTAACTTTTTTGGTCTGTATAGTATCTCTATGGTAACTTAAATATTATGTAAAGAAAAATACTAATAAATCAACTAAGTAAAGATTAGAAAATACATGTATGGAAAAATGAATAAATGAATAAATAAAATGTTTGTTATTTCCCAATTCAGAAATAATTGCTGTTGGCATGTTGATATAGCTCCATATAGTACAAGTGTATTTATGTACTATATTAACTTATCTAGAAGCTAAAATAAATATAGCCAGTGTACTACTTACATATCATAACTCATTGTACATACCACCTGTCTAATTCACGTTGCCTGGGTTTTGTTCCCTACCCAGTCTGCTCCTATCACAGTTCTGTGGGAACTCTCCATTGGGATGTTGACTGTTAGAATTCCTAGTGGATGATAGTGGATAGAGAGTACCATCCTGCCTCCTCACTGTCTACCCAAGTCCTGGGTTCTCAGTGTGAGTTGAGACAATTATATATTTTTAAAAAATATCATTGCTAGAATAGTTCCTCTAACAGTGACAAATAAGAACACACAACTTTGTGCAATTGTGAGAGTCAACTAAGCTCCCCAGAGGAAGTGTCACCTGCTGGATAAGAGAGCCTTTGCAGCTGCCTTCCTGTGCTTGGCTGGCCCTGTGCAGCTAGCCCCTCCCCACTGCACCTGAGCATGCCACTTCATCCCCAGCTGGAAAAACAAGATGCCTCAGTTCATGAGCTCCTGGGAGCCTCACTGGCTATTTTTACTCTTTCTGAGTGCCTACCCAATACATTTATTTATCCTCCAAGAGGAGGGATCTTCCTTTCTCCAGTTACTCATTCTAGAGGATCCTGGAGCATTCCTGCCCCAGGCTCCAGCTGTGGAAATGTTCCTATTGATGAAGATATCATCACAGCTGGCTATGAACATCTGAAAGATCAAGGACCAGGTATACATTGCCAGGCTGAGCTGGAGGCTCAGTCCCCAGAAATAGGGTTTTCTCAGAAAGCACTCATGCACGCACCTCATCTCCAAGCAGACATGAGTCAGCCTCGAGTGTTCCTGCTTTTGTCTATGTCTTAAGTATTCTATTATTGGAGATAGCAGTGTCTAAGAAGAAAGAAAATGGGGTTTGCAGATTCACAGGAGAACTTCTAGAAGCCTTCCCCCCATCACACCCTTTAGTTGTAGGAAGAGGAAAGCTGTGTTTTCTAGCTTCCGGAGGTAATTCATACTCTTGGGCCTATGAACCCTTCCTCCATTTTTAAAATGCCTCATGCCAACACCAGCTTTCCCTGTCATATCTTCTTTTTTTGACCCTTATCCTTTTGCCTGCTTCTTAGAGGAACACTCATGATGACATTAGGCCTACCTCTGTAATCCAAGAAGTTCTTCCCATCTCAAGACTCTTAACTTTAGTCAAACATGCCAAGTATGTTTTGCTGTATAAAGTAAAACATTCACAAGTTTGAGGAATGGGGGTGGGCATCACTGATTACCAGAGATTACACCAAGGTAGTCATGAGTACTAAAAATAATACAAACAAGCCAGGCTGTGGCGGCCCATACCCTTAATCCCAGAACTTGGAAGTCAGAGGCAGGTGGATCTCTCTGAGTTCAAGACTTGCCTGGTCTACAGAGTGAGGCCCAGGGCCACTGTAGCTGCACAGAAAAACCCTATCCAAAAAGAGGGGGTGCCATCTCTAAATGTTAAATCCTGAATCAGCATGTAGAGGGTGAGAATAAAATGATGCCAAGCCCCTGCTCCCTAGGATAAGTTTCCAGGGCAGAATTGGCAGAGGGGAACTGAGAAAGGGAAGCCAGAGGACAGGGTTTCAAGGACCACCGTCTGGATCTCCCCAGGAATGGAAGTGCTCATATGAGGTGACAGGGCTCATATGAGGTGACAGGGCTCATATGAGGTGACAGGGCTCATATGAGGTGACAGGGCTCATATGAGGTGACAGGGCTCATATGAGGTGACAGTGCTCAGATGAGGTGACAGGGATGTCTAGTTTTGTTCACCATCAAAGCCTGAGGTTTTTTTGCAACCTCATACTCAGATGTCCAGATTGTACTTCCACTTACTTCTTCCAGGAGTTCTCCTATAAAAGAAAATTGACATGTCATGCCCATATTTAATTTCGTTGGTGTCGTCAGTGTCTGTGAGTTAGATGCAGTGAGAAATCAGGTGTGGGCAAGGCTGAACTTCTGGGCCACAGAAGAGCTACCACAGTGGTGCTGCCCCAGGAAGGCTCCTTGGGGCCTGCAAGGTAGCTGCTCCCTGGGAGGTCTGACAATCTTTTTTCATATAGACTTCATTCATAGTTGTTGAGGGGAGTAGAGGTAACAATGACTTTTTAAGAAGCGCTATTCAGGCCATGATTCGCCAGAGTTATTACTATTTTCACTCCAACTCCAATAGCCACGCTTAGTAAGCAAATTCCACGCATCCCCGGGGTTAGTCCTAGATATCCTCTGAATCCCACTTTGCCTCCCTTCCCAGCATGTTTAAGTCTCTTATATACAAGGACAATTACTTGCATCAACCTATGTACTTCCTGTAATATACTTAAAATTACATCTATATTGCTTAAAATACCACATAGAGTGTAAATGCTGTATATATAATGCTGTATTGATTCAGGAGTGGTGATTCAAAGAAAATGTCTCTACACATTCTATGGAAATATACCCTTTCTCCCAGATGTGTCTAAACTTCAGCTATAGAAGCTACACATTTAGAGGAATGGCCATTTATTCACTAACTCTTGTTAGGAAAGAAATCACATGAAGAAATTAAATTCATCTAAGGGGCAGAGTGCTGTGATGGAGAGATTGTTGATGAAGGTTTGAAGTCCAACTCTAACCTTGTGTGAGTCAGTAGTAGCCTCTTTCCATCTCCCAGTCTCAGTTTTCTTGTCTAAAACAGAAGTATTTGATCTAAACCAATGATCGTCTGACTTGATTTGCTTTAGAACTACCCAGTGACCTCTTGGAGAATGCTTCGGCCTCTAGGGTTGTCAGCATCCTACCTAGATATTCTATTATTCCATAAATTGTATTGAAGTTGTTAAAAAAAAGCCTTAGTCCAGATTTTTTGGAGGTATCTGTCCTTTTTTCCAAATGGCAAGTCTAACCTGATGAAGAAATGAAAACTGAGCCTTTACTGCTCACAAAGCAACCAATTAGATCTCTCAGTGATTTCTAAACTCAAAGGCCTTATCTGTGCTGTCATGTGGGTAGACGCACATCCAAATAATTATAAGCAGCTGGGCATCGTTCCTCTTGTACTTCATCATACTCATGTGTTGAACACATGATTCCTTTAGTTTCTATTGAGCTTCTTTTTCTAGAATTCTGAGCTATGTTCTGTATTCCTCTTACGTTTCTCAGCAAGAGAAGTTAGTTCTGACTGAGATCTAGCAACCAAAACAGAATGTCTGCTTCCCCACCAGTAGTCTCTAGACCCAAACTGTGCTGCATTATGAACTTAAGAGGCAGAATGGTGTCAGGTACCACTTTTAAAAGTATTTATCAAGTAATTTATATATATGCTAGGCACTATTCTAAGGGGTTTATGAATATTAATCACTCTGTAAATGACCCTGGGAGATAAATGCTATTTCTTTATTTTGAAAATGAGGATAATGAAGGAGAGGGTTAAAATAATTTGTTCAAGGTAACACTGCTGTTAAGTGAGGAGCTGAAACTCAAATATGGAACCTATCTTAGTACTTAATGCCTCCTGCCACATGGCATGCTGTCTGTGAAATGATCTTCTAGCATTTACCCTTCAAATGGAGTACCTGGGGAATGTACCCATTAAAATCTTAGTTGAAAATTTAATAGGAAAACCCCTTACATAAATAGGATGATGACAATTAAGAAGAGTCAATGCAAAACACAGATCACTAAAGCTAATACACAGTAAAAAAATTAAAGGGAAGAAAATAGTGAAGTATTTGAGGATGGGCTTACAAGTGACATTATTTTCATGAGAATGGTGTCTGTATATCCTCATTGACCAATGACACGTAAATACTCTTAATCTTTTGTTATCAAAGAACACATGTGACATCATAGATGTTGTGTTATGTGCTAGGCATTATTCCAAGAGCTTAATGATGATTAGCTCAATCTGCAAATGGCCCTTTAAGATAAGCATTCTTTCCTCATATCACATAGTTTTAGGATACACTTATAGATGAAATGAGATCTATAGTGATTTGTTTTTTTTTTCACTTCTGAAATTCCATAGCTTTTCATGCATTTTTATTTTTAAACTGATACTGAAAAAACACAAAGATGATGTGCATTGATGGGTGTCATTTGGTACATCAGCACATTGACGCATATTCTTTTTAAAGTTGCATTTTATATTCACGAATCTAGCTCTGCTCTGAGATCTTTATCCATATTGCCTTACTTAGGGAGCTAGGGACTGTTATTAGCCCAATTTTACAGAGACAATTAAGCAAGCTGCTTGAGAATACACAGGTGGAGAGAGCAAAGCTGGAAGCTGGTCCTGGAATGTAGGGAAAATACATTTTGTTCCATCATAGGTCCCCAAAAACTCCTTGAACAATCCCCCAGGCCCCTTCCCCAGCATTGGAAGAAAAGTCTCTACCTCTGGTCACCTATGAAAAAAGATCTCTCAGCCTTCCCCTTTGGGATGATTACAGCTGAAGTTCCACTTCTGGCAACTTCAGCGTGGAACTTCAGCTGTATTTTCTCCTCTTGTTTCACCCTCTGTATACACATTGTTTCTCTGTTTGGGCCAACCAGAGGTCTATTCTTTAGGACCATATGTAGAAATAGGGCCTTCAATGATTTCTGCCTACTTGGAGGAATCTATCTGTGCCAAATGCTCATGGGCTTTTTTGGCACATCAAATTCAGACAAGAAGAGAATCCCAACCACCGCTAACAACTTTGTTAGACCTGCCTGAAATAGCATCAATAGAATATCCAGCATTCCTGGTCAAGGTTATGGTACCATCTAAGAATGAAAAGAGCCACATTAGTTCATTGGCTTGGGCCAGGGGTTTTATTTTGGGTTCTTGTCCATATTCTAAAAGGGCTATTTAGTCTCCTCTATTTTCTATATTGAAGAAGAAACAGATGTTATCTTTACCCTATGAGCTCTAGAACTGAAATGGCTCAGCTCAGGAAATAGGGAGCATAGCAGAGCTGCTTATGAGATTGATGGACAAGAACTATATGTAATGTGCAATGTTCCATGACCATCCTATAGGTTTGCAATTCTCAGAGGCCTTTTCTGTGCATTAATGCCTCAGATGCTTATAGAGGGAGGAATTAGAACTTTGGGATGTAAAGGGAGGAAATCATACATACCCCTCATGAAATATGTTATCAGTATCCCACACGTGGGGATCTCAGGTCAGAGTAGAACTGTCTAAAAGGCAGATGATTCTCAGAGCACCTCAAATCCATTACTTGCTGTGTGATCTACTCCAGTGCCTGAGGCAGGGGAAACATTTCCCAGACCAAAGAGACTCTGATGCTGTTTTTCTGGGCAGAAAGGGGCTCTGGTTGGAACTGAGGGTAATATTGAAGATGAACAAGGGGAAAGAAGGTTAGGAGGGAAGGGTCTTTCTGGAAGTGAAAGGTAATGTAAGGTTGTACTAGTATCTTTTTGAGCTTACAGTGAATTTATTTGAAAGGAAGAAGTGCCTATACTGGGATCATTTTTATTTTTTATTCTCCAAATAAATTTAGGAGATTGGGTTTTCAAATTTATAATTATTTTAGAGATAAGATATTGTAAATTCATAGTTCAGTCTTGTTGAGCTTATATTTTTGTGTTATTTTTCAGTTTTATCCAGTTTCTTTTGAGATGTCCTACCAGCAGAGCCAGCAACAGTGCCAGCCCCCTCCCAAACGCAAGACACCAAAGGGCTCTCCGGCCTCTTCCGGAGGTAGCCTGGGTTCTGGGGGCTGCTGTGGTTCCAGCTCTGAGGACTGCTGCAGCTCTAGAGGCTGCTGCTCGGGATGCTGCGGGAATGGTGGCCTCAATTGCTGTGGCAGCAGTTGCTGTGGTGGTAGCGAATGCAGCAGCAGCAGTGGCAGCATTTACCTTGGCAGCATTTACTGTTGCAGCAGTGGTGGCAACAGCTGCTATGACAGCAGTTACTGTGGCAGCAGTTACTGTGGCAGCAGTTACTGTGGCAGCAGTTACTGTGGTAGCAGTTACTGTAGCAGCAGTTACTGTGGCAGCAGTTGTTGTGGCAGCAGCAGTGGCAGCAGTGGTGGCAGCAGTTACTGTGGCAGCAGTTGCTGTGGCAGCAGCCATCAGCAGTCTTGGAGCTCTAGTACCTGCTCTGGAGGTTGCTACTGACCTGGCGACAAAGAACGTGGAAAGCAGTATTGGCCGAAGACCTGCCAGCAGAGGGTCTCTTCTTCTCTGGTTTTCCCACAGAAATACTTCTAGAACTCTCTCTGTATGTCCTTCTTCATCTCCCTAAAGCTAATCTACCATGAGGTCTTGAGGTTCCAGCTCTGAGATTTATTGGCTTTGCTTTTTCTCTCTGACACAACTATTTGAGAATGAGATACTGAAAAATCAGCTTTGAAACTCTTTTCTGGGCAATAATAAAAGCCTTTGATTCCTGACATCATGGCCTCCCAATGTGGTTTTGTTTATCTCTTCCAATTCCCTCCCTCCACACCAAACCATAGTTCCTTTCTTTATCTAAAGTACATATTTTGGCAACTGAATCCACTTAAAACTTAGTATTCTGAGACCTGTGCCCCTTATACCAACTTGCACAGAAGAGACCAGGTATAGGTTGAAATGAAACAAGCAGTACCCAGAAAACCTCCATTATGGGAGGGTGACACTCAAAAGGGACCCACGATTTGAAAAAGTTTATCTCTTAATCACGGGGAAGAAGATTGCCTGGAGTGCACACTGTGGGCTCCAGTCAGTAGACACACTGTCATCTGATTATTGCCAGCTGGCCAGCCAGGGGAGCTGAGTGCCGAGCGTTTCTAGAGAAGTAAGCTGAGGAGACAGCTGTGAAATGTTGGAGTCCATTTTTCTTGGAGCTCTAGAATTTTAGGTTTGGGTTTGAATAGAGACTAAAGACACCATCTCAGCCAAAGATTACCCCCACCTGGTGGTAGTGGCTGTGGTGCACGTGTGTGTGTGTGTGTGTGTGTGTGTGTGTGTGTGTGTGATGGAGTTAAGGGTACTTAAGTCACTGAGTTTGGGTATTCATGTAATATTATTTTAGGATTGGGATGGGTTCCTCAGGATACTAAAAGTGTTTATGGCAGAAGAGATAATTACAAGTCTGCCTTTCTATGCAAGTTAAGCAACTAGCCCTTCAGTTGATAAGTTAACAGTGATGCATAAAGCTGTAAGAGGTGTAGGAGGTCCGTACAGTGAGTATCTACTTGATCTCTCCATATTGATTCCTATCACCCTGGTTTTCTTCACCTTTTGCATAATTTTCCAGAGGAGAACCCACATCTAACTTAGGACTTCATTACTTCCTTCTCTTCTCTAACACTGATCTCTCTTCTTGGAATGTCTTACCTCTTCTTGCCAGGTGCTCCGGTACAGTAGGCAACCTGTTAATCAGGCTCTAAAGCCATGGTAAATGAAATGGGTATCTTCTATGACCTGTCTTTCCTTGTCTGTTTCCTCATGCCACACCCAGCAAGGCACCCCAAAGCCTATCTCACTCTTAATCCCTGAATTCTTAGTCTGAGATTCTCTTATGTCTCATACTCATGGCTGGTGTGACCAGGTAGTTCCAATGATTGAAAGGCAGTTCAGAGGCAGTTGACCTCCAAAGTTGCCTCCAGTTTTATAAATCAGCTAATCAAAATGAAACAATTACTTTGGGAACTTTTGGGCCCTTCTCCCTTTTATTTTCCTCCTCTTCCTTCTTTGCTCTTTTATTTTTTCCTTTTCATTTTGTCTTGTTTTGTCTTTTTTATATTTGTTAGTAATTCTAGGGAATATCGGTCCTTAGGGGAGATGATATCAGAAGCAGGAGCTCCATGGGCTAGCTAGCTTACTATTTTCCAATAGCTCATACTCCTCACCCATTTTTGTCTGTGATTCCATCAGGGTTACATTATGGGAATATGGTAAAGTGATTTCTTTTGGTTTTATTGGTCCCTTAACCTTGCCTGGATTATTCCACCTACCAATGGTGACAGGAAGAAACCACCATTGTGATGTCCATCCTCACCATCATCTTCCTTCAATGCTCTCTGGAAGCATCTGGACAAAACCCAGAGGGTTCATCACAGAGCCTGCAGCCTGCTATGCAAAGACAAGAACCAAGGGCCACAGAGATGCAAATAAGACAATAAATGATAAGGAGATAGCTATACATGAATAAGTGTGAGAAAGCGGAACAGTGCTGGTGTCCTCCTCCCCTCCTGCTATGTGTGTGTGTGTGTGTGTGTGTGTGTGTGTGTGTGTGTACAGGGTAT
>NW_022196898.1:41427880-41437424 GCF_008632895.1 Mastomys coucha | reverse complement strand
GCCTTCTCTGAGCACACATGCAGCCCTCCCAGCTATGAACGGTGTCCGATTTGAAAAGTAAACACACCACAACAATCCTAGCACCTCTGTGAAGTGACTTGGTTGTCCACGTGCACCACCTACAGTGCTATCTGAGTGATGAATGCCTCTGGGATGTGAGTGTCAGCTGAGCATGTCTGTTGAGAAATGGGCTCCTCCCAAGGACCCAGATGGACTGGAATCTTATAAAAGCTTCTCTGGCCATACGCTGTTCAGTCTTCTGCCTAGCAAGTGTCAAGTTCCAGTTGGAGAACTGAGTGAGTCTTCTTCCTGTGGAGCCAAGGTCTAGTAAGTATCAAAGCGGGGTCTTGGGGAGGAAGCTGGGAAGAACGGAAGACAGAAAGGAGGAGGTAGGATACAGCCAGAATGGAGCTGTTGGAGTGCGGCTGCCAGTGAGCCAGTCTTTCGTGTTGCCTTTGAAGATGCAAAGGCCAGGCATGGCACTGACCTTTGAGAGGTCTTCCAGTCTGTAAAGAGCTTTGAGTAGTCCAGGTCTTTAGGTTCCCTGGTTAGGTTATTCCTGTTCTTTGCTATGACTAGCCTTTTCCTTATAATGTGGAGGACAGGCAAGAAAGAATGTGCAGAACATGCTTTTGTGTTTTTGAATTCTCTAGACCCCAAAACGGAAGGACACAGGTAGTCTTTGTGTGTTTTCTGACCTATGTGATGCTTATACAATATCAACTGAGATTACCACTTGAAAGGGCTGTGTGGTCAAAGTACAGTTGGGAAAGGGCTGAAACAGAGAGATTTTTGATTGAGTCATATAGATAAATTGCAGCTGTCTGTTCTTTATTTTCCACCATGGAGATCTTGGATGGTCCTTATGTCAGTCAGGGACACTGCATTGATCTTTTTCATATTCTGCTTCCTGCTCTGTGCCTCTGCCACTGGAAACACCTGTTTGAGTTTGTTTCTTTGCTTCCCTCCTTTTTTCTTTCTTTCCTGTATCTCTCTTGCCCTAAAGCCAGACAGACTATTTTGTAAGCCAAATACCCAAAATTCTGTGTTTCCATGAAAGGAAAGAAAAGGCAGGGTTTTAAAAAAGGTGGTCTTTCTTTCAGATTCATCTTGACAAACGCCGAGATGTCTCAGCAGGGTGCCAAAGGCTTTTCCAAAGGGTCTTCCCAGAGTTCCGCCCCCTGCCCCGCCCCGACTCCTGCTCCCGCGTCCTCCTCCTCCTGCTGTGGAGGCGGCTGCTGCAGAGGCTGCGGGGGCGGCTGCGGTGACTCCGGCTGCTGTGGCTCCAGTTCCACCGGCTGCTGCTGCTTTCCCCGGAGACGCCGCCGGCAGCGCTCTGGCGGCTGCGGCTGCTGCTGCGGAGGAAGCCAAAGGTCTCAACGCTCCTGCAACAATCAGAGCTCAGGCTGCTGCTCCGGTGGCTGTGGCTGCTGAAAGTCTACAGAGCTGCTCCGGAACAGCTGGCACCGCACAGCGTCCTCTCTGTTGCTCTCACCCAGCCCTCCATAGTAGTAACAGGAAGGACCGGCCTAGGAATTTGGTTCCCCTTAAGCTAACTGCACTTTGATGTTCAGAAACTTCACTCTGTTCTTAGACCTGTCCTCTAATGTTGATTTTCCTCCCAGGGGATAAAAGTCAGGGGTGGGACCTCAGATCATGCTCTGGGCAGGAGGTTGTGCACAGTAGTGTTCGAAACAGGCCTACTGATTTGATTTTCGCCTGGAGACATTATAATAAAGCTTCTACCTCCTATGAACGCTTCTTTTCCTATTTATTCCTTCATCCATGCCTTCATTTTTCTTATTTTATTCCCTTTTATATTACCTACCCCTCAACGGCTCATGCCTGAAGGAGAACACATCAACTGTCTGCGAGTTCTAAGGATTTGGGGTTGGCAGTCTCATCTACTTTGTGTAATGATTCACTGAGGTGACTGCTGCTGCGTCCATTTTACAGAAGGGAAACTAACGTTAAGCTCAGAGTCACTTCGATATGCCTGCAAGATGGAGATGACTGCAAGATTCGGGAGATCATTTTGCTAATTGCTCTGCTTAGCTTGGTCTGCTCTAAGTGGTCTGGAAACTCGAATTCCTCTTAGAGCAAGCCCCACCCCCTCCCCAGGCCTAGACAACCGAGGGAGTCTAGTTTGAAATGGCAAGTTCAGGAATTTGAATTCAGTTCTGCTGAATGTTCTTTCTCTTAGTTCATCTTTTCCTTTCCTCGATTCTTTTCTACTTCTTCCCCCTTTATCCTATCCTTTCCTCTTTTTTTCTTTTTCTGGTGGAAGACCTTGGATGAGAACAATTTCTATGCTTACCAGGAGCCTGGAGCACACCCTCTTTTAGGTCTGCTCTATGCAGCTGAGGCACGACCAGGAAGCTCAGGTCTCCCCTGTCTGTGGCAGCTGGAGCAAACTGTACTTGTACGGGAGTCTTTGTAAGCACAGAGTTTACCATTCAGGTTAGGTAAGACTTCTCAGTCTGACGTCCTTTAGGTTCAGAAGATACTGTATAATAGCGGTAAAAAAAAATAACACAAAGCTAGCTAATATTCGTTGAATATTAATTTTGTTCCAGATACAAGAATGTAGCACAGAACAGATGTGCATATATTCATTTAATTTTAATAATCTCAAGAATAAGTTTTGATTTCCCTAGTTTTAAAAGTGTGAGTAGATTGGGATTCAGAAACTCAGGTATCTGTGCAAGGTTTCACAGGCAGTGAGTGTCCTAGGCCTCTGATGGGGAATGATGGGGACAAGACTTAAACTGAGATCCACAGGCATCAAAGTCCATGGAATCCACTCAGTGCCATTGAATCCACTCTACTGCAATCCTGGAAACCACCACTGCCTGAAAGAAGGGACACCTGGGCTTCTGTGGACACACCCAGGCTCTTAGAAAATTGCAGCCTGACTGCTCTGCATCAGTGACTGCTGAGCTGTGTGGCATCTGCCCAGCAGCCATCTGCTCAGAGGCAAAGTTAGAAATGCACGACTGATTCATCCATGCTGTGAAAAGCCGAAACTAGATGACATCCTATGTGGGGATGGTTGGAAGGACAGTCAGTCCTACCCTGCCTCTCACTTCGGGGTTCTGAGATTTGGTGTTTCCATGCTTTGATTGCACTGTTTACGAATAGATGACCTCATTGAGGCCCTGCCTCCTCCATACCAGTGATGTGTTGTGAAGCAACAGGCCTCATGACTTGTTGGACAGCAAGGCAGGAAGGGTGGGCTTGCCTGACTCAGAACGTACTGGTATGGCAGTGTGAGGAGCAGGGAATGCAGGGACTGAGTTCTGGGAAAGAGAGATGGCAACTCATTACAAAATATGTGAGTCTCTAGCAGTATATGTCTTTGACCACAGATACATTGATGTTCATCAATTGGCCAGTTGTGAGGATGGAGGGCCCACTGTTCCCTCTTGTTCGAGAAATACAGACATGTGGAGATGTGGAAGGAAACACATGGTTATGGGTTCTTCCTTTCCAGGCAGCCGAAGGCTTCAGGTGCTTAAGACATCTTTCTGGTAATATTGGCAGTTGGATATTGTCTTCACTAAAAAAGAAACCTGGGATTCCAGCATACAGGTTTGCTCCTAAGATCAGACTTACACTGTGAACTTGGCACTCTTTCACTTACTGATTAAAACACTGCCACAAGCAAAGTGTGCCATTGTTTCTTGATAAGTAAATGGAAGCACAGAACTATCTTAAGATGTCACAATTTCTAATCAGAGGACAAAATTTTGAACAGAGTGTTTCTGACTCCAAAATCAACATTATGGACACCCCTCCCCCTTTTTGTCCTATGCAATTTAAGAAGGAGAAAAACTTCTGATAGAAACAGGAGAAAGAATCCAATGAATTGTTGGGAATAAAAATAGATCTCTGAAAACATGTCCTCAAAGGAAAGAGGAGAGGCCAGGCTACAGGTGGCTCCAAATGCCAATTATATAAATTCAACAGTGTTGTATTTGTGGCATAGGAAAACCCCTCTTAAGGAAGAATTTGGAAAGACAAAAATTGACCTACAGAATATCTATAGCAAAGATTAGGATGCTCTGGAAACCTAGAAAGACTATATCAATAGGCAGCTACAGTGACCCAGGCTTGAGATAAGGATCTGAACCTGGCACTGGGCAGGAAAAGGAAATGACAGGTGGGAAAAGCATTTGCCTAGAGGAAAAAAATAGAGAGACTTGGGTGTAGCATTGGGGTATATGAAGACAAATCAATTAAGATATCACTGGGGCTTTGTACCTGGTCACTAGAAAATGACAGTAACATTGACAGAGAAGTGGAGAGTGAAAGAAGAGGTGTGGAAAGGAGAGGGAATCCTACCCACGACACACTGGATTTGAGGAGCTGCCAGGGTATGAACAAAAACCAGTACTGTGAAGCAAAAAATGAGGATAATCTTTGAAAACGGATTTGACAATATCTGGATAGAGAGGAATAAACTCTGTGGAGGTGGGAACCCAATCTTTGGCAATGAATGTAGGTTACTTCTGCACTGAAAGTTGTGAAGGAGAGGAAGAAGAAGAAGAAGAAGAAGAAGAAGAAGAAGAAGAAGAAGAAGAAGAAGAAGAAGAAGAAGAAGAAGAAGAAGAAGAAGAAGGAAAGAAAGAGGAGGAAGAGGAAGAGGAGGAAGAGGAAGAGGAGGAGGAGGAAGAGGAGGAGGACGAGGAGGAGGAAACACCTGGTCTGTTTTACTCATTATAGAAAGCTTGTGTAAAACTAGAAAATTAGACACTGAACACTGGAGATGCCTGTTTGATATGTATTGCTTAGTCAATCTTGCCACCATGAGATATCTAAGGTGAGTTGAGGAGAATGAGCAGGAAGAAGCTGAATTCCAAAAGGGGGTCAAAGATGAAGGCAGAAAACTCACTCAGGTTTTATCTGGGCAGCTCATCAGGCTGCTTTCAAGTCTTGGGTTCTAGAAATTCAGGCTGAGGAGAAGCAGGACAGAACAAGGTTGCAGAAGGTAAACGTTGTCACCTAGTAAGTACAGACACATCGGGGCTTCTTTCTCATTGCTTAGTCAACCTTCCACCATTAGACACAGAAAGAAGTTCCATCTGGAGGGACAGTAGTTCCTTCCTCCTTAATTTGGTAGAACTTGTTAAACAGGCAGATTGGTATCATAGTGAGTAAGGAGAAAAATCCTCTTTGCTGTGTATGACGCTGCAGCAGATTCGAATGATTTGGCTCTGATAAATCTGAACTATGTCAGCTTGGCTCCCAGGATAAAAGACAGCCCTAGAAAGGCAAGTATCACCTCCTCTCTTATAAATACTGACCAGGGTGAGGACAAAGGCTTCTAATCTATCTCATTCCATGATGCATCTTGTTAAGAATGCTGTTGTTAGAAGGATTAGGGAGATGGTTCAGTGGAAAAGAGGAACGGTGTTCAAATCCCTAGCACCTGTGTAAAAGGAAACAAAAGCAAAAATCTTGGCATGGCTATGCATGCCTGTAACCCCAGCACTGGGGAGCAGAAATAGGCAGATCCTGGGAGAGCTTGCTAGCCAGCTGGCTTAGGTGAAATGGTAAGCTCCCATTTCTCACCACATGTAATCAGGAAGTAAGAAGAAAGTAATAGCAGAGAGTGGACATCATGCTCTGACCTCCACATTCATGCATGGACCCATACACCTGCATGCTCATGTGTGTACCACATATACATCACAGCACTTGCACACCACAGACAGATAGCCTGTTAGTTTTATTGTCAATGATGTGTTGACAATAAAACTGTGTTGGATCTGCTTATTTGCTTCCAACCCCCCAACCATTTTTTTCTGCCAGTTTGAAGTTAATAAGAGAGTTAAATAGTAGTGTGATAAGTCCTTGAAGCCATCACCACATGTAATCAGGACTACACACAAGTGACAGTTCACACTGATCTCGACAAAGAGTTGTTTGGACTTAATGCTGGAGATGGTGTTGGTTAAGCTGAGAGAATAGAAAAATATTTAAATTAAAGAAAACAGCACCAAGGGTGAAGACAGAGAGATAAACACATGTTCTACATTAAATTTTAAATGAAGGGATCTCGAGGAGGTCAAAGGAGGTGAAGATTATACACAGCTGGTCAGGGATCAAATGAGGCTAACTCTTATATGGTCTCTAAAGCATCTGAAGCTTTATCCTAGAGGCAGAATGAAGCATGGCATTTTAACATTTATATTTATTTATTTATGTATTTATTTGTATTTATTTATAGAATTTCCCACATGGATACAAAGTATTTTGATTATATCTAGCCACCATTCCCCTCACCTATATTTCCCATGGGCCTTATCCTCAGTCTATTCCCAGTCTAACATCATGTCACATTTGTTAAAAAATGTGAGTCCAATTAATGTTGTTCATATGAGCACAGGTGTGGAGTCATCCACTGGCGCATGAACAACCTACCATTAGCTATAATCTCAAAGGAAAATGGCTTTTCCTTCCACAGCAAACATCAACTGTCAATAGCTCCTCAGCTAAAGGTGGGGCCTTAGAGCCCCTCCTGCATCTATGCTAGATTCTGACTGGCTTAACCATGTGTAGGTGACCACAGGTGCTCTGAGCTTGCATGGCCAGGATCATGGCACCTTCAAAACTGTTAGATCTCTCAGCTCTTTTTGAACACATAGAATATGCCTTAAGAAACCAGAGCACTTCCTTCCTTCCTTCCTTCCTTCCTTCCTTCCTTCCTTCCTTCCTTCTTTCCTTCCTTTCTTTCTCTCTTTTAGTGTCTTCTCCAATTTCTCAATTCTTATTCACAGTCTTTTAGAGAGTCCTTACCATACTTGCCTCCACCAAGTAATTCTTGTCCCACCAACCATTGTGCAATATCATATCGATCCAGTCACCAAATCATCTCTCAACTCCACATCCCATGATGATCCTTCCTCATTCCCGAGGGTCTTAGGCCTCAGTCAGGCACTGCCCAGTTCTGATCAAAGCTTACCCTTCCACCCTGGGCTCTGCTCTTGTATCAGCTTTCCAATTTGTTGGTCCACCCCCATCCTCTTCTGTCTGTCTCTTTCTTGGTTTCTCTCCTCTCTCTCTCTCTCTCTCTCTCTCTTTCTCTCTCTCTCTCTCTTTCTCCCTCTCCCCCTCTCCCCCCCCTCTCATTTTTTTTGAGACAGGGTTTTTCTGCATAGCCTTGGCTGTCCTGGGACTCACTCTGTAGACCAGGCTGGCCTTGAATTCAGAAATCCACCTGCCTCTGCTCCCAAGTGCTGTGATTAAAGGCGTGTGCCACCACTGCCCAGCTTTAAGTCTGAACATCATACCTAAAGCTCTGACTTTTTCTTTCTATAGGAGACCTCATTTGTTCATTTATTCATGCATGCACTATGACATCAGGTGTCTTTCTCAGTCACCTTCTATCTTATTTTTTGAGTCTGGCCCTCTTACTGAACCTGGAACTCTCCAATTTGGCTAGACTGGCTGTCCAGCAATCTCCAGGATTTCACATGTCTCTACCTGCCCCAGTGCTGGGGTGACTTATGCCGCACCTGGCTGGGGATATGAACTCACAATCTCCTGGTTGTAGAGCAATCACTTACCACCCCAGCCCCTGCTGTGGAATCTTTGACACTTTTCTTCTTGCTTGTTTTGTGTTTACACAGGCTGTCCTTTCTTCTCCAATAATTGTCCTTTCTGCTATTTATTTCCTATTTTATATCATCATCATCATCATCATCATCAAACATTAAGGAAAGAATTTGTAAGTCAATGATCTAGGTAAGTCATCTATCATGTGACACCAGAAGGGGCTAGTGCTGGATATATATCTTAATTTAAGCCTTCTGTGTGTGTGTATGTGTGTGTGTGTGTGTGTGTGTGTGTGTGTGTGTGTGTGTGTGTAAACAAGCCATTTACAGAGAGGTTAGAGTTCTGTATAGTAAATTTTATTACAAGTCTTTTATGTTTATATATAAGGTAAAAAAAGAAGTGACATACAGCGTGTAAAGGACACTTCTCCTGACTCGCCCAGTAATTACCCTCACTTCTGCTGCTTTTTATTGTTAGCATTTGTTATTTCATCTACATTTTTGTTTTTCTTCTCACCCTTGTCTTAGTTACTTTTTTTATGGCTATGGTAAAACCTCATGACCAAGGCAAATGAAAACAAATGCATTTAATTTGGGGGCTCATGGTTTCAGAGGTAGAGTTCATGACCATCAATGATGGTGAGGGACATGGCAGCAGGCAGGCTGGCATGGCTCTGAAGCAGTAGCTGACAGCTTGCCTGAGTGGTTTCATATTTATATTGTGTCTTGATATACAAACAGGAGGTAGAAAGAGCTCATTGGGAATGGTATTGGCTTTTGAAACCTTAAAATCCACCTCCAGTGACACACCTCCTCCTACAAGGCTACGAGGCCATATGTCCTAATCCTTACCAAATGGTTCCATCAACCATGGGCCAAGTATTCAAATAAATGAGTCTATGGGGTCATTCTCATTCAAACAACCACACCCTGCTTACCATTGCTTTAGATGATTCTTTCCTTTGAAATTCAGCTGTTATTTTCCTAAATTAAATATTCTGATAGTTCTTCTTAGCCACTGTTAAGGTAAGATAATTCTTAGCTGAAAATAACTTGGTCCTCAACATTAAGTGACATTTTAGCTTAATATAGAATTCCAAGTTGGAAAAGATGACCTTGGATCCCTGGTGATAAATGATTACAGTGTTTCCTGACATTAGTGGTTAAAAGGGTGCTGTAAGCTTAATTTTCTTTTGTGGAGGTAATCCGTTACATCTCCTCACATGGTTTTACATTTTCCCTTGATATTTATGTTTTTGAGGATTCATGACTTCCATCCTGTCTTGAAACTTTTAAACCAATATCTCTTCCAATATCTTCTCTCACTTTGATGCTTCCTTTTGAAATGCTCATCAGATGCACAGGACTTTTGTTTTCTGTTTTTTTAGAAAACCACTACATTCTAAGTTATTTCATTATGGAGTCCATCCTCTGTGGGTTGCTTATGTATCCACTCAGCCAATTGTGGGTTGAGAATATAAATAAAAGCATCTGTGTACAGAATTTTCCTTTACTCCCTAAACAGTATAGTAAAGTAATTTTTTGCATTATATTAGTATCACATTTGTATTGTATCAGGCATCATAATTATTCTAGAGATTACTTAAAGAATTTAAGAGGATTGCATAATTGCATGTTAATACTGTGCCATTTTATGAAATGTTTTGAGCATCCTTGGATTTCAGTATCCTAGAGATCTTAGAATGCATCTTCCAGGCTGATGGAAGATTATATTTAACTTTCAGTTTTTTATTTCTTTTCAAACAATATATATTGTTTAGTATAGCAGGATTCAAGCATGGCTCAAAATGTAAGGGCATCTGCTGCTAAGTCTGGTGATCTAAAGTCAATCAGTCCCTAGGATACACATGGTGGAAGGAGAGAGCTGTAAGCTGCCTCCTGACTTCTATACATTTTCCATGGCACACACAGACACAGGCACAGGCACAGGCACAGGCACAGGCACAGGCACAGGCACAGGCACA
>NW_022196898.1:41361700-41427494 GCF_008632895.1 Mastomys coucha | reverse complement strand
CAGGCACAGGCACAGGCACAGGCACAGGCACAGGCACAGGCACAAATAAATAATTGAGTAAATAAAAAATGTAACTTAAAACTTTTTTTAAAAGGTTGCTTAGAAAAAGAATGCTACAAAAATGCCTGTTTTTAGCTTGGGCTTATGTGGAGGAAAGAGAATCATCCCTTAAACTTAGAGGCACAGCCTGCAAGTCAGACGTGCCTGTCATCCTCTCTAAAGGCTTCAGACATGCCTACATTATCTAATTTACAAGAAGTTAGTCTCAGACAAGTGACAGATTACCTGGAATATCCTCAGAAACAAATTCAAATTTAATTTAGAGAGATTGCTTTTCAACATAAGCCCTGTATTCTGGCTGTAACTGAAGTCTCACTAGGATGCACCTGTGTGGAATGGTTTTTAAAGTATGCTTGCAATTTTTAACTATGAATTCAACTTCCAAGACAAGTAATGCTATAAACAGTAGGGTGAGACTACCAAAAATTTTCTGATGAAAGACCTATCGGATAAATATTATATTTTATCTTGCATGTAATAGTTTTGAGATGACTGTGCTTTGTCACTATAAACTCATCAACTATAACAGATATACTTACTACTGTGGAGTATTGAAAATGATGCAACTGTATATATGTTTGAGTACCGAGTATATGGGACTTTCCTCTACTTTCCTCTCTCTTTTGCTGAACCTAAATATTTTCTACTATAAAGAGCTTTTTAAAAAGTATGATTTAAATGCCTTAAATACAGTAAATAAGAATTGAAGTCATAAAATAGAGAGAGATTAAGAAGAACCAAATAGTCCTAAGAAAAGTTATATTAAATTGTATTTGAAGAAAAGAATGAGTGGTACAGAGAAAGGATAGCTTTGGCTACAAATAAAACACATAAAAAGATAGTATTACAGTTTGCATGTATAAAAGTAATTTACAATATAAGATTCTGTAGCAATCTGGGACTGGTTCATGTAGCGTTTCCTATCAGTAACATTTGTTTTTGATAGACTGGTAGGTGTAGCTGGGGAAATAGGACTTATACCATTAACTAGTTATAAGTTCTCTGTTTGGAAAAGCCACTCTTGTTTAAGAGCATGAAGTTTGGGGTCGGTGAGGCAGGAAGGGGATACCTGCCTAGCCATCCAGAGCACCTAAACCAGTCTTGGAGGTCAATAGTGTGAAAGATCCCATAGACAGATGACGTTATAGCCAGGATACTAGTTTTTTCATCTCTGTATCTATTTCCTATTGGGAGACCCTGTACTAAAGTCGCAGCCCACCAAGTCCTGAGAGCTCCCGAGCTTGATTTAACGTGAAGGGCTCCTTTTCTCTCTTCTCTGCCTAACCTGGTCTGGAAAGCTCGACCAAGTACTCCTTGAAAGTCACGTAAGTCCATGGCCAAATTACAGGTTCAACTTCCTCTCTCTGGATGAGAACCTGCCCTGCAAGCACCTCTTCAATGTAACTAATGCATTATTCCCATCTTATCCACCACAGCCAATAATGTGTTCTCACCCTGAAGACTCTTCTCACGCCCCAAGGTTCATATAGCCCTTGTTCACCCCGAATAAAGAGAACAAGCTGCTTCACTGAGTATCATCTAAGAGAGTTGTCACATTGAATACCGTCTTTGCCTGGACACCCTGAGGGAGGAAGTGGAATTCAGAACCACAGTTTCCCACCAGTAGTGTACAGTCCAAGCCAGTAAAAGAAAGGGATGAAGAAGGAAAGCGACAACCAGTGTGGGTCTGGTCTTTTTTTTTTTTTTTTTTAAATTAGATACGAGTCTGTTCTTTAAAAATGTCTTAGAGGTATGTCTACATCGCTCAGGAGTGAGTCACGTGACCACACTAACCCAGTGGTGGCCAGGGAATCTGCTAAGATTTAGGCATTTTGTTATTGTGGAAGAAGTAGGTTATAGATACGGAAGTAAGTCCGTAGCTCAATGACAAACAAGACTCTTTTTTCTTTTATTGATCCTTGTGTATCCAGGGCAGAAGCCAGGTCATCAGTTCTGTAGGCAGGCATCTTTACTGGTTAAGTCATCTCACTTGCTCTCTAATCCGTAGTTTACTTAGTAAGGATGCCCACCTCATTAGTTTCAAATTTATACCCTGATCTTCACGACCTTGGACCCCAAATTTCTAAGAAATGACAGTTTCCATTTCCAGAAAGCCACTTAGAGGCTTCCTATTTTGGCTTCTTTTTTTTTTTTTTTCTCCCTTCAGTAGGAATGTGAGACATTTTCTTACTTTTGTGAAAACTGAGATATTCTTTGAGGTCCATTTTAAATACATTCCCCCCTCCCCTAACATTTGAGATGACTATACATGTAAAAACTTTCCATTAAGCAGTTTTGTCAAAACTAGCAGTGGCTCTTTGGAAGGCCTTATCTGTCTTCACTGCTAAGGGAAACCAGGGTAAAGGATTTCTGTTGGCTTGTGGGGTGGTCAATGAGACTACTGTGGAGGAAGCAATGATACTGCTATGACAGTCGAAAGAAATCCAAGGACCGATGGGAAGCCTCTGGACCCTTCTGCTTTGCTACATCCCGTATCTCCTATGCTACTACCAATAGTTAGCTTCCTGGGGGACAGTGACTGTATATATGCATCTTGATGTTTCTTTACTATTTCGGCACCTTGGTTTGTATATGGAAGTTACTCAACAGAGCTGTTGATTGATTGTTGACAGCTCAGACTATGCAATTTAATCCTTGCTTTGTACTTTATACTCATCAGAAAATTACATCAAGGTGTGGTGCATTTCAAATACAAAGCAGCACATTAACCCTCTACTCCACCCAGTCCAGAAACATAGGGAAAATACCTGCACTCATTTTTGGCATTATATCCATTCCATAACTAAGTTACAATCCATAGAAGACCAGAGACGATTAAAAATATTACTTCTTTATTCCAAATAAGTTTTGAAAACCTTTTGGAGATTTGTAGTCCCAAATTTTCTATCCTTTAGCTTTTGGTGGGGTTATTAAAAACCCTGTCATCTGCCCAGTTTCAGTCTCTCTGCCATGACCTGGTTAACATTGAATGGATCAGAGATGGCGCATTGGTCTGATGGTTCATTTCATTTGAAAAATAAGTAAATTTTAAGAAAATATATGTGGCTTTGATACTAAAGTAAGCTTTCCATTTTACTGAATGATTATATCCGTTGTGGACAACAGCAATTATAAATAAGCAAAAAATGACTTCCATCAGTGTAATACCTATCTTATGGCTGACTGTATGCCTCTCCACACCACTCTTTTTTTTTCTCATCATAATGCAATAGAAGTTTTTTTTATTAGATATTTTCTTTATTTGCATGTAATTTTCTCCTTTCCCAGTTTCCCCTGCAAAGAACAAACAAACAAACAAACAAAAACAACAATAGCAAACCCCTGTTGCCTCCCCCCTCCCCATGACTGCCACCCCACCCTCTCCCACTTATTGGCCCTGGCATTCCCCTACACTGGGGCACAGAACCTTCACAGGGCCGAGGTCCTCTCCTCCTATTGATGATTGAATTTGCAATCCTCTACTATACATGTGCTGCCAGAACAGTCAGACCCATCATGTGCAGTCATCGGTTGGTGGTTGAGACCCTGGGAGCTCTGAGGGTACTAGTTAGTTCATATTGTTGTTCGTCCTAAGAGGCTGCAAACCCCTCAGCTCCATAGGTCCTTTCTCTATTTGCTAAATAAACCTATTCATGCTGCAATGCTGTTTTTCACTGGCTTGATTGTGTGCTACTCTGTATCTATCTTGATGTTGACTCTTTTTGTTTAATAAAGGATCCAGGCTGTGACTGAGTTTCCAACCCTTGAGTTTTGCTCAGTAATGTAAAACCATTTTTTCATTATAGTAAACACATAGCATACTTTGCATGCCTAACTAGTTTTCTATTTCACAGCTATCTGCTGTTTATTTAGCCACCTCCTTACTATTGGGCATTATCTTGCCTCCAATTCTTTACTATAATTAGGTACAGTGTGATGCACATCGTTTAGTCATTCAACAATTATTTGTGAAGTATGTTAACTCTGTGCAGCACTATGGAAGGGGCTGAAGAAAAAGGGGACACATTTCCTGTTGACTTCTGCTAAGGACAGAGACGGAAAATAAATATAATCAGACTATAAATAAGATAACCACAGACACTGAAGAAAACACAACAGGTAAAGAGATAGAGAATGACAGGGTCCAGCCTGTAATTTAGGCAGGGGTGGCAGACTGTGCATAGAGCTGTAGGGTAAGCCTCAGATGAACCTGCAGAGGTGGAACGCTGCACTAGGGATTAGGCAAACTCATACCATGTGGGATGGCTGGCTGCTTGGCATGCTGGCCAGTGCTGGGGCCTGTGCTTAGCCTGGCATCCACCTTTTGACCCTCCTGCTGTGCTCTGAACCACCTTGGCACCATGTGTTCCCTGTATGCCCGTGGCAAAATTGTCCCTTCAATATACAGATCCTGGCACTTTAAGAAGAGCTTTCACAGGCTAACTTAATGTCGTAATCGTTTCTAATTAATTATCTAATTAACTGGTCAAAAAGCTTCACATCTGAACAAGGAGAGGGAACAGGACAATGAGCCCTCAATTACTTTGCCTATACTTTTTCCTACCCTCTGGACCTCTACAATGATTTTCCCTTTTGACTATTTTAAAACAAAGTCCAGAGCAACATCTTTTGCCACCTTCCAATACTGAAGTACATGTCTCTAACAGATGACATTTTGAATAACTTCCTTGACATTGCTATTCCTGGCAGAAAACAAAACAAAACAAAACAATACTTTTGCAATACAAAATAATTTGTGTTCATGTTTTTGCAAAATCTTAAAAGTGCGGTTTAAGAGTGAACTTGTGCCAGGCAGTGGTGGCACATGCCTTTAATCCCAGCACTTGGGAGGCAGAGGCAAGCGGTTTTCTGAGTTGGAGGCCAGCCTGGTCTACAGAGTGAGTTCCAGGATAGCCAGGGCTACACAAACCCTGTCTCGAAAAACCAAAAAAAAAAAAAAAAAAAAAAAAAAAAAAAAAAAAAAAAAAAAAAAAAAAAAAAAGAGTGAGCTTGTTTGATTCTCAGTGCAAATTGAGCCACACATTCGGTTGCTGGGCATCTATAGTGTGCTCAGACGTTCTTTTCCCACATCATTTACTGTAGCTTACTTGGCATAAAGAATCATTCACATTTTGAGTTAGGCTAATTAATCCTTTTTGGTGCCATTTTTCCTTCTTGTGATGTCCCTACATTCCCCATTAACTCTTGAAAACTAGTAATTATATATAGAAGCTTAAGTTAAATTCAGGTTCAGATATATTTCTGGCAAGCATGACTCTGGTGTGATTGTACACGCTTGCTACTGAGCTGCACAGAAGCCTTGCACACTGTGTTACTCCTTGCACTATTGGAGGGATGTTGTCTGAGACTGACCTGTACACTTGGATGTCGGCAGTACCAGTCATTCATTCATCTTAAAGCTGCCCAGAAACCTTTCACTTAATACTATAAGTGCTTCTCAGCGATTACTACTTGAGAAGTTATTTCATGACAGATTTATAAACGAAGCTTTTCTGCCACTCATTTCTCACCTATTACCTGGAATTGTTGAAGAATTTTCTCTCCAACAGTTTCATAGCCTGAATTACAAATTACACAGAAAGCATAGCAATATCTATTAAGTTTTTGGTGTGTCCAACTTTGAGGGCAGCTAGTTGACAGATCATCAATTTCTAAAGTTAACTTTAAAAGATCACTACTATTTCCAGGGCTCTGTTGGGATATTTGTCTTATTTTTCATCCAGTGGGAGTCCTTTAAAATGGCCTCCTGTGTGGTTCTGTCAGAACCTCAGTAGGCTCCCATAACATCCCTGCTTTCTGATGCAGCATGATAATTCACCTTGTGTACTATTAGCCTCAGAGTGAGACAAGCATTTCTCCAAGGATCCCTAATGCTTTATTAGTGGGAAATAGCATTTGGAAACCTCAATGTAACCACTATGGATGCAAAATGAACTTTTTAAAAACAAAAGTATTGCTAGATCTTTTCTGTGAACATCTATAATTATATTTTAAGGAGAAAATTATTAATTATAGTATTCAATTCATAATGTTTCTAATTTAAATTTAGTGTTTCAGAACATGTAGTTAACCTCTTGGGTTCTCGTCTTATATCCTATTATTTTGAAAAATTTAGTATTTTTAAATTCACTCTACAGTAAAGCTGTGTTACTTTCTAAATGATAACAATAATATTATTATTGATAAGATCATTCAATACTTCGTAATTTTCTCTGAGATTTATTTGGTCTTTAAATAAAGATGTACAAATAACTTAATGTTGCTCGAGATGATTATTACTTCCTCTGTATCAACTTGATATAACACTAGCTAAACCCAGCTGTTTTAGTTGGATATTAGCATTTAGGGAGCTTAACAATTTTATTTTTGTTTATGCATAAAGCTATCAGAAAAGGCACACTCAACAAGGTCTAATTTCTCCTCTTGACTCCTCTTTGTTCTGTAGTTATTTTTATTGAGGTTTAGCTCATTTTTTGTTATTATTTTTTATTCTTATTTCTAACCCTTTTATTTAGTCAGGCAAGCAGTAACTATAATAATGGAGGAAGTAGCACCGCCCACTTGAGCCTAGCTTCCCTGCCTCACACTGCCCTCCACAGACTGCTCTAGGGAAGTCAAAGGGAAGAGACATTAGCTCACAAGTAATGCTCGATAGGTGTCTCATTTCAACTACCTTCTTGCTTCACCAAAGATCCCGCCCACTCTAGGATACGTAAAATAACTATGAGAGCTATTTTTGGACTCCACTTACTGCTGAGTGTACAGTCAACAATGTATGACCACACAGGTGCGCGTTGTCACTTCCTGCTTACACTGCTATGATGAAGAGCTGAGGGATACAAAGACATTGAGTAACTCCTGAGCCAAGCGTGGGGACAATCCCCGTGAGGAAAGTGGTCCTGACGTTAACGAAAAACATAGTTCAGGGAATAATTATGGTTTCCTAAAGTCTTAGTTGTTATTCTGGACGTTTTAAGAGTAAAACTTGGTGAAATGTTCCCGTAGTTTACAACCTTGTATTTTTTTCTTTCTACTTTAATTTAATTTAATTTAATTTAATTTAATTTAAAATGGTATTGGCAACTAGGCAGAAGATGGGGACCTGACTTCCTTGATACACTTTTTTATTGAATATTTTATTTATTTACATTTCAAATGTTATCCCCTTCCCTGATTTTCCCCCCAGAAACCCCTTATCCTGCCCCCCTCCTGCTTCTATAAGGTTCCCCACTGCCCCCGTCCTTCCCGTCCTCACATTCCCCTACACTGGGTCATTGAGCCTTTATGGGACCGAGGGCCTCTTTTCCCATTGATGCCCAACAAGGCCATCCTCTGCTACATATCTGGCTGGAGCCATGGGTCTTTCCATGTTTACTTGGTTGGTGGTTTAGACCCTGCGAGCTCTGGTTGGTTGATATTATTATTCTTCCTATGGGGTTGAAAACCCCTTCAAATCCTTCAGTTCTTTCTCTAACTCCTCCATTGGGGACCCTGTGATCAGTTCAATGGTTGGCTGCAAGCATCCCCCTCTGTATATGTCAGGCTCTGGCAAAGCCTCTCAGGAGACAGCCATATCAGGCTCCCGTCAGCATGCACTGCTTGGCATCCAAAATAGTCTCTACCTTTGGTAATAGGGTAAGTGTACATGCAAGGATGTTAGATTCCTAGGATATTACTAATTATGAAAGGGGCTCCTTACCAAAAGGGCGCCTCACTGAAGGGGTTCCTCAGAATTCCCTCAGCTCCCCGGGTTGCTTAGAAGAGATGCTGAACTGGCCAATGCAGTAAAATTCTTTTAAAGCCTACAGAAACTTCAGTCACCTGCTTAAGCCTGCCTCCTAAGACAATATGGAAGCAAAACATAAACCCCTCCTGACACCTCCCTCCGCTTCCCTTCCTCCCCTCCCCTCCCCTCCTCCCCTCCCCTCCTCCAGCCCCCAACCTTCTGTACTCTTTCTCCTCTCCATCTCCATTCCTTTACTTCTTATCTTTCCCCTTTTACTTTTCTTTTTTCTTCCCCTCCCTTTCTCGTCCCTCCATTTCCCTTGGCTCTCCCACCCCCTTCTTTTTCTTTTCTCCTTTTCTCCTTACCCTCTTTCTTACCCCTCCCTCCTCTCTTTCGTTTCCGTCTACTCTTTTCCCTTTTCTCCCTCTCCTCTGCCCCCCTGCTCCTCCCTCCTTCCCCCTTTTTCCTGGACTATTTTCTGGATTTTATTGGGCAGGCAGGCAGGCAGGCATCTAGGCAGGTTTTAATTCCTACAAGTCTAGAACATGACACATACTTTTAAAATAATGATAATGATAATAATGATAATAATCATAGTAATAGTAATAGTGATAATAACTTCAGGGATTTTCCTCCAGTAGTTACCAGTCTGTCAAATGGAATGACTTGTTAAGGGTTTTGGACCCTGCCATCACTGCCGTGAACACACCAGCCTACTCAGGCTTCAGTCTCCATTAATATACGCTATTGAAAGAGCTAAGTGTAGGTGAAAACCATTGTTTTTGTTAATGTTGAGCCTAAAATGTCTTTCTGTTTAGGTCTGCTTCCTCAGACAACCTGGAAGCAAAATCTTAATCTCTCCTGGGACCAACCCTCCTGCCTTCCCCTACCTCTTCCTCCCCCCTCCCCAGCTTCTCTCTCACCTTATAGTTGCCTAGGTTTTTTTTTTTGTTTTGTTTTGTTTTGTTTTGTTTTTTAAAGCCATTTATAGTTTTTTTGTGAGGTGTATTCTTTGTCTTTTTAAAAATTTATCTTGTGCTTTTTAATGTGAGATTTTGGTCCTTGTTAAGTAATTATGTACCACTTACACCTTCTAGTCATAATATTGTTGAATATATGCTATAAATACTTTACTCAGCTTGTATGTTTATTTCCCTAAAAACAAAAACAAACAAACAGAAACCCCAAAACCCCTTGTTCCACTAATTTTCTTTTTTAAATTTTATTTTTTTTACACTCCATATTTTATTCCCCCCATCCACCCTCTGACTGTTCCACATCCCATACCTCCTCCCCACCCTCCTATCTCTACATGGATGTTGTCACCCCACACTCCACCTGACCTCTAAATCCCCTGGGGCCTCCAGTCTCTTGACATAGTCAATAAAACAGATCGGCAACCTACAGATTGGGAAAAAAACTTCACTAACCCCACAACCTATAGAGGGCTAATATCCAGACTATATAAAGAACTTAAGAAGTTAATCACCCAAACCCCAAACAACCCAATTGAAAAAATGGGGTATAGAAGTAGACGTAGAATTCACAACTGAGGAATCTAGAATGGCTAAGAAGCACCTAAAGGAATATTCAAAGTCCTTAGTGATCAGAGAAATTCCAATCAAAAGGACCCTGAAATTCCACCTTATACCAATCAGAATGGCTAAGATCAAAACCTCAGGTGACAACACATGTTGGAGAGGATGTAGAGAAAGAGGAACAATGCTCTTCCATTGCCGGTAGGATTGCAAATTGGTACAACCACTCTGGAAATCAATCTGGAGGTTCTTCAGAAAATTGGAAAAAGATCTACCTGAATATATACCAGATATACCACTCTTGGGAATATACCCAAAAGATGCCCCGCCATGCCACAGGGGCACGTGTTCCACTATGTTCATAGCTGCCTTATTTGTTCCACTAATTTTCACTCCCTGTTGGTTGCATACTTAGTGGACCTAAAGGCTAGGTCTGCTCTGGAGCTTTTTCCAGAGGACTGAGGGACATTGGCCTCCAGTGGCCGCTAGGTGGCTCTGCACCAAGGCTTCTGCACAGTGGCTGCTGCTGAATACAGTAACCAGACAAAAATGCACCAGCATAAGTGATAAGAGACCCTTGGGCTGACTTGGGGTATAACCGTGCGGTGGTTCTTGTGGATTCAAAGCAATCCTCTCTCAGGCCCCAAGCTCATTGCAGATTGTTAGGGGAGTGGACAGGGCGAGGGTGAAGATTTCCAGTAAGGGGAAGCTTTTTCATTTCCTTCCTTCCAACTCCAAGTTCCCCGCTTCTCTCTGGACAGGGGGCCAAGGGATTTTAGAAGAGGTTTAGAAAGTTCTCTTCTGGTGCCAGTGGCAGTCTTTCGTGAGTGTTGCAGTGTAGGTGTGCGAATTCTGTTTAATTAATTCACTTATGCATTTACCCTATAGCCACTGATCTTGCCTAAACACTGACTCTCCTGAGAGAGGAGGACTTACAAATGAAAAAAATATAAATTCTTTTCTTGAGTGACTGAAAGAGCATTGAGGCAGACCAAGCACCCAAGTAGCTAGGATCCAATATGGTGAATTATGTAATGTACATGGGTGAGACATCTTCATGCCTTAGGTCAGAGCCTTTGAGTGACAGTGAGCCTAAGGAATGACAAATCCCAATACTGTTACTTGCTATTGTTGGAGATGGTGGACCAGATAAAACCTTTGTCTTGGTCAACCATACTTGTCAGAAACAGAGGTGTTGGACCCATCTCTGTACAAGGGCAACTGACTGAAGCTGGACACCCAGGTACAACTAATGGGATCTTAGTCTTAACAAAGGTCCCTGAGGAAGAGATAAAGCTACCAGGTAGGTCATAGTGGGACCGAAGTCAGAGAACACAGTGGACCATGGATTTTTAGGAAGAGTAGTAGCTTAATCAGAAGGATAGGTATGGGAAGTTCAGACATTCCTAAGCTGTGCTGTATCTGTTTTGATTTTTTAATGATGTATACAAATTACTGAATAAATTCAAATATGCACAACAAATGTGTATATATGTGAATGTATGCCCACATGCGCACGCGCACACACACACACACACACACACAGAAAGAGAGAGAGAGACAGAGAGAGAGAGACAGAGACAGAGACAGAGACAGAGGCAGAGAGACAGAGAGAGACAAAGAGAGGTCAACTTTGAAACTTACCACAGTGTGGTCTTATATAATGGCAAAGTCAGAAGGATCTAGAGGAAGGAGACAGCAGTGAAGTGATTTCAAGAAAATGAAGAACTGCAGAGATGTTTAAGGTAAAGTCAAGCATAAAACATTAAGACTCTGTGCTAAGATGACAGCATTGGAAAAACAAATGTAAGGAATGCTATGTGACTATCTAGGTGGCCATAGATTTTAAGAGTCTAGGAAACTGTAGGGCAATAGGAATAATTTATATAAGCTGGATTATCTAATGGAGATTATTGCAAATATGAATGGTGATTGAGTGTATGTAATGAGGTTATTATTCACACTTTGCTTCTTGGACATAAGTTCTCATATCATTCATGAAATTGTCTTCAGTGCTATCATGAAGGATGACAGCAACATTTATAAGGAGCTCCACAGTGATATATTCCTTCTGATAATACCATTGAGTCCTTGGGCATTGCTGACAGGGTCAGAGGGATGCCTGGCTCCAGATGTCAGTGGGGTCACTACTGCCTCCGTGGCATCCATTGACTATTGATCTTCAGTGGTGCCAGTGTGCCTCAAGACCATGACGCTGCTTCTCTCTTGGTGTCATCAAATGCTTCCAGGCCACTGAAATGCTGTGCCTGTTCTTCACAAAGCCAAGGGTAAAAATTAAATTGACATTGACTTGTTTATTATACCACTACCATCATAATCATAGTACATCATTTAGTATTTTATCTTTGATTTCCTCAAGTGTCCTGTCAGCAAAATAACTAAAATGATGAAAGATCTATAGGAAGTAGACTTATTTAAGATATATATTTTCTTATTCTAGTTTACTAAGGCATTAGGGGTCTATCTCTTCCTGAAATACGGCACCACCAAAAATTATGCTAAAGATATTTTAAAGCACACACACATGTCATGTATATGTACATATTAAAATACTAGCATTTGAGAAACCTGATATTACTATTGTCAATCATGATTTTACTCATCTAGTAAATTTATGAAAATATGTAGAAGTGCTCTCTATTTTTTAAAAACTTAAATGTTGCAACATGAAATAAACTATGTACTTCCTAGTTATGGGTTGGGATAAGTCTCCCTGCCCTGACACCCATGAAGGCATGAGTATGGGGATGTAGTGAGGGGGTGAAAAAAATCAATCTCCCATCGGGGGTGTGATCCTGGGCTTGTGCTAAGCTGTTCTAGCTGTTGTGGAAACAGGCCTGAACCAGATGTATTGACCATCATCAAATCTAACATAACTGTATCTAAGGTTTTACTTAGTTTTGTGGCTTGTTCCTCAGCTTATTAAAGCTACATATGTGCTCACTACACTGCAGAGAAACTAAATGCCTTCCTATGGCGGTTGTGACATAAACCCACTAGAATGCAGCTGTATGAGTGGAGTGTATATTTTGTTTCTCACTCTCTTATCAGTGCTTACAATGTTTGGTATACAAAATAGCTCAATTTAAATTTAAATATAAAAGAATTATTAAATAAACAGTTCTGGATCTGGATATGATGGGTCTGGAGAATGCATTTCTGTCTCCATGACCTTCCTGCTTGAGGTGGAGCATACAAGCATTACTTCAGGTTTCCTGAGCCCTTATTGCAGTGTCAGGTCTGGATTTTACTGACTGTCATATTTAGGATTTTTATTGCAGTAAACATTATGACCAAAAGAAACTAAGGAAAGAAAGGATTTATTCATCTTATAGTTTGTAATTCATCATTGAGGGATGTCAGGACAGGAACTCATTCAGGGAAGGAACCCAGAGTCAGGAGCTGAGGCAGAGGCCATAGAGAAATGCTGCTATTACATTGCTCAGCTTGCATTATTATGGCACCCAGGACCTCCAGTACATGGTTGGTGCTGCCTACAGAGAGTTGTGCTTGCCATCTCATATCAGTCATCAACCAAGAAAATGCACCACAGATGTGCCCACAAGCCAGTCTAGTGGAGGAATTTCCTAAATGAGGTTTCCTCTTCCAGAATGACTCTAGGATCTATCAAGATGACATAAAATTATCCAGCACAATGATCTGGTCCCATTTTTCCACCTAAGACAGATTTACTAATATTTGGAATCGTGATCTTACTTTCTGAGTGGGCTCTTGAGGTACTGGTAAATTTCTAAGACTTAACCCATAGGTCCCACCAGACAGCATCTCCCCATTACTCTGCCTATGGGCTGGATGTTTCCTGGTGACTATTCATATGCAATCACAAATGTTTCAGGAAGGAAACAGGAGATAATGTATCCTTACATAAATCTGCCATTATTTCTGTGTGGGAGTCTACAAATCACAAATAATTGTATAGTTAAGCCTTGAAATCTCTCATGTATTAGGAAACAATTTTTTACTTTAAAGTCAAGTTCTTCCATCCTTTCATTTTCTCTCTCTTCCTCTCTTTCTCTCTCTTCCTTTATCTCTGAATTATGATTCAGTATTCTTGTCACATGGTGAGTACTACTACTCAAATATTCCTCACATGTTGGTGTTACAAATAGTCTGTCTATGTCTGTGTATCCAAGACATGTTATACTATGAATTCCACTATATCTTGTCTTCAAATTATTGTGCGAACCAGTTGGTCCAGGCTGTGTATTTGAGAAAAGATCTAACCTATACTCCTATTATAGGCTGTTTGTTTTTATGCCTTTCTGTTTTTAAAGGAACTTGATGTCCATGAAAGCTGAAGGGGAAACATTTGAAATTTGGGAATACTGACACTTCCTAATAAGAAAATGTCAATATTCAAGTTAGAAGTCAGAATAATTTTTATCTACATTAATATGAGGATATGAATTAAGCAAATTAGCAATTTAACCTAAAAGTAAATATAGTCAACATTACAACTTAATTTATTCATTTACTATGGATATGTCATTTTTGTCTTCTAAGAATTAAGTATATTGTTATGGATTGGAGTTAGAGTCCAGGACAGAACTTGCAACAGTAGTGTGAGAACAGTTGCTATGGCTATGGCTTCACTTGCACCATTGTGAGTGCTCAGTTTTCATTCTTGGAAGAGGATTTCTAAGATATATTTTTGCTTTCTTGGAATTATTTTAAGGCATACTCTGGGTTTTGGATTATCATATTGCTTCACCATCATATCAACCATTTCCAGTCAGTATAGAATGCCACTTTGGGTTCACAGCAAAACTGGTAGTCTAGGTACAAGATGAAGTAGCATGGTCAGTTGACTGTGTTTCTGTGTAAAGTCTGGAACAGCACTGTTCTTTCGTGGCAGGGTCCTAATGAACCCATAACTCACATGAATTCGTAATTTAGAAAGGATTCTTTTCCTTGGTTTGGAGCAAACCAAAAAAAGCACAGTGGTTGTAGCCTGGCTGCTGTAAGTTTTGGTGAGTTATGATAAACTGTGATGATAATTCCACCTTATTTGACACAATAGGAGTACCCATTGGGAAGTATTGCTTCATAGAATAATTGAGAAACTATGTCACAGAATCAGGATAACTCTTTAGTTTTTCTAACTTATTTATTCCAAATGCTAATTAAATATTTTTACATTTAGTTAGCATTCATTTATAAAACCAGGATCTTTTTTCCCCAAATTTTCTTTTCTTCAAGTTTACCCCCCTACTCCCCCCCCCTTTTTTTCTTTTTTTGGTTTTTCGAGACAGGGTTTCTCTGTGTAGCTCTGGCTATCCTGGAACTCATTCGGTAGATCATGCTGGCCTCGAACTCAGAAATCCACCTGCCTCTGCCTCCCAAGTGCTGGGATTAAAGGCATGTGCCACCACCGCCCGGCCACCGCCCCCCTTCGCCCCTTTTAAAACCAAACTCCAGCTCCACTTTCCTCCAGCGTTCACGACCTCTTCAGCATTAGCTCTCAGTGGTACCCCTCAGATATTATCGGAGAAACTATTTACAGCTTTGCTCTAGCCTTCCTTTACTTCCTTACTCTTGGCTATCTGTTAGTTTTTTCTTCCTTTGACTCCCCATTTCCTGTTTCTTTGTTAGGAATCAAGGGGCAGCTCTTCTAATATTAGTCTTCGCCTTTTAATAGAATCTGGGTACCAGTCAGAGTACTTACCACACATGTTACAGCGTAGTCAAGTCTCTCACAGGAATCAAACAAAGCCAGCAGCCTCTCCTCTTCCTGATTCAACACTCTCCCCTCAGCCCCACCAGGCTGCTCTTCTGTGCGGGCAGCATCTACTCTACATGCTAAATAGTACTGACTAGAGGAACAGAGCGGGAGGAGACACACACAGAGCTAGACACGAGAGAAACAACGCTGTTGAGAAACAAGTTCTTTACTCTCTACAGGGTCAAGTACAGGATGATAACCACCCAGGCAGTTATCAAAAGCTCTCAAGATCACAAGGTACATGCTCTGTCAGCATGAGGAGAACAGAAAGAGCCAGGAGAGATCTGAGCTCTCTTGGGAAACATATCAGCCCTTAAAGAAGACAGAGAAGCTGGGAAAGAGGACTGAAAATTGGAGATTTGTAGACTCGTTTTTGATGGTGTTTCTTTCCCAATTGCACTGTCCAGGTCAGCAGCAGCCCCCAGAGCTGTGGCCACAGCCTGAACCCCCAGACTGCTGACCACTGCCACGGTCACAGGAACTGGAGCTCCTGCGCCTGCATCTATGGGACCTGCGCCTGTGGTGGCTCAGGCAACAGCCTCCCTCAGAGCTGGGGACACTGCAGCCCCCAGAGCTTGTAGGACAGCAGGAGGAGGCTGCAGGCAGACACTGTGCTGTGCTCTTAGGGGGGCACTTTGGGGAGCACTTTGGGGAGGGGCACTTGGGAGGAGGCTGGCACTGCTTCTGGCTCTGCTGGCAGGACATCTCGGCAGGAATTTGACCTAGAAAATACAATAGAAACGTTATAGAGAGAGGCTTCTGGTGAATGTCTACTGACTTTGTCAAACACCTGCCTCCCGTGTCCTATCTGCTTCCTAAGCCAAGATACCTATGAAATAAATAAGACTGTGAAGGCACAGATCAATCTGAATACAGCATTCTCAAGGTATCAGATAGATGAGCATGCATCCCTAGAAATGCACTCAGAACAATGAGCTTTACAAAGGCAAAGGGTGGCTGATCTCCATGACCTGCCTGACATTGTTTTCCTGTAGCCCTGCTTTCAGAAGGGCGTGGTGATTCTTCTAAGAAGCTCTCTGCTAAACTGTAGCAAATACAGGTAATGGGAAAATGGCTCTTGGAAAATCCTTTGAGCTGATGCAGACCTCTCAGCAGAGTGGAAGCAATGCTGAGAGCCAGGACTCTGGTGTGTCACAGGTCCCGATGTACTCACAGAGCTTTCTTTCTATTTTCCTCCCTATCTCTTGGCCCCTGGCAGGTCTACTTCCTGATGCCTTCACCTGCTTCTTTCACCTCGGTCAAGTCCAGCTTGTCACCTCTGTATCCTCTAAGATGAGTTCCTGTCCCTAGTTAGGTACTCACCAGATACAGCAAAGGCAGGAGAAGAAGGCTGTGCTGAAGAGGCTGTGGCTGAATGGTCCAGGGCAGTAGCCTTTTTATCCTTGGCAGGTTTGTGATGCACAGCCCAAGCATGCTGCTGCTTTCACAACAGAGGAGGTGACAGTACCCAATACTCCCAGCATCTTCCTCATGCTTCCACGTTTCTTGGCAGGGAAGAATTAAGCAATCTCTGTCATTCCTTCCCAGATGTACCAGAGATCTGCCATTTCTTCTTGTATTCATTTAGCTTATTCTTTAACCTGTCTGTTCCTTCTATTTTTGCTGGGCAGGGTGAATATAGCAATGCATAGAACACATTTTCTGCCTTTTACCATTTCAAATTTAACTGCAAACACAGAGAAACAAACATATCTGTGTGGTTTCGGGTAAGGTTTTTTTTTTTTTTTTTTTTTTTTTTTTTTTTTTTTTATCGGAGGCAAAGGCAAGATGTGATTTGCTCCTGATTCTCAAGGGTGAGTCCTCAGATCACTCAGCCCTTGAAACGGAACGCATTAGCTAATGGACTGAGGGTGGGTCAAAGTCCTATGGAAGGCAGAACTAACATTCTGGTAGGATATGGATGAGAGGCATGTTGCGAAGGTCGTATATTATTAATAGTACAATACCTCAATGTAATGAGGTAAAGGATTTTCTTCATACTTACCTTTCTGTAGAATATTTGGTATTGAGTATAAGATGATAAAATTTTCTTTGGAGCATGACTGACGAGTAGTCATGACTTTTTAATGTGCTGCTAGTGACTAGGTTGATGATGGGGAAGTACAGAGTGCATCACAATTCATGGAATTATCCTGGTAACTTCTAAAATTTGTAAAGCATGGATGAGGAGCTGCCTACAAGAGTGTGAAAGGCAACTGTATTGCAAAGTCTTTGCCCAGCATGGACAATGTCTTCTCCAGATCCACTTAGATGGAGTTTCTCCCAGGTAGCCACCCCGCTTATACCTTAGAACCTCCCAAGCCTCCCAGGTCTTGTGTAATTAGGGCAGAGTTGAATGGAAATGGTTGACAGAAGAACCTGGAACTTCAGATGAGAGTCCAAGGACGCCTCCCTTCCATCCTTTCTCTAAAGGAACATCAACAATCAACAGGCAGCTGGTGATGGATGCATATAGACAGGCACCATATGATCTGATGGTAATGGAGACTTCTTGCTCAGTGGCTAGCATTGTATGACAGGTAGTAACTAGTGCTGCCTGTCTTTTCAGTTGATTTTTTTTAAATATGAATTCTCTTTTTCTACTGAATTAGAGATGAATTTGTCTTTGAATTCATCTACCATCACAACTATTTGGCTGTTTCCCATATTACCATCATAATAATAGCAGAGCACTGGTTATTGTTAAATTAAGGGAAGCTAGTCTAATGATGGTGAATTCTTTTATAAGGTCCTAAACTTTAGGATTTTAGACCTTCTAAAAGGTTTATGGTGTCTCTTAGTTTGAGACTCCCATTGGAGAAGTATCACATCTCCCTTGCCCAGAAATCTCCAATACTTTTCCTGCATTCCTTCCCTTTCCTAACTACTACCATTAGTACCTGCCCTCAATGAAATTCTTTCTGCTTCAAGTAATCATTAATGGACTGCTATTGAACACCATTAGTATTCTCCACTCAAACAGCATCAGGAGCACCAGGTAGCAGAACATTGATTGGCTTGTTGTCATGATGAACAGAGTAGACTCTCTGGGGACACTAAGATGTGATTGTTGAGGGATTGGAGCAATGGCTCAGAAGTTCAGAGCAATTGGTGCTCTTGCAAAGGGCCTAGCATTGTTTCTCAGTGCTCATATGGTGGCTTACAAACATCTCATCTTTAGTTCTAGGGGATCCAGTGCCCTCTTCTTACCTCCACAGGCACCAGTCATGAAATGGTCTCCATGCATACATACACACAAGTAAACTCTCCCCCCCATTTTTATTAGATATTGTCTTTATTTACATTTCGAATGACATCCCCTTTCCTGGTTTCCTCTCCAAAACTACCCCCCCCATTCCCTCCCCACTGCCCCTACTCACCAATCCACCCTCTCCAGCTTACTGGCTCTGGCATTCCGTTACACTGGGGCGTAGAGCCTTCAGAGGACCAAGAGCCTCTTTTCCATTGATGACTGATTAGGCCATCCTCTGCTACATATGCAGCTAGAGCCATGAGTCCTCTTTGAGCCATGAGTCCATGTGTTCTCTTTGGTTGGTGGTTTAGCCCCTGGGATATCTGAGGGTACTGGTTAGTTCATATTGTTGTTCTTCCTATGGGGCTGCAAACTCCTTCAGCTCTTTGGATTCTTTCTCTAGTTCTTTCATTGGGAACCCTGTGCTCAGTCCAATGGATGGCTGTGAGCCTCTAGTTCTGTATTATTTGGGCACTGGTAGAATCTCTCAGGAGATAGCTATATCAGGCTCCTGTGGACACTCTCCACAATAGTGTCTGGGTTTGGTGATTGTATATGGGAAGGATGGGGCAGTCTCTGGATTTCCCTCCCTTCAGTCTCTGCTCTGTAGTTTGTCTCTGCAACTCCTTCCATGGGTATCTTGTTCCCCCTTCTAAGAAGGATCAAAGTATCTACACTTTTGTCTGCCTTCTTCTTGAGTTTCTTGTGGTTTGTAGGTTGTATCTTGGGTAGTCTGATCTTCTGGGCTAATATCCACTTATCAGTAAGTACATACCATGTATGTTCTTTTGTTATTGGGTTACCTCACTCAGGATGATATTCTCCAGATCCATCCATTTCCCTAAGAATTTCATAAATTCATTGTTTTTAGTAGCTGAGTAGTAAAGTAAAACTCTTTTAAGTGTTAAAAAATCCTTTTTAAAAGAAATGAGTATTTTAGGAATTGAGTTTGAGTTATATCATTTGGGGACTTGAAGTTTGTATGGACTGGATACTGTCAAAAAGCATAAGCTATTTAAAAATATATTGGCAATATTCATTTTCAATCAGGAAGTATTAAAATCTTTCTTCACCATTTTTTCTTCATCAAGATTTTAAAAAATCTTCATTTTTTGGTAGCTCAATGAGGCAGGGTAAAGCTCTATATGCTAAAGAAGTGACATTCATGCACATTAGATAAAAAGGTAATGTTTAGTGGTATGTTGTTTAAACAATGCCCTTATCTTTTTTGGCCTTCAGAGTGAGCTTGTTTGTGGTTTTCTCCCTCATGACTAGAGTAAACATATTTGTTGTTGGCGATCTGTGAAATATGTGAAATGTTCAGCATTAGCTCTTAGAGTCAGGTCAGCTTCCTCTGGTATATAGTACTGCTCTTTCTTTTCTTAGTAATAACTGTAGACCAGTTGTCCCAATCAGCAATATAGATACAGTGCTTAACATTGTACACAGTTTATTTATTGAACTATTTTTTTTAGCAGATTGAACAACTCCAGAACAGTTAGATATACTGAGCTCCTAAAGAAATTCTAAGCACTAAAGGGTATGTAAAAAGAAAAAAAAGATATTAAAGCCTAAATATCTCCAAAGAATGTCTTTTATTGCCTCATATCTATGGTCATCAGAAGTAAGCGTTGTCATAATAGTAGCCAGAATACAGTCATTTTGCCTATGAGTTGCAACCATGGGTAATAGACATCAGAAGATGGGATAGATGAACAAGAACATATATCACACTTTGAGCAAATTTCAAAGGACCAAAATATACTTCCCAATGACCTTCAGTGCATAGCCCCACTTCTCTTTATGTAATGTAGGGTTGCCTGAAGGGCTTTCCTCTACTCCTCCTCTAGATTGCCTATCTGGAAGCTTCCTGAGACAGCAGAAGATGGAGACCATTAATATCACCTCTTGGTGAACTGTCCTGTTTCTTATTTCCTTTCTTCTTGAGATCATGTGCTCTACAGAGCATCCATCCTGTGATGACAGCTCATATCGCTGAGTGTCTGCTCCTTTCTCCCAGGAGTCTCATCCTGTGGAATCTTTGCTCTATATGGTTTCAACACATGGAGGAAATACAGAGACTGGTCTAGCTGGATGAATCTTGGCAGAACTGTATGCTTCAGTCATTCTAATTGGTACTACAGGAAGGAACAGTACAGGATCTCAGGGTCAGGACTTTGGAGTGTATTTTCAGTATTCTTCCCAGTATTCTAGAATGAGTCAACAACACAAAACAGTCTCCTCCTCCTTACAATTCAGTTCCTTAGCTCAGCCCCTCCCATCTTCACAACAGTTGCATCCTATAACAAGCAGCTGTGACATTCTGATGAAACAGAGGAAGGAGCAGCTGGAGAGCCACCTACTTTTTTATTTTCAGCTTAGGGTAATTTTAATTACCTACATTCTTGAAGAAGAAACTTGGAATTTTTGTCTTGGAAATGTTATAAAGATGAATAAAAACACAGGAATAAAAACATATAACAAAATGTATTCTGTCATTTACAATACAAACAAAGAATCTGCAATCTGTTTTTGTATATATGCTGACAAAAGGAATCTACACATTAATAATCTGTGGACAATGTCATTGCCAATATATACAGGACTCTAAAAAAGACTTGACAAGAAGGACCATACAAAGGAAAAGTTGGCCAGGCTTTATTAGAAAAAGCAGACAAACTATAGAGACTCTTGAGCCACCTATTTCTAATGTCAGCTTGCAAATATGTGCTGTAAGTTTCTTATATAGATTCTTATATTCCTCTGTGATGAACTTTGCTGTTTCAAAGTATTTGCATCTTCGTTGTCGTCTCTGAGAAAGTTCTAGATGGATGCGGCATGTAAGAAGAGAAGCTTAGACTAGACTTTTCTTCTGATATTGGTATTCTAGCTAAAGCTTCAAAGCTGAAAACAACAGATGACCTTTATCTATAGTATTCTGAGATACTGTGCTTCAGTCAACACAGTAAAGAGACAGAAACCGAGTAAAGCAAAAACACTCACTTTTTATTTCCCTGTACTGAACCAAGAGCATTTAAAAGGCTCTAAAAGAATCATCATATCAAGCGAGCATCTTGTAGCATCTCTGTTTTTTGCAGTGTCAGTTCAGAACGGTAAGTTCTATGATTCCAGGCCACAGAGGACATCCAGAAGTAGTTCATGAAAAGGGATTTCATAATGACCTCACGAAGGAGCTACAAAGTTACTTAAAAGTGGAAACTGGGATGTTACTCGGAGGGTTAAGGGAGCACATGATGAATTCTTGGAAGTCAGAGAAGAAATCTTCTAAGGATAGGAGCATCTTAGAAGTCTGAGAGGAGAGGAATTTAGGTGTGGAAGGATAAGAATGCCTGTGTGCTGCTCACCTGTAGTGCATGGGGAAGAAGAAAAAGGAAACCTCTGGGAACAGATGACCTCTCCAGTGTCCTCTGGCTTCAATACCTACTTCATTTTCCTTCAATTTCTCACTAAAATTATTTTATTTACATTGTTATCTTAAGACATTATTTTCCCTGAGTAAGTGCAGAACAGTTGACACACCAGAGGCATGGACCATCTGTTCAGATGCAAGGTAGGCATGACACTTAGTAATTCTCAGTGCTTAGGGGATACACTTTCTAGGAGGTCTCAACTTGACTCAGGCTCATTCATTTTGGGGTTGGCAACTGCAGAGTGGTTGGAAGAAAAAGAAAACATGACAACTGAAAAAAAAAAACGCAATGACATTTGATAGAGATAAGCGAGCAAATAGCACAAGAACAAGGTGCCTAGGAAAACAAGATCTTGTTGAGTAAGAGACTAATAAAAATGAGACCCAAGATAATGTTATGATCATCAGGCCATGGAGATGACTGGAAACCAGCCATTTACTGATCACAGAGTTTAACAACAATGTGTGGTACATGCCAAATACTTTAGGTTAAACCAAGGCTTTGGAAGACTCCCCCATGCCTACAATCATCACTATTGCCCTTTGTGACTTCTCAGCCCATAGAGATGATGGAATGAGGAAAGCATCATATGTTTGCTTTACTGGTCATCCAACCCTGCTTCTGTGGTACCCAGGATTTTTGAGGCATAAGCATTCTCCAGGGTTGAAGATGTGGCACACCTTCTACTCCCCAGAGGTAAAGTTCAGTAAAAAGAGACTGTAGATGTGAACCAGGTAGGATATTGGGGTGTGTACTTTGAGAGAAACTAGTGGTAGCTTTGATTTGTCCTGGATTTACTTCAGGACACCTTAGGTGAAGTTTAGATGCTGCATGAAGTAAAAATGAAAACCATGGCATGTGATGGCACCTGTTTAAAAACTGACTTTTTCCCCTGTTTCTGGGCCAAGGCTGTAAATCTACAAGTTAGGAATAGTTTCTGAAAATACAGGGCAGTCATGATATATATGTATGTATACATAAATATATTTCTCTCTTTTTTTTTACACTCCAGATTTTATTCCCTTCCGGTCCACCCCCCACTGTTCCACATACCATACCTCTTCCCTGCCCCCCTGTCCCTATGAGGATGTCCCTACCCCACCCCTACCCTATCAGACCTCTGAACTCTCTGGGGCCTCCAGTCTCTTGAGGGTTAGGTGCATCATCTCTGACTGAACCCAGACCCGGCAGTCCTCTACTGTATATGTATTTTGAACTTCATATTAGTTGGTGCATGCTGCCTGGTTGGTGATCCAGTGTCTGAGAGAGATCTACAGGGTCCAGGTTAATTGAGACTTTGGTTCTCCTACGGGGTCGCCCTCCTCCTCAGCTTCTTCCAGCTTTTCTGTAATTCAAGCACAGAGGTCAGCAGCTTCTGTCCATTGGTTGGGTACAAATATCTGTATTCGACTCTTTCAGCTGCTTGTTGAGTCTTTCAGAGGGCAGTCATGCTAGGTCTCTTTTGTGAGCGCTCCACAGGGAAAGGAAACAGGGGTTGGGGGGAGAGGGGAACATGATCTGGTATTGGGTCAGGGAAAGGAATTGAAGCCCTGAGGGCCAGAAGAAAGAATGGAAACAGGCAACCTTGCCACGGGCCGGCCAGTCTGGGCCTCCCTCAACCCGTGGGTCCTAGTCAGGTAGACAAGGTGTTGGCGAAGAAATGACAAACAGACACAACACAAGGGAGTATGGTATCTGAATGCAATTTGTACAGAGTAGAAATCAGGCTTATATAGTATACAGAAAACAGGGCAAATAACAGAAGTTACGTAGGCAGGTAGTGGTCACATCAAAGTCAGTAAGATCAAACAGCCAGGTGCAAGGTGGAGGAGCAGTGGTGTCATTCTTCTTGGGCTATTTTGCCAGCCCCAAGTAAAATTCTCAGGGTCTGTCTGAGGCAAGCCGCTGGAGGTCCTTGAGAATAACCTTGGCTATAACATAGATAATTAGTGACGGAAGCCCTATGACTTCTCTCTAGTTAGTAAAGCAATTCTGCCTTATGTGGGACTACTCTGATAATGAGTGCTTAACTGCTATCTCTAACTTTGGAGACACTCTGTCTGAAACAGCTTCTTTATAAAAATTCCAAGCTAACTACAGCTAGGAAATCAATTAGGATTATTGAAACACTGTGGAGGCCAGGAAATAATGTTCAATCTGTTTTAGCTATAGCTAAATATTTCTTATGGCACCTTTATGCCTGAATAAATGAAGCATGCAGATCTCTCCACAGATTATAGCAGAGATCAATCTGGAACACCTCTGAGTTAGGAGATGTCAGCGACTGGCTACCTCAGGAGACTGACTCCTTTTGAAGTGTACACCTCAAGTCCATTATTAGGTTTCTAGGCTTGTCTCAGACACAACTGAAATAGACTAGTTCTGTGTGACACGACCTCAGGAGGTAGGAGTTTGGGAGGGACCCTCCAGAATGCACTAGAGACCTGGGAGGTGAGAGACACTCAGAACTTAAAGGGAGTGACCCTAGATGAAGTGCCCTACAGTGGGGAGAAGGAACTTGTAGAGTCCACCTACAGCAGAAAGACAGGGCATCAAATGAGGGATGGGGTTGCTATCCTACTGTCAAAACTCTGATCCATAATTGTTCCTTTGTGAAAGAACTGCAGGGATGGAAATGGAGAAAGGACATCCTGAGGAAAAGAAGGTCCAGTGATAGGTCCAAAGTGGGGTCCAGCTCAAAGGGAAGTCACAAGGCCTGACACTATTACTGATCTCCTAGTCTTAGGTACATGAAGTTTTGATAATATAAGAAAGGAAACAAATTTGTAGGTTTTTTAATTTCCCAAGAGCTTTAGCAAACCATTAAAATTTTAATATATTTATGTATTAATAGGCACATGAATTTACTTGCTACATTTCCTCTACTCCAACCCCCATTAACTTCTTTTCCATAGCCAGACATAAGTGCTGCCAAGGGCTGACAAGGGCATGGATACTACTCATGGTGTACATCTAGGTAATACTTAATCCTACTAAGGGTGGGCATTGGTGTCAGACAGAGCATGAGTGAGAAGTTGTGGGACACACCCCAGATTGAGACCTATCCTTTGCACTTTGAGTTTCTTGTCCCTCGTAAACTTTTCCTCTTGGCTACACAGTCCAGATCAAAGGTAGCAGCTAAAAGCCCCAGTAGGTTCACAGCTGTTGGAGCTCTGGTGTGGTGTGAATGGAAGAGAAAACACCTGAGATGGCTCAGGCAGCAGCTGCAGTGCCAGGAGCTTCAGCAGCTCTGGGAGCTGGGTGCACAACTGGACACTGAACATCTACTTTAGGGATCAGTTCCACTGCTGGTTTTTGTTGGCGGAGTATCTGAGGGAGTTAATGACCCTAGAATCAAACAAGCTTGGATGCATAGGAGCCTTTGGTTGGAATCTCTTCTCTGATGGGTTTCATAGAGTAGATCTATTTTTGAACCAAGAAAATGTCAGAAGGAAATAAAATTGATCTCATCAGAGAAAGAACCCCTTTTCTTTGGTCTCCTGCTATAAAAGGCTACTTAGTCTTTTCTAGTTGGTTTACTAACATATCTATTTTTATATAATCTGAGATGAGATTAAACCTGTCAGGTGAAAGATTCCTGGAAGAGGTCTGGCAAGATGAGCAAATCTTTCAGAACACGAACATAAAGAGCACGGAGGTGACTGAGACCAGGACCTTTGTAGTGACAGAATCCCTGACACATCCAAGAAGGTGCTCATCACCCCATTGCCTTCCTGTTGCCTTCCCTCCACGCCCTCTACTTCTTTATCTCAGAGAGATGCTAGGCTGGTCTCCCCAGTACTTCCAATGCAAGAATAGTCTAGTCTCAAGCTTATCATTCATCAAACTTCATGGACATCAGAAGATCTTGTGGACAGAAGAGCAACTGTCTCTGGTGCACCAAGGAGTAGGAACCTGAGGATGGATTAATAGAATCAAGCATTCCAGCTCAGCACTAGACTAAATCATTGTGATAATAGGGCGAGGCATAGGCAACAGGTCAGGAAGCCCTGACATTTACCTATGTCCTCTACTTAGGAAATAGTATGTGACCAGTAAAGACAATGCCTGGTCCCTAACAGTAGAATTAAGAGTAGAATGTGACACACATTCTATTAGAGTGATTAACCTTAGAGTAATTAGCTGCAAGACTGGATAAATACTATAAGTAACTAACCATGACATCTGCAGTTCTTTGGTGAGTTTATGTAAACAGAATAATACATATTTTCACAATATGTCATTTTAATTTTGGAGACAATATCTACTATTAAAATAATTACATTTTATGGATGTCTTTGAAGATGAAGCACAGTTGGAACTACGGCTTTTTACAGTATTTAGGAAGCGAGAGCTAAACAATTATCAGGGAGAGATGTGTGTGTGTGTGTGTGAGAGAGAGGGGGGGTGGAGGGACAGAGGGGGGAGGGAGGGAGAGAGAGAGAGAGAGAGAGAGAGAGAGAGAGAGAGAGGCAGACAGGCAGGCAGACACAGAAAGAGCTCTGTAACAAGATGCTTCTACTATAATTTCTTAGACAATCCAGTTTCATGTGGTGGAGAGTCACTTATGGGGTGTGTGGAAGGTGTGCACATTTGTTCCTTGAGAAGGACACTGATATTGGGCCCTCCATTTGTTCCCACACTGTTGACAAAGATCCAGCACTACATGGAGTTGTCTAGTTGCCTGTAACTCACTGTCCATATCACAGAAGTTTGGAAGGGGAGTGGATGAGAGAGCAAAGTACTCTGGTGGACAGAATTCAAATAGCTTCCAAACTCTCCCTCTCTTGCTCCTTCCTCTTTCCCTCCATCCCCTCCTTTTCTTCCTTCTTTTCTTCCATTCTTCCTTCTCCAGAATGTGCTGAGCTAGACAGCTTTTTAAAAAATTGCTTATTTTATTTATTTACATTTCAAATGTTATCCCCTTTTCTGGTTTCCCCTCTGAAAACCACCTATCCCATCCCTCCCCCTGTTTCTATGAGGGTGCTACCTTCCCTGAGGTCCCACCTTTTGTAATCTTTATCCCAGGCCTTCCACATCATCCTGGGAAGATGAGAAGAAGAGATATTCTCAGAGGAGTCACATGACTGCCCAAATGAGTGCCCAGTGACTCAGACTTTCTGTCCTCCCTCCATATTAACTTTTCCATTCTGTCACTCACCTTCTCTTTACTCATTATCCTGGTGCATCACTAGGATGTAACACCATACATTCTGGACAGGAGAGATGTCCTGAAGTAGCACACGTGCAGCAGAGCAGAGAGGCACAATGAAATAAGCATGAGCCATAGAAGCAAGTGCTTCACTATTGGTGTATGGAAATGAGAGTGAGGGTCTCTGGCCTATGCTCTGCAACCATATGATCAGACGGCAGGCTTTGATCAGAACTGTAAGAACAACATTTGAAGAAGAAGCAGTCCCAGGACTGTAGGTGTTTGATCTGTCCATGAGAAGTCAGTCTGATGGCAGTATAAGGGCTCAAGGAGAGGGGCTCCTTGAACCGAGCCTATCCACACTAGCAGAGAGATGGAGCTAGTGAGAAAGGAAGGTGGCAAATAGGGTGCTGGGAAGTTCTAATGAAGATAAGCTTGTTCAAATTCACACTGGAATTGGATGTTTCTGTATTCGAATCCTGTTGTCTTTAGTTAACACCTGGTCTCTCTAAAGTGAGAGGAGAAGAGACAAGAAATTCAACATATATGAGGGGACATGACCAAATATATTGTGCAGGTAGCTTGATGATTTCAGTGATATCCTTCACAGAGTTGTAGGAATGGTTCCGGGAAGGAATGATTCAGCGAGGCTGGGGTGCTGGGGAGATTACCTGAGTTGTGAGTAATCGTTTTAGGGTGTGGTTTTATTGAAGCCTGTAGTGACAAAGTTCAGCAGTAGTTCACCAAGGGTTTGGAAATTGCAATTTGGTAAGGAGTACAGTGTTTCTCACTGCATTTTATTATACCAATGGAGAAACATTGCTTTTTATTTATTTATTATTATTATTATTATTATTATTATTATTATTATTATTATTTTATTGGATATTTTCTTTCTTTATATTTCAAATGTTATCCCCTTTCCTGGTTTCCCTCCCTCCTGGAAACTCCCTATCATACCTTCCTTCCCCCTGCTTCTATGAGGGAGTTTCTCTACCCATCCACTCCACCTCCCTGCTCTCAATTCCTCTACACTGGGGCATCTATTGAGCCTTCATAGGACCAAAAACCTCTTCTCCCATTGATGCATGACAAGGCCATCCTCTGCTATATATACAGTTGGAGCCATGTGTACTTCTTTGTTGATGGCTTAGTCCCTGGGAGTTCTGGGGGGGTCTGGTTGGTTGATATTGTTGTTCTTCCTGTGGGGTTGCAAACCTTCAACTCCTTCAGTCCTTTCTTTAACTCCTCTATTGTAGACTCTGCTCTCAGTCCAATGGTTGGATTTGAACATCCGTCTCTGTATTTGTAAGGCTGTGGCAGGGCCTCTCAGGAAAGCCATATCAGGTTCCTTTCAGTATGCACTTCTTGGCATCCACAATAGTGTCTGGGTTTGACACTATTCAATCCCCAGGTGGGACAGTCTCTTGGTGGCCTTTCCTTCAGTCTTTGATTAACACTTTATTTCAAAACAACCCTGAGATTCCACCTCACACCAGTCAGAATGGATAAAATAAAAAACTCAGGTGACAGCAGATGCTGGTAAGGATGTAGAGAAAGAGGAACACTCTTCCATTGCTAGTGGGATTGCAAGCTGGAAAAACCACTCTGGAAATAAGTTTGGTGGTTCCTCAGAAAATTGAACATAATACTACCTGAGGACCCAGCTATACCACTTCTGGGCATATACCTAGAAGATGACCCAACATGTAATAAGGACACATGCTCCACTATGTTCATAGCAGCCTTATTTATAATAGCCAGAAGCTGGAAAGAACCCAGATGTCCCTTAACAGAGGAATGGATACAGAAAATGTGGTACATTTACACAATGGAGTACTATGCACCTATTAGATATGATGAATTCATGAAATTCTTAGGCAAATGGATAGAACTAGAAAATATCATCCTGAGTGAGGTAACCCAATTGCAAAAGAACACACATGGTATGTACTCACTGATAAGTGGATATTAGCCCAAAAGCTTCAAATAACCAGGATACAATTCATAGACCACATGAAGCTCAATAAGAAGACCAAAGTGCTTTGGTCCTTCTTAGAAGGAAAACAAAATACTCACAAGAGCAAATATGGAGATAAAGTATTGAGCAGAGTCTGAAAGAAAAGCCACATTGCTCTTTTAAAATCACATTCAAGAATGGATTTAATCTTTTTAGTCACAAACATCACCTATAAGGATGATGAGGCATAATCATTTTTTAAATAAATATTGAAGAAACTCATGTGTCTAATTGTCCTGTTAAAGGAAGAATTAAAGGCATCAGCCTTCACCTTAGGCAATGAATAGGAGATAGTCATGGGAAGGATGGGACACAGGCACCTTTGGTATTGCAGAGAGAGAAAAAAGAGCGGTGGGGAAGGGCTTGAGGCTAGAGGCATGCTCGTGCGCTGACTTTATCTCATTGGTGATAATATATGACTTGTGTCCAAGCTGGGAAATGCTTGTCTTTTACTGACACCTCTAAAACCACTGTCTACATACCTCAATACTTTGTCCAAGCTGGGTCTTCTCTGGACTTATTAAGTAAATGCCAGTATTCAGTGAATGAGTGGCTGCTCCCTGAAGTGTGGGCCATGGTGTTTCACTATTTGTGAAATCAGGAACCATCATTCATGAACACAAATTCTGCATCCCTGACTCCCTGCTTAATCTTTAAGGCCCAGAGTAGAGAGTACACAAAAGACAACAAAAGTGTGTGAAATAAACAAATTGGTCCAGAAGTTAGGACTCTACTGTAGTCACCCTTATGAGGTCTGTGGATGTGTTCCTCACTAGTTCCTTTTGTTACTCTCAGCTTCCCAGGTACTATTGATAACCCTTCTGTCTTTTCTCTTCAGTTGGGTAAGAGTTAATCCAGAGTAGGGAGTTCTGTTGTGCTTTTGAAGTGGCAACCTCTGATCCTCTAGTTCTGTCCATCCTGTGTCACACTGTGGAGAGGCTGCACAGAGCTGTGGGACCTTGGCATTTTGTCACTCATACTTATTGTGTGACACGTCTCAGGCCGGCACAGGTGTGCAGAGTTCTTCCTCATCCTGGATTGCCCTTCCTGTCCACAACCTGCCAAGTGTCCCACCCTTAGTGATGTCATTACAAACTCTAAGGCTAGAGCTGTGGCTTCTACTTCAATGGATATCTTGCTTTTTAGATTTGGTCAGTAGATGTCTAATATTAAACCTCTTTCAGTATTTTTTTTTATCAACGCTTGATAAAACCATTTCAAACCCAGAAGCACTTAAATTTCACAATTTAGATGACGCAAATCTGTTTATGTTGTAGCTCCCATGTATTGGAGTTGGGATAGTGTAGAGGTCCAACATCATAAAAATTTCTTTTTTAAATGGTCTGTATACTAAAGCTAATGTTTTCCTCTCATCTTTTCCCTAAAGATCTCCTTCTGCACACTCCAGTCACCTCATAGACTAAACTCCAAACCTCTGGCTACATCACCTTCCCTTGACCTTATTAAACAATTATCTTAAATTTGTTTCTTTCCCCTTGATCTTCATACAACAATTGTGTTAGCCTACCCACTCCATCCTTTAACTTCCTCCACCTTGCTTGTTTGCTATTAATTGGTTGATTGATTGATTGATTGATTGATACTCTTCTGCTGGGACCAGAACACGGGCCTCACACATGCAAACTTTCCAGGGAAAAACTCTCAATGACCTTCATCACCAACCCTTGAAGCTTTGTATTTGTTTTATCCACTGCCTAATAGTTATGCCTTTGCCTCAAGCTTTTGACGCCTTCTTTGTAATGAGGACCTCAAGAACAGTTCATAAAAATAAGTATCATATTATAGATTACACATTTCCAAGATAAATCAAGGTCCTGTCATGTTTCAGAGGAAAAAACAGTTCTTCAGAGATTTCAGGGCACCAGCCAACAACCCACAACCTTTTCTCCTCTTATCTTGTAGTAAGGCTCTCTGAAGCCCTTCCATAAGCAGGACGGAGTGGTAGCACATATTTCTTCATTGTATATCTAACTAGGGATTTGTCTAAGAGATGGTTGTAAAGGGCAAGGAGCTAAGGATTCTGGGGCTTCAAGAATGGCCCAGAATGAAATGACTCATGAGATTCCAGCAGTTATAGTTCAAGCAGCTTTATTTTTGAAATGGATTTGTATAGGACATATGCAGTCCTAAGCTAGCTCAGGAATGAAGACTGTGGGTCCCAGACAACAGACAAGAAGAGAAAAACAGGCTGAATTTTCCTGAGATTCTTGTTCCCTCTGAAATACCTTGTCTATGGGTATTTCTAGACTCCCCTCAGAAAGCTGTGACATCACTACTGAAAAGAACGGGCTACTCTATTTGAATGCGTAACTAACTGCAAAGTCAGTGTTTTCTAATTAGATGCTAGAAATCACTCATCAGAGCAGACAATAGCTCCTCACAGTAGGCTTAGGTTTGCACTGTGAGACGAATATACTCTCCACATGCCAAAGGACATACCATTCCTTGTTTTAGACCCCAGTCATTTCACCCCCCTGCTGCTTCAACCTAAGTGAACATTCACATTTCTGATAGACCTCTAAACTTTTCCTGGTGTACAGCTATGATTTTTTTCTTTAATGCTCTGATTTATATAGTGCTGGTATTGAGAGATAGAGGGAAGGGGCACACACGTGCCACCTGTGGAGGAACAGGGAAAAATGACAGTGACGCACTAGTGTGGTGAGGATAGAAGCTTTATTCTTGGTCAGAACCAGGGGTGGGCACAGGGACTCCATAAGAAGGGTGGGAACAAGGGCTCTGGGCATCAGACATGCAGAGAAGGGTGTCCAGGGTCAGACATGACAAGACAGGCAATCCTTCGCTCCTGGGATGCTTGTTTCCTCCAGAGTCTCTTGTCTCAGCATCATGCTCCAGGTCAGCAGCAGCCCCCAGAGCTGTGGCCACAGCCTGAGCCCCCAGACTGCTGACCACTGCCACGGTCACAGGAACTGGAGCTCCTGCGCCTGCATCTGTGGGACCTGCGCCTGTGGTGGCTCAGGCAGCAGCCTCCCTCAGAGCTGGGGACACTGCAGCCCCCAGAGCTTGTAGCACAGCAGGAGGAGGCTGCAGGCAGACACTGTGCTGTGCTCTTTGGGGGGCACTTTGGGGAGCACTTTGGGGAGGGGCACTTGGGAGGAGGCTGGCACTGCTTCTGGCTCTGCTGGCAGGACATCTTGGGAGGAATTTGACCTAGAAAATACAATAGAGACGTTATAGAGAGAGGCTTCTGGTGAATATGTGCTGACTTAAGTCTATCAAACACATGCCTTCCATGTCCTATCTGCTTCCTAAGAGAAGATATCTATGAAATAAATAGGAACATGGAGACACAGATCCATTTGAATAAAGCATTCTCAAGACTATCATATAGACCAGCATGCATCCCTAGTAAATACAGTCAGACCAAGTAGCTTAACAAAAGCAAAGGATAACTGATCTCCATGACCTTCAACATTGTCTTCCATTTTGCCCTGTTTTTGCAGGAGAGGATGTGGATACTTCTCTAAGTAGCTCTCTGCTGAACTGTAGCAAATACAGGTAATGGGAAAATGACCCTTGGAAAATACTCTGTGGTGATGCAAACCTCTCAACAGAGTGGAGGCAGTGATGAGAGCCAGGACTCTGGTGTGTCAGAGGCTCCTTTCTGTGTTCTCCCTTTGGTTTTGACCTCTGGCAGGTACTCTTCCTATTGTCTCCCCACTAGACACCTCTGCTTCTTTCATCCCAGTCAAATCCAGCTTGTCATCTCTACACACAGTCTTAGCTGAGGTCCTGTGCCTAGTTAGGTACTCACCAGATACAGCAGAGGCAGGAGAAGAAGGCTGTGCTGAAGAGGCTGTGGCTGAATGGTCCAGGGTAGCAGCCCTTTTTATCCTTGACAGGTGTGTGATGCACAGACCAAGCATGCTGCTGCTTTCACAACAGGGAGTTGACAGAGCCAGTACCATCCATTCATCATCTTCCTGTGTTCCTACTATAATTACCATCAATAGGGTACCCGGAAAATGTGATGTCTTTCTTTTTGACTTCTCACTCAGGTCTGCCTAGTAAGGGGAGGTGGTGAGGCTGTTCTTCTGCTACCTTTACCATATAAACACAAGCTCTGTGCCTGTGTCTTCTCTGGGAAGCCATAACATGGGTTATTATGGTGTTTTCTATTCTGGGGTAGATTATGATCTATTAGGAAAGAGGTGAAAATATTAATACACACTGTAGTAAATACACATTCATATGTCACATGCTGTAATCTACCTATATGCTATGTCATCAAGCTTTAGTGCATGTTATTTGGTGTGAATCTTGATTCACCTTATATGTAATCCAGAATATCCTGGCATATTTGGTTGTAGCCAGTGACTATATTCTTGATATAGAGTAGGTAAAAAAACAGGTCAAAGTAGATCCAAGTCCTTGCCTAGATGATAGAAATTCCTTAGAAGATCTCATGGAACTCATAAATTTCACCATAGGGTTTCTGGCAAAGAGGGAGGTTGAGCTGAGTTGATGGTTGTTGGATGAGAACAACTCAATAGAATTTATAATATAGGAGACTGATTTACGTATAGCCTGCAACCTTTCCTTAAGTTTACCATTTGTTACCTACAGTTTCGATGAAAAAAAAAAAGAGCAACCAAAACCCATAACCAATAGTTCTGGAGAGTTGGGTCATCATTCAAGAGCACTTGTATCTCTTGCTGAGGACCTAGGTTTAGTTCCCAACACCCATATTGATATTTACAACTGTTTGCAACTCCAGCTCCAGGAGATTCAATGCTTTCTCTCACCTCAATGTGCACAAAACACATATGTGGCACATAGGCATACATGCAGACATCCACACACAAACAATTTTTTTAAAATAGAAAAGCTCCAAAAAAGAACAAGATCAAAAGGTAATAATTTGTTTAAGTTATATTTTAATTTATGTAACATGTTCATATTTTAAGACAGAGAAAAGTGTTCCTGGATTGTTTATGTCTGGTTGTAACCCTTTATAAAATGTAGAGGGTTATATATGGATGCCATAGATGTAATATTTTCCCATTATCTTATTTTCCTGTGACAGAGACTAAGTGACTGCTTGCTGTTAGAGAAAAAATTATTACTTAATAGGATTTCTCTCTGTCTGTCTGTCTGTTTCTCTCTCTCTCTCTCTGTCTCTCTCTGTCTCTCTCTGTCTGTCTCTCTGTCTCTCTGTCTCTCTGTCTCTCTGTCTCTCTGTCTCTCTCTCTCTCTCTCTCTCTGTGTGTGTGTGTGTGTGTGTGTGTCTCCCATTTGAAATTCTCTACTTTGGCACCGAGTTCATTAGAGACATATGCAGTAATATATATCCTTATTAAAGGAATGAGAAGCTCAGTATGCTAACCAGAGAGTAAGGGACCCGCACCCACCATTTCTCTCTCAATGGCCATTTCACTACAAGAAGGGTAATAGGTATCTACCTGGCCTAATACACGACAATGTTGTGGATGGATGTGGAATGGGCAATACATGGCTTCTCATTCCCTTGATTTGCTGATGGTTCCAGGCCTTGGGAAATGAATCATTAGAAGAAGAGCATATTCTAATTAGCAGCTGCTTTCAGGGGATTCTGGGCTGCATACCAGGCCCATCTGCTTTCTAGTCGAAGATCCTGGTGTAAGCGAACCTTCCATTGTCTTCCACTGGTTTAGTGTTTAGCCTGAGTTCCTGTAGTAGAATGAATACTTGGTATCCCTCAAACTTGTATGGAAATCCTAGCCCCCAGTTTATGGTATTAGAAGAGTAAACCCTAGGAGAACATTCGAATTATAAGGCTGTTGTGAGAAATACGTCTTAGCTGTTTTTATACCATCTGTTACAGCAACCTGAAGGAGCTAAGAAAGCCCTCAGTTTTCCGCAGGTGACTGTCTTGAAGAACCCCCTTTTTATTGAAGGATTTCAAGATGGGATTTCCTCTCATGGAAGCCATTCATTACTCTGTATTTTAAGTCAAACACATATGAAGGAGCATGCCTCACGAGCCAGACAGCATGGATGGCACTGTGAGTGCATCTGGGAACCAAGGGGAGCTTATATAGGACAAACAGAAGGATTTTGTTGTCTAGAGGTGGGACTCAAAATTCTCTCAGTTGTGCTGTAAAAATCCTGGAGCCTTAGATTCTTGGCAGAACTCAAACACTGATTTCACATACCTTGTAATCCTTTAGAAGCAAGGACAGGCACCATTTTTGACCAGCTGGATAGAATCTTAAGTTATTGAGAACCATAGTTGAAAAGTAACCCCTGTCATTTTTTGGCAAGCTTCATATCAAAATATTCAGAAACCATCAGCAAAGAATCTGTACATGAAATGCAAGCCATCTTCTGTTGTACTTTCAGATGCTCCATCCCTACCTGCCTATGGAGTCTTTTGTTCTATCCTGGAAAAGCAAAGGATATGAGGACTGCATTTTAGGGTTCCAGACTGGACAAATGCTATCTCAGGGAGAATGGGCACCCTGTTATCTACAGAAGGCAGCAGCGGATCCAGAAGGATGGATTAGAAGTTGTTCTGAACTTACTAATGCCCACATGAGCTATGATACTGGCCTGTAGCTTTTCAGGCTTGCCTCCTTGTAGGATTCTGTTCAGATTACCTTACTTCTAAGTCAGAGGTGACTCCTTCATCCCAACTGAGCAGAACTAATTGCCAATTCAATGTTGTCTTGATACCATGATGACACTGATATGAGTCACACTTATGCAAACCTGGAGGAGAGATGGACAATACAAACCATAATTCTCATTATTTGTCAGAAAGTCTGCCTTTGGAAGGTGTACAGTTTGGTAGATTTAGGATATCCCAATGGTAACATTTTTGTCACTAATTTTGTAACCCCTTTACTATCAGAAGAAAATCCATACCCACTATCACCTGCATTCCCAATTCCCTATTGCTTCTCAAGATACTATGTAATTGAAGTGATTTAAGAACAAGAGCCTCTTGTTCTGGTATTTTTCACTTAGCTTGATGGTTCAGTGGTTAAGAGGGCTGGCTACTCTTTCAGAAGACCTGAGTTTTTATTCCCAGCATCCACATGGTTGCTCTCAACAGCCTGTAAATATTGTTTCATGGTATATTCCATCCTCTTTTGGCCTCTGTGTATACCAAGCATGTAAGTGGTGAATTGACATACATGCAGGCCAAACACCTAAGAACATAAAATAAAAATTCAAAAAGTTTTAAAAAGCTGTTCCTAAGAAGCTGATCAATGTGGAGATGAAGTTACCTGGATCATACTTTCAACATCTTGCTTTGTAGCGTTATTCCTGTTGTTTTAATATTTTTTCTAAGTCCCAGTAGTTGACATTTAGGATATGCATTATGTTTCCTTTTTCTAGGTGGTGTAGAATACCACCTTTCTTTCTTTCTTTTCTTTTTTTTTAAATTCTTGATCTTTGTTTACTTTTCGTTCTTCAGTGTCTTAATGATGGAGGTTAGGTTGCTTGTCTGACAGTTTCCTCCTTTTCAATATAGTAGTTGTAGGGATTGGTATTGTTCAAGACAACACAAAACAAAGTTCTCAGGACAAAGTGTATTTATTTGTCCCAGAAGGACAAAGGTCAGGGAATAAGAAACAAAGATAGGAGATAGAGGATAAAAGGAAAAGGGACAAGAGAAAGGGGGAAAGGGATATTTTTCTTGGGCAGAGTCTGGGGGTTGTGACAAAGAACTACCTCTGGGTAAAAAGGAGACAGATGTGGTTCATAGGCAAATAAAAGTTTATAAAGGTAAAATGAAAAGCCCAGCGTTAAGATGAGGTATTTAATTTTGATTGAACAGCTTAATTAGAGCAGCCAAAAGGGGGTTATGATTGTTGATCTTCAAAGTTTGATAGCTAGACCAGGGGAGTCAGTCTTAGGAGGAGGAAGTGGCCAAATAAGTGAATGGTGGGTAGTTTTAAAAATGTAATATAATGGGTTTTAGCAAGACGTAAGGACTGGGTGAGAACAACAGGCCTGCCTTTTATGTTTGTTATTCTTGGGATGGCTATAATCCCTTTGAAATATATAATATTTTCCAGATTTCTTTAGGGAAACACTCTTTGTTGGTATTTTTCATCAGATTTGTGCTAAAAAAAGATGTGTATATGTTGAGAAATTAATACTGGAAAGAACTGTGTCTCTAAACTTTCTATTACTCTTCACACAACCTAAAATCTAATCACTTTTCTATGACTACCCTCCTTGAGCTGATCCCCTGTTATTTGTGCCTGTTGTTGGTGTGCAATGATACTGAGAAATAAATTAAATCATTATGCAGCTAAGGTGTGGGATGGGGTTATATGGAAACGAATGAATGAGCAAACAAATAAAGTAAAGCCAAACAACAAAACTGGGTACCTCTCAATATCATGTACACTTCCTATTTTATAGCTCTTTCTGGGGCTCAAAACTCAGGAAATAAACAACTCACAAGGGTCCAAGGTACTCTTGGAACCTAAGGATTCACAAAACCCCTCTCCGAGATTTACATATGTAGCAATGATTGATGGGAATGAGAGTTTACAGCCATTGGAGCTGCCTGCAAGTCACACAAGGAACTTCAAATATTCACCTGTTATGAGTCATCACCTATGTTGGGTGGGCATTGTGATGATCCATCTGCCCTTTAAGCCCAATAAATATTAGTTTGCAAAGCTGAACTTTGGGAGAATCATGGGTTTGATCTGATATTGGTGTCCATATCTGAAGTAAGGAACCTTTTTCATTTTCTTTTTTTTCCCTACTGAATCACATGAAAGGAAGAGAAAGAACCAGAGTTGTAGAATGGGATTTCCTGTGTGTACTGTCTTCTAGTTCACAGACAAAATCTCCCTTGGTACTAGTCTCCAGCCAGCCAGGAGATAGATGCTTTCTCTCATCACTAATCCTGCCTTCCTCCCCTAAAACTCTTACTCCAACTCCTCACATGTTTGCAATACACAGAGACCCAAGAACATTTGCCTGGAGCTGGCACTAGGACACCTTAGTGACTGATGCTTAGTACTCAGAATATCTACATGAATATCTTGGGGAAAGATTCAGGAGTTAGTGTCCAGGACCACAGATCTTACCACCAGATCCCATGTTTCTTGTTCATAGGCTCAAGGTCTATTGGAAGAAGGAAAGGAGAAAGAAGCACAAAAGCTCCCTGAGAAGTTTAAATCTTCCAAGTTCTTGCTTTTCCTCACTGAGTTTTTGCTTCCTGTTCTCTTTCCCTTTTTTTTTAAACTGTTTTTTCTCACCTTTTATCTTTTGTCTTTTAATGTGCATTGGTGTTTCACTTTTACGCATGTGTGCAGTGTACATGGAGGCAAAAAGGGGATGTCAAATTCCCTGGAACTGTATCTACAGATAATTGTGATGCACCACATGGATGCTGGAAACCAAGCTTGGATTATCTGGAATCGCATCTGGTGCTCTGAAACTGTTTTGCCATCTTTCTGGTTCTGATTTTCTTTAGGTATTTAATAATAATGATTTCTTTTGGCAGCACATACGCTAAAATTGGAATGATATAGCGAAGATTACCATAGACCCCACAGTAGAGCATGCAATTTTTGTAGTGTTCCATATTTGAACACAAATCAAATTGATATTACATAACAAATAACTGTCATAGACATTTAACCCATGATGTGGTAAATACATTTAACTACAAATGCATGTGGCACAGTTCTGGGTGGATAACTTTTTGTATAACGGGCAGTCAGGTAGTCAAGTTAGTGCATCGAGTGACAAGCTCACAGATGAACACCTAAAGAGTAATCAGGTTTAGGCAAGAGTTCACAGGTATATGCGTTTTGTTGCCTCATGTGTTGAGATGCTGTCATTTAATGTCACTTGGGAGTTCCTGAGATGAGGTCATCAGATGACAGTGTTGGGTATGCAGAAGGAAGAGTGGGATGAGAATCTCCACCCTACCAAAGAGGGGGAGGATAGTGTGTTCTGAGGCACTGAGAGTAATGCATGAAACCCAGAGGAGAGATGTCTTTAGAGAGCAAACAGTGCACATAGAACTCATATCTGAGAGCAAAATTTTATATATAGTAAGAGCAGAATAACACTCTCAGTAAAACTGCTGATTCAGGATTCCAGTATTCCTGGCTTTGCATCCTGATATCTATGGGAGATGACTGGCTTAAGGTATGGATGTTCTTGGAGATACAGGCTATTATGTGGTGAAAGTATAATTTAGTTCAGATGTCAGATCAAGACTCAAACAACATCTCCTCAATAACTTGAGAGTCCTGGAAACAACCCAGATGTCCCTTAAAAGAGGAATGGATACAGAAATTATGGTACATCTACACAATAGAGTACTACTCAGCTATTAAAAACAATGAATTTATGAAATTCTTAGGGAAATGGATGGATCTGGAGAATATCATCCTGAGTGAGGTAACACAATCACAAAAGAACACACTTGGTATGCACTCTCTGATAAGTAGATATTAGCCCAGAAGATCGGAATATACAAAGTACAATCCACAAACCACAAGAAACTTAAGAAGAAGGAAAACCAAAATGTGGACACTTCATTCCTTCTTAAAAGGGGGAACAAAATACCCATGGAAGGAGTTGCAGAGACTAACTATGGAGCAGAGACTGAAGGAAGGACAATTCAGCCTGATATAGCTGACTCCTGAGAGGCTCTGACAGTACCTGACCAATACAGAAGTAGAGGCTCACAGTTATCCATTGAACTGAGTACAGGGTCCCCAATGAAGGAGCTAGAGAAAAGACCCAAGAAGCCCGTTAGGATGAACAACAATATGAACTAACTAGTACCCTCAGAGCTCCCAGGGACTCAACCACCAACCAAAAAGTACACATGGTGGGACTAATGGCTCCAGCAGCATATGTATTGTAGAAGATGGCCAAGTCTGTCATCAGTGGGAGGAGAGGCCCTTGGCCCTGTGAAGGTTCTATGCCCCATTGTAGGGGAATGCCAGGGCCAGTAAGCAGGAGAGGGTAGGGTGGTGAGAAGCGGGAGGAGAGAGGGTACATGGGTTTGTTCTTGTTGTTTTTTGTTTTTTCGTTTTTTTGTTTTTTATTTTTTTTTATTTATTTTTTTTTTTGGAGGGGAAACTGGGAAAGGAGATATCGTATGACATGTAAATAAAGAAAATATCTAATAAAAAATAACTTGAGAGTCTGCCACTTTGCATATCTCTAAGCTTTAGACCTAGGTCATAGAAGGAGTAACTCATTTGGGTTGGGAGAGGGAATCAGCTGATTAATAACAAATAAATGTAGCAGTGACTTTGTGTACACCTGACAGTGCTAGTGACATAATGTAGTCACACCATTTAAGGTGCATTTAATTTAGCTTTGATAAATTTTCTTCTTAACAATAGAGATACATTTCCTTCTGATCCTTAATGAGATACATGGAACATGAATTATCTCCACTAATCCACACAATGGCTTTCTTTTCCACTTTCTAGAGCTTCTGGGTGTTCACTGGTTCTGAGTTTATGGCTCTTGGTCCACATAGCAGTACAATATATCCATGGTGGCAGCTCCCAGCCCAGCTTATCCTGCTGACCTGCATTGGGTCATAATTTATTAATAATGACAGCATTCTTGTCTTGAATAAACGGAAACCTGTGGGGAGCCGTGAATCTTGAGAGGCATTCGCCATGGCAAGATGGCGCCTAAACAACTGTTTGCGCATGTGCGTAGAGAACTGTTTGCGCATGTGTGTAGAGTGAAAAGACGCCATGTCACGGCCCATCCCGGGGCGTTACGTAGGGTAATGAGCAAACAGCCAATCATGAGCAGACACGCCACGCTGTGGGCAGATACCCTGCACTGTGGTGTATATAAGCAGTGCGGATTTTGGGTTCGACCCTTTTTTTCCTATGGATGGAGACAAATAAACAGTTGCTGCAGAAGGAACCTAGTGTCCGCGTGTCTTCTTCCCGGCGAGACGACTGCGCGGGCTACAGAAACCCAACAGTTTTCCAGTAGTGAGTTAAGAGCATCTTGAAGTGATAGATTTAATCATGGCAGCTGAGGTTCCCACTTTAGAGTTGGGTTGTTCTAGACAGTAGGTCCCAGAAGGACCTGGTCAGGGTATCTCATGTCCTTCTTTGGGAACTATTTTCTTCATTAAATTATAAAGATTAAAAAAAAAAGCCCTGAGTCCTTGGATCTTGCAATGGAAGTAATCAGATATTTTCCAGCCTTGGTTTTTAAATTCGAAAAACCTCTAGAGTTTCCTGGGTTTGGTGGACTGCTCTTTCACAGTAATAAGTTTTAGAGTCTGGCAGGTGGATGAGACTAGTGAAGGAACCAACATTCTAGGTTCCAAATGTGAGAGCCAGATTACTAAAAGGGGATTTGAGTCATATATTAGGATATTAGTTCTCAATATAAAAATTTAAAGATAAGAAAAATCAACTTGACAGAAGCTAAATAAAAGATTGCTGTTTCTGCAGAACTCTTGAAAAAATATCAAGGGAGAATTAAATGCCAAGTTGTCAAGAGCAGGGATTTATTAGCTATGCCTTCTGGGTCCTGGGACAAAGCAGTTTCTCTATTGTAAAATGTGTGGCCTTTCAGAGAAATGACCTTAAAGGTTACTTACAGAACTGAGTTTCTGTCTCTTAGGATTTCCTAACATGGGAAGTTCTAGGGAACTATTGGTCAGAGACTTAAATAAATACATAATCTGACCAGCGTTTCACTCTTCCTCTCCCTCCTTGTTCGAACTGCCTGGTATTCACACCTGTTGTCATCTCATTTTCTTTCTTCTTCTTTTTTTCTTTTTTTGTTTTTTGTTTTTTTCCAGATAAGGTTTCTCTGTATAGCCCTGGTTATCCTGGAACTCACTCTGTAGACCAAGCTGGCCTCGAATTCAGAAATCCACCAGCCTCTGTCTCCCAAGTGCTGGGATTAAAGGTGTACACCACCACTGCCTGGTTTCACAGTCTCATTTCTAAATCATCAGCTCTGTCTGTCCTGTTGACTTAGTCTCTTTTAACTTAATGTCCTTGCTTTATCTCTCTGCTAGAGTTTTATTGTGTCTGAACCATAGTTCTTTTCAGATTCACAGTTTTTTTTAATCTTCTTGTTACTGTTGTATTGGATATTCCTTGGTTTAGGTGCTAGCCTGTGACTTGTAGGATGTTTAGGGCTATCTTGGCTTCTACCCACAAAATTCAAACAATATTCATCATAAGCACAAAATTATTTTAATTAAAATTTGTATTAGCGTACAAATATTTATGTTTAATTATGGACAAATCAACAAAATCTTGTTCTCTTTCCTTTCTCCCTGACACCTGTTCTTCTCTTGTCCCCCTCATCCCTTCTTTCCTTTCCACTTTCAAGTTGTGTCTCCTTTTCTTGCTCCCCCTTTCCTACCATATCTTGTTCTTATTACATGATCTTGATCTAGTTTTTTAGTCTAAACTTCCCACAATTCTTTCTTTTAAAACATATCCACAAACATTACAAGTATCTTCCTATGAGAGAGATGCAGATTTTGTCTTTCTGAGTCTGGATGGCCTTACTTCTTATGACATGTTACAGATTCATTCATTTTCTTGCAGATTTCACAATTTCAATCTTCTTTACAGGTAAGTAAAATTCCATTGTAAAACTTGATACATTTGAAATCATCCACTCTTCTGTTGATGGACATCTAGGTTGGCTCCATTTCCTTACTATTTTGAATAGATAAGCAATGACCATGGATGTATAAGTATCTCCATGGTTGGATAATGTTTTCTCTGTGTATGTGCCCAGAAGCAGTATGGCTGAGCTATATGGCGGTTCTGGTTTTGATTATTGAGGAACTTACATTCTGACTTGTAGAGTGGCTTCACTCATTTCTATTTCCAATAGTTACTCTTCCCCACAACATTGTAATATCATTTGTTTTCTATATAGTAGCCATAACGACTTAGGTGAGATAGAATCTAATAGGGGTTTTAATTTGCATTTTCCTGACCTGAAGCCCATTTTTTATAGTCAAAATTATCTATGGGTATTTCTAGACACCCCTTAGAAAGCCATGACATCACTACTGAAAAGAATGAGCTACTTTATTTGAATGCTTACCTAATTGCAAAGTCAGTGTTTTCTAGTTAGATGCTAGAAGTCACTCATCAAAGCAAAGTGTGGCTCTTCACAGTAGGGTTAGGTTTGCACTGTGAGATGAATATACACTTCACAAGCCATAGGACATACCATTCCTTGTTTTAGACCCCAGTCATTTCACCCCCATTCTGGTTCAACCCAAGTGAACATTCACATTTCTGATAGACCTCTAAACTTCTCCTGGTGTAGAGCTATGATTTTTTCTTTAATGCTCTGGTTTATATAGTGCTGGTATTGAGAGTTAGAGGGGAGGGGCACATACCTGCCACCTGTGGAGGGACAGGGAAAAATGACAGTGACACACCCGTGTAATGGGGATAGAAGCTTTATTCTTGGACAGATCAGGGAGGGGCAATGACATTCCACAGGAAGCTTGGGAACAAGGGCATTGGGCATCAGACAGGCAGAGAAGGGTGTCCAGGGTCAGACTTGACCAGACAGGCAATCCTTTGCTCCTGGGATGCTTGTTTCCTCCAGACTCTCTTGTCTCAGCATCATGCTCCAGGTCAGCAGCAGCCCCCAGAGCTGTGGCCACAGCCTGAGCCCCCAGACTGCTGACCACTGCCACGGTCACAGGAACTGGAGCTCCTGCGCCTGCATCTGTGGGACCTGCGCCTGTGGTGGCTCAGGCAGCAGCCTCCCTCAGAGCTGGGGACACTGCAGCCCCCAGAGCTTGTAGCACAGCAGGAAGAGGCTGCAGGCAGACACTGTGCTGTGCTCTTTGGGGGGCACTTTGGGGAGCACTTTGGGGAGGGGCACTTGGGAGGAGGCTGGCACTGCTTCTGGCTCTGCTGGCAGGACATCTCGGCAGGAGTTTGATCTAGAAGATACAATAGAAACGTTATAGAGAGAGGCTTCTGGTGAATGTCTGCTGACTTAGTCTGTCAAACACATGCCTTTTCTTAACTATCTGCTTTCAAAGCAAAGATCTGTATGAAACAAACAGCAACATGGAAGTATACATCCATCTGAATACAGTATTCTCAAGACTATCAGATAGATGAGCATGCATCCCTAGTAAATGCACTCAGAACATTGATCTTTAGAAAGCCAAAAGGTAGCTGATCTCCATCACCTGCAAGACATTGTCTTCCTTTTAGATCTGTTTTCAGGAAGGGATATTGATACATCTAAGTAGTTCTCTGCTAAATAGTAGCAAATAAAGGTAATGGGATAAAGATCTATGGAGAATCCTCTGGGTTGATGCAGACCTCTCAGGAGAGTGGTGGCAATGCTGAGAGCTAGGATTCTGGTGTGTCACAAGTCCTGATGTACCCACAGAGGCTCCTGTCAGTATTCTCTTCCCTGTCTCTTAGTCTCCGACATGTCCTCTTCTTGCTGTCTCCAACTAGACATCCCTGCTTCTTTCATCCCATTAAAATCCAGGTTGTCATCTCTACACACAGTCTTAGCTGAGACCCTGTCCCTAGTTAGGTACTCACCAGATACAGCAGAGGCAGGAGAAGAAGGCTGTGCTGAAGAGGCTGTGGCTGAATGGTCCAGGGTAGCAGCCCTTTTTATCCTTGGCAGGTGTGTGATGCACAGACCAAGCATGCTGCTGCTTTCACAACAGGGGAGTTGACAGAGCCAGTACCATCCATTCATCATCTTTCTGTGTTCCTACTATAATTGCTCCCAGTAGGGAAGCAGGAAATTTTGATGTCTCTGTTTGACTTCTCACTCAGGTCTATCTAGTAAGGGGAGGTGGTGAGGCTATTATTCTGCCACCTTTTCCATATATTCCAGTCGATATTTTTAAACACAAGCTCTGAAGCCATATCATGGGTTACTTTGGTATTTTTTTTCTTCTTGGGTAGGTTACTCTCTATTAGGAAAGAGTTGAAAATATTAATACACACAGTTGTAAATACAGAGTCATATGTCACATGCTGTAATCTACCTATGTGCTATGTCATCAGGCTTTAGTGTATGACCTTTGGTGTGAACCTTGCTTCACCTCATATGTAATCCAGAGTATCCTGCCTATCTGGATGGAGCCAGTGACTATATTCTTGAACTTCAATGATGAGAATAGTAGGTAAAAAAGGTCAAAGTAGATCCAAGACCTTGTCGAGGTGATCGGAATCCCCTAGAAGATCTCATTGAACTCAGAAATCTCGTCATACAGTTTCTGGTAGAGATGGAGGGTGAGCTGAGTTGACAGTTGTTTGATGAGAACAACTCAGTATAACTTACAATATATGAGACTGATCTCTCTAAATTGTCTTGTATTATATCCTTGAGTGTTTGCTACCTACAGTTTTAATGAAAAAAAAAAATGGCTACTAAAGAACCTGACCAATAGTGCTTTAGAGTTGGCTCATTACTTACAGTACTTGTTGCTGTTGCTGAAGACCTAGATTTGATTGCTAGTATCTACTTATATATAATCAACTGTTTGCAATTCAACCTCAAAGGATTCAATGCCTCCTCTGACCCGTTGGACACAAAATACACATGTGGCACATAGGTATATATGCAGACACTCCCACACAAAACAAAATTAAAAAATGCACAAAAAGACCATGATCAAAATTCATTTACTTATTTTTATTGCATATTTTATTTATTTACACTTCAAGTGTTATCCCCTCCCCAGAAACACCCTATCCAATCCTCCATCTTCATGCTTCTGTGAGGATATGCCCACATCCACCCACCCACCCCCAATTCCCTGCCCTCACACTCTCCTACACTGAGGCATTGAACGTTCATGGGACCAAGGGCCACTTCTCCCATTGATGCCAGACAAGGCCATCCTCTGTTTCATATATAGCTGGAGCTATGGGTCTCTCCATGTGTACTCCTTGGTTGGTAATTTAGGTCCTGGGACCTCTGGTTTGTTGATATTATTGTTCTCTCTATGGGGTTGCAAACCCCTTCAACTCCTTCAGTCCTTTCTCTAACTCCTCCATTGGGGATCCTGTGATCAGTTCAGTGGTTGGCTGCAAGCATCCAGCTCTGTATATGTCAGGCTCTGGCAGAACCTCTCAGGAGACAGCTATATCAGGCTCCTGTCATCATGCACTTCTTAGCATCCACAATAGTGTCTGCATTTGGTGACTGTATATGGGATGGATCCCCAGGTGGGACAGTCTCTGGATGGCCCTTCCTTCAGACTCTCCTCTACACTTTGTCTGTATTTCCTTCCGTGAGTATTTTGTTAACCCCCTCTAAGAAGGTCTGAAGCAGCCACACTTTGGTCTTCCTTTTTCTTAAGCTTCATGTAGTCTGAATTGTATCTTGGGTATTCTGAGCTTCTGGGCTAATATCCATTTAATAGTGAGTACATGCCACGCACGTTCTTTTGTGATTGGTTTACTGCTGTAGCATTTTCTCTGTCCCATCACATTGGGGCATTGTCAGGCCTGTGATTGTACAGGAATAGAGAGGTGGAGCGAGAGTTGGAGGAGGAGAAAGGTCAGAAGAGCAGGAGGAGAGGTCGTCATCATGGAGACAGATGATGAGGGCTAGCCAGACCCCACGAGGTTATACAACCAAGCAAATGTTTTTACAGAATAGATTAATTGGGTTAGAATATTGTCTTTATTATTCGGTTCTGAAATTATTGTAGTGGCATCTTAGAAATTGTGATTTTATTATTATATAAATCTGATTGGATATTAAGGCCTTAAGAGCCGTGCTTTATTTATCGGGTCTTTGGCGCTATTTAGATGAATGATTGTGGGAGTGTGTAAAGAGTTGCATGCGAGCAAGATGTAGCTTGCTGGGAGAAAAAAGTAAAAATCTGCTGGAGCTTATTGAGGCCGAATGGTACCGGCTCAAAAATGTGGCCTGTCGGGAAAGCGAGTTTGCAGGGTGGATTCCTTTTATATAATTCTCGCAACAGGTTACCTCACTCAGGATGATATTTTCTAGGTCCATCCATTTGCCTAAGAATTTATGAATTCATTGTTTTTAACAGCTGAGTAGTACTCCATTTTGCAAATGTACTACATTTTCTGTATCCATTCCTTTGTTGAAGAACATCTGGGTTCTTTCCAGTTTCTGGCTAGTATAACTAAGGCTGTTATAAACATAGTGGAGCATGTGTCCATGTTACATGTTGGAACATCTTTTGGGTATATGTCCAGGAGTGGCATAGCTGGGTCCTCAGGCAGTACTATGTTCAGTTTTCTGAGAAACCACCAGACTGATTTCCAGAGTGGTTGTACCAGCTTGAAATCCCACTAACAATTGGGGAGTGTTCCTTTTGCTCCACATCCTTGCCAGCATCTGCTGTCACCTGAGTTTTTGATCTTTGCCATTCTGACTGTTGTGAAGTGGGATCTCAGGGTTGTTTTCATTTGCATTTCTCTGATGACAAAGGATGTTAAACATTTCTTTTCTTTTCTTTCCTTTTCTTTTCTTTTCTTTTCTTTTCTTTTCTTTCTTCCTTCCTTCCTTCCTTCCTTTCTTTCTTTCTTTCTTTCTTTCTTTCTTTCTTTCTTTCTTTCTTTCTTTCTTTCTTTTTTGGCTTTTTCTAGACAGGGTTTCTTTGTATAGCCCTGACTGTCCTGGACTCACCCTGTAGACCAGGCTGGCCTGGAACTCAGAAATTCACCAGCCTCTGCCTCCCAAGTGCTGGGATTCAAGTTGTGTGTCACCACAGCTGGCTTAAACATTTCTTTAGGTACTTCTCCACCACTTGAGTTTCCTCAGTTGAATTTTTCTTTTTAGCTCTATACCCCATTTTTAATACAGTTATTTGATTGTCTAGAGTCTAATTTCTTGAGTTCTTTGTATATATTGTATATTAGCCCTATATCAGAGATAGATTTGGTAAAGATCTTTTCCAAATCTGTTGGTTGTGCTTTTGTCCAATTGTCAGTGTCCTTTGTCTTACAGAAGCTTTGCAATTTTATGAGGTCCCATTTGTTATTTCTTGATCTTAGAGAAGAAGCCATTGGTCTTCTGTTCTGGAACTTTCCCCTTGTACCCATGTATTTGAGGCTCTTCCTCACTTTCTATTCTATTAGTTTCTGGGTATCTGGTTTTGTGTGGAGGTCTTTGGATCAAGTTTGTGAAATATGCTTGTATTTTAGGACGGAAACAAGTGTTCCTGGGTTGTTTATGAGTGTAACCCCTTATGAAATGTTATAAAATGTAGATTGTTATATGTTACCCTAGATATAATATTTCCCATTATTTTATTCTCATATGACAATCAGAGACTAAATGACTGTTTGATGTTAGAGAAGGAAGTATTTCTTAATAGGATCTCTCTCTCCCCCTTTCATTCTCTTTCTCTCTCTCTCTCTCTCTCTCTCTCTCTCTCTCTCTCTCTCTCTCTCTCTCTCTCTCTCTCTCTCTCTCTCTCTCTCTCTCTCTCTCTCTCTCTCTCTCTCTCTCTCTCTCTCCCTCTCTCTGTCACACACACACACACACACACACACACACTCACACACACACACACATTTGAAGTTCTCTTCTTTGATACTAATGTCATTAACTCTTTCTTCAGAGACATGTGCAGCAATATGTATCCTTACTAAAGGAAAGTACAGCTCAGTGTGCTAATTGGAAATTGAGAAACCCCATCCACTGTTTCTCTCCCAGTGGCCATTTTGGAGAGTGGGGGACTCCCACCCATCCTTTCTCTCTCAATGGCCATTTCACTAGCATTGTTTGATGCCCATAAACCTTATCACCCCAGGAGAAGGTGCTCATAAGGAAGAGTAATAGGTATCTACATGGCCCACCACATGGCAATGCTGTGGATGGATGAGGAATGGGCAATACATGGCTTCTCATTCCCCTGCTTTGCCGATGGTGCCAAGCCTTGGGAAATTCACCATTAGAAGAAGGGCATATTTTAATTAGCAGCTACTTTCAGGAATTTCTGGGCTGCATACAAGACCCATCTGCTTCCTAGTCTAGATCCTGGTATGAAAGAATCTTTCATGATCTTCCCTAAGGTACTGTTTAGCCTGAGCTCCTGTTGTAGAATGAGTATTTGATTTCCTTCAAACTCATGTAGAAACTATAACCCCTAATTTTATGTTATTAGAAGAGTAAACTCTAAGAGAACATTTGAATAATAAGAATGTGTAAGAAATACATCTTAGCTGCTCTGATGTCATTTGTTACAGGAGCCTAAGGGGGCTAAGGTTTCTCCAGTTAACTCCATGTGACTGTCTTGAGAAGCTCCGTTTTCCTGAAGGCTTCCCGCTTTCTAGATGTTGTAATACTCTCCTTAATAGAAGGTCCTCTCACAGAAGCCACTCATTACTTTGTGTTTTAAGTTAAAACACATTTGATGGAGGATACATCAAGAGCCAGGCATCGTGGATGGCACTGTGAGTGAGTGCATCTGGGAACCAAGAGGGATCTTATGTAGGAAAACAGCCAGAGAATAAGCATTTTGTTGTCTAGAGCTGGGGTTTACAGTTCTCTCAATTGTACTGCAAAAGTCCTGGAGCCTACCCGGGCGGTGGTGGCGCACGCCTTTAATCCCAGCACTTGGGAGGCAGAGGCAGGCGGATTTCTGAGTTCAAGGCCAGCCTGGTCTACAGAGTGAGTTCCAGGACAGCCAGGGCTACACAGAGAAACCCTGTCTCGAAAAAAAAAAAAAAATCCTGGAGCCTTAGATGTTTGGCAGAAGCGAAACATTGATTACATGTACTTTGTAATTCTTCAGAAGTAAGGGCAGGGACCTTTTTTGACCAGGTAGGTAGAATCTTAAGTTATTGGGAACCACACTTGAAAAGTATCCTCTGTCATGTTTTGGCAAGTTTCACAACAAAAACTTCAGAAAGTCTCATGCAAGAATCTTCTCATGAGATGCAAGACATCATCTGCTGTACTTTCAGATGCTGCCTCTCTACCTGCCTATAGAATCTTTTATGTTGGAGAGGAAACTGTCCTGCTCTCGAAAAGCAAAGGATATGAGGACTGCATTGCAGTGTTCTAGATGGGACAAGTGCCATTTCAGGGAGAATGGGCAACTTGTGATCCATAGAAGGCAGCAGCTGGTCTAGAAGGATGGCTTATGAGGAGTTCTGGACTTGCTAATGCCCACAGGTGATATGATAGAGAAAGCCTGCAGCCTTTCAGGCTCACCTCCTTGGTGGATTCTGTTTGGTTCATGTAACTTCTAAGTCAGAGGTGACTACTTCCTCCCAACTGAGCAGAACTAATTGCCAACTCAAGGATTTCTTGTTACCATAATAACACTTATTTGAGTCACACATAGGCAAATCTGGAGGAGAGATGCTTAATACATACCATGATGTCATTACATGTCAGAAAATCTATCTCTGTAAGGTGTGTAGTTTGGTATACTTAGGATATTCAAAGGCTGCAATTATCATCACTACTTTTTTTTAAACACCTCTATTATTGTCAGAACAAAATCTATACTTACTGTAATCTGCATTTCCAATTCCCTATTGCCCCTCAAGATAGTATGTAACTGACACAATTCAAGAAGAATAGCCTCTTGTTCTGGTCTCTTTCACTTAGCTTATTTTTAAATCCACAAGAAATCATTTAATAAAAATTCTTCCTAAAATGTGAGCTGGAGAGATGTCTTAGTGGTTAAGATCTGGCTGCTTTTTCTGAAGAAGTGTTTTTATTTCCAGCACCCACGTGGTGACTCTCAAAAGCCTGTGAATCTTGTTACATGGTAGTATATGACACCTTCTGGCTTCTGTGGCACTAAGTATGTAAATGGTGAAGAGACACATGCAGACCAAATACTCATACACATAAAATAAAAATTAAAAAAAAATGATTTTAAAAGCTGCTTCTAAAAAGCTGATTTATATGGAGACAAATATATCTGGGCAATACTTTCATTGTCTTGTTTTATAGAGTTATTCTTATTGTTTTAGTATTCTTTCTATGTCTGATTATGACACTTGGGCTATATATAGTTTTTCACTCTTCTAGATAGTATAGAATACCACATTTCCCTTTTTTATTCTTGAGTTGTTTACTTTTCTTTCCTTAATGTCTTAAAAATGAAGGTTAGTTTGTTGGTCTGATAGTTTCCTCCTTTTCAATATATTAGTTGTAGGGATTGGTATTGTTCAAGACAACACAAGACAAAGATCTCAGGACAAAGGATATTTATTTGTCCCATGGAGACAAAGATCAGGGAGTAAGATACAAAGACAGGAGTTAGACAATAGGGAAAAGGATAAAGGAACAAGGGAAATAGGGAATGGATATTTGTCCTGGGCAGGGGCTAGGGGGTGGTGGCCAAGGACTGCCTCTGGATAGAAAGGAAAGAAATGTGATCCATAGGCTAATGAATTTTATAAAAGTAAAAGGTGAAACCCAGTGTTATGATGAGGTATTCAATTTTGATTGTACATCTTAATTAACACAACCAAAAGGGGTTCTTTGATTATTGGTTTTTAAACTGTGATAACTGAATCTTGGTAGTTAGCCTTAGGAGGCAGAAGTGGTCAAATTAGGGATTGGTGGCTAATTTTAAAAATGTAATCTAATGGGTTTTAGTAAGGCAAAGGGAATGGCAGAAAAGGGCAAGCCTATCAGTCATGTTTGGCATATTTGAGGTGGCAAGAGTCCCATCAGAGTGTATAATATTTTCCAGATTTCTTTAGCAAACCTCTCTTTGTTGGCATCATTCATCAGATTTGTGCTAAATATATGTGGATGTTCATAAATTAACACTAGAAAGAACTGTATCTATACACTTCTTATCACTCCTCAAACAAGCAGTTTTCATGAACTTCTCTGTGGGTCTAAAATCTAATCACTCTTCTGTGGCTACCCTACTTGACCTGGGCTCCTGTTATTTGTGCCTGGTGATAGTGGGCAGTAATACTCAGAAATAGATTAAATTAACATGTAGCTGAGGTACAGGGTGGGCACTAGGAAAACAAACAAACAAACAATCAAATAAAAAAACCTAATTAAACCAAACAACAAAACTGGGTACCTCTCAATAGCATGTACACTTCCTATTTTATAGCTCTTTCTGGGGCTCAAAACTCAGGAAATGAACAACTCACAAGGGCCCAAGGTACTCTTGGAACTTAAGGATTCACAAAACCCCTCTCCGAGATTTACATATGTAGCAATGATTGTTGGGAATGAGAGTTTACAGCCATTGGAGCTGCCTGCAATTCACACAAGGAGTTTCAAATATTCACCTGTTATGAGTCATCACCTATGTTGGGTGGGCATTGTGATGATCATCTGCCCCTTAAGCCCGGTACTAGCCTCCCTTGGTACTAGTCTCCAGCCAGTCAGGAGATAGCTGCTTTCTCTCATCACTACTCCTGCCTTCCTCCCCTAAAACTCTTACTCCAACTCCTCACATGTTTGCAATACACAGAGACCCAAGAACTTTTTCCTGGAGCTGGCACTAGGACACCTTAGTGACTGATGCTTAGCACTCAGAATATCTACATGAACATCTTGGGGAAAGATTTAGGAGTTAGTGGCCAGGACCACAGGCCTTACCACCAGATCCCATGTTTCTTGTTCATAGGCTCAAGGTCTATTGGAAGAAGGAAAGGAGAAAGAAGCACAAAAGCTCCCTGAGAAGTGCCCTAAAGCCTTCCAAGTGCTTGCTTCTTTTCCTCACTGAGAGTTCTTGCTTCTCTTCCTTTCTGAGGGCTTCTTCCTTCCTGCTTGCTTCCCATTTGTTTTAAACCTCTTTTTGTTCCTTGTTCATTTTCCTTAAGTTTTTATATGTATTGAAGATTTACTTGTGTGTGTGTCTGTCAGTGTGTACAGTGTTCACAGAGGCAAAAAGGCGATGTCAAATACTGTGGAACTGCATCTACAGATAACTGTGATACTTCATGTGGATACTGGAAACCAAACTGGGATCATCTGCAAGAGCAGCTGGTGCTCTTAAACTGTTGTGCTATCTTTCTGGCCCTGATTTTCTTTAGTTATTTAAAAAATAATGATTACTTTTGGCAACACATATGCTAAAATTGAAATGATACGGAGAAAATTAGCATAGCCCCTGTGGTAGGATGACGTGCAAATTCATGAAGCATTCCATACTTAAAAAGTAATCAACCTGATATTCCAGACCAGATAACTATGATAGACATTTAACCCATGAGGTGATAAACACATCTAACCACAAATGTATATGGCATAGTCCTGGTTGAATAACTTGCTGTGTAACGGGACAGACAGTCCAGTCAGGTAATATAGTCACTGCATCTAGTGATAAGCTCACAGATGAACACCTGAGGAGTAATCATATGTAAGCAAGAGTTCACAGGTTATTTGTTTTTTGTTGCCTCATGTGTTGGGATGTTGTCATTTAATGTCACTTGGGAGTGCCTGAAATGAGGTCAGCAGCGTGTCAGAGATGACAGTGATGGGGATGCAGAAGGAACAGTAGGATGAGGAACTCCACCCTACCAAAGGGGAGTGTAGCTTTTTCTGAGGCACTGAGAGTAATGCATGAAACCCAGGAAGTAGAGAGGTCCTTAGAGAGTAGACAGTGCCCATAGAGCTCATATCTTAGAGTAAAATTTTATGTATGGTAAGAGCAGAATAGTACTCTCAGTAAAAATGCTCATTCAAGGGCCCAGTATTCCTGACTTTGCACCCTGATTTCTATGGGTGATGGCTGGCTTAAGGTATGGATGTTCTTGGAGAGACAAGGCTACTGTGTGGTGAAAGCACAACTTAGTTCAGATATCAGAGCAAGACCTAAACAACATCTCCCCTACATCTGTGAGCCTTCCACTTTGCATATCTGTCAGCTTTAGACATAGATCATAAAAGGAGCTAAGTCATTTGGGTTGGGATACAGAGAGGGAATCAGCTGATTAGTAGCAAATAAATGTACCAGTGATTTTGTGTACACCTGAAAGTGCTATTGACATAATGTAGTCAAACCATGCAAGGTGCATTTAAATTAGCTTTGTCAAATTTTCTTCTTAACACTAGAGATACATTTCCTTCTGATCCCTAGCCAGACATATGGAACATGAATTACAGCCACTAATCCACACAGTGGTTTTCAGTTTCCACTTTCTGGTGGTTCTGGGTATTCACTTGTTCTGGGTTCATGGTTCGTGGTCCTCACAGCATGAAAAGATATATATTGTTACAACTCACAGCTCAACTTATCCTTCTACTTTGGGTCATATTTTATCAATGACTTGACAACATTCTGGCCCAGAATGAAGGGAAACCTGACAGTTTTTCCAGTAGTAAATCATGAGCATTCTTGTGGTCATTGATTTAATCATGGCAGCTGAGGGTCCCTCTTTAGGGAGTTAGGTTGTTCTAGAGAGTGGGTTCCAAAAGGACCTGGCCAGGGTATCTCATGCCATTCTTTGGGAACTATTTTCTTCATTAAATTATAAGGATTAAAAAAAAACCCTGAGTCATTGGATCTTGAAGTGGATATAATCAGATATTTTCCAGCTTTGGATTTTAATTTTGAAAAATCTCTGTAGTTTCCTGGGTTTGGTGGACTGCTCTTTCACAGAAACATTTTTTAGTATATGGTAGGTGAATCAGACTAGTGATGGAACCAAAATTCTAGGTTCCAAATGTGTGAGCCAGATTATTAAAAGGGGAGTTTATCATATATTAGGATATTAGTTCTCAATACAAAAATTTAAAGATAAGAAAAATCAACCTGACAGAGGCTAAATAAAAGATCATTGTTTTTGCAGAGCTCGTGAAAAATTTTAAGGGATGGTCAAGTGCCAAGTGGCCAAGAGCAGGGATTTATAAGCTGTGCCTTCTGGGTCCTGGGACAAAGCAGTTTCTCCATTCTAAAATGTGTGGCCTTTCAGAGAAATGACCGTACAGGTTACCTACAGAACTGAGTGTCTATATCTTAAGATTTCCTCACATGAGAAGCTCTAGGGAACTATTGGTCAGAGAGTTAAATAAATCCATAATCTGACCAGCATTTCTCTCTTCCTCTCCCTCCTTGTTCTAACTGCCTGGTATTGACACCTGTCACACTCTCCTTTTCTAACTCATCAGCTCCCTTTGTCCTCTTGTCTTACTCTGTTTTATCTTACTTTCCTCCCTGACCTCTCTGTTAGAGTTTTGCTGTGTCTGTACTTCCTATACCATTGTTCTTTACTTCTAATACCCTCTTCTGTTGCATCTGAAGACAGCTACAGTGTACTTACATATAATAATAAATAAATCTTAAAAAAAAAAAAAAAGCAAAAAGCTCTTACCTGGGCGTAGTGGATTCCAGCTACTTGGGGTCTGAGGCAAGAAAATCTTACATTCCAGAACTGCCTGGACAATTTAGTGAGAGCTTGTCTCAAAATAAAAAGTAAAAAGAGAGCTAAAGAGATGGCTCAGTGGTTAAGGGCACTGGCTGCTCTTCCAGAGGTACTGAATTTAATTCCTAGTAACCACATGGTGGCTCACAACCATCTGTAATGGTATCTGGTGGGCAGGAGTACATACAGATAGAGCACTCATATGTATCCGTGTACATAAAAAATAAATAAATCTTTAAAAAAAATTTCCGTCTTTCCTTCTCTTTCTTTCTTTCTCTCTTTCTTTCTTCCTTTCTTCCTTCCTTCCTTCCTTCCTTTCTTTCTTTCTTTTTTTGAGACAGGGTTTCTCTGTGTAGCCCTGGCTGTCCTGGAATGCACTTTGTAGACCAGACTGGTCTTGAACTCAGAAATCTGCCCACCTCTGCCTCCCAAGTGCTGGGATTAAAGACGTGTGCCACCACTGCCCAGCTAATATTAACATTTCTAACAGACCTCTAAATTTTTCTGTCTATAGAGCTATGGTGTTTTTATGCTTTGAATGTGTATAATGCTAGAACTGGAAATTAGAGTGGAGGAGCATATACCTGCCACCTGTGGAGGACAGGGAACAATGACAGTGACACACTAGTGTGGTGAGGATAGAAGCTTTATTCTTGGTCAGAACCAGGGGTGGGCACTGGGACTCCATAAGAAGGGTGGGAACAAGGGCTCTGGGCATCAGACATGCAGAGAAGGGTGTCCAGGGTCAGACATGACAAAACAGGCAATCCTTCGCTCCTGGGATGCGTGTTTCTTCCAGAGTCTCTTGTCTCAGCATCATGCTCCAGGTCAGCAGCAGCCCCCAGAGCTGTGGTCACAGCCTGAGCCCCCAGACTGCTGACCACTGCCACGGTCACAGGAACTGGAGCTCCTGCGCCTGCATCTGTGGGACCTGCGCCTGTGGTGGCTCAGGCAGCAGCCTCCCTCAGAGCTGGGGACACTGCAGCCCCCAGAGCTTGTAGCACAGCAGGAGGAGGCTGCAGGCAGACACTGTGCTGTGCTCTTTGGGGGGCACTTTGGGGAGCACTTTGGGGAGGGGCACTTGGGAGGAGGCTGGCACTGCTTCTGGCTCTGCTGGCAGGACATCTCGGCAGGAATTTGACCTAGAAGAGTATAATAGAAACATTATAGGGGGCTGGTGAGCTGGCTCAGCGGGTAAGAGCATGGACTGCTTTGCCGAAGGCCCTGAGTTCAAATCCTAGCAACCACAGGGTGGCTCACAACCACCTGTAGTGAGAGCTGATGCCCTCTTCTGGTGCATCTGAAAACAGCTACAGTTTACTTATTTATAATATAATAAGTAAATCTTTGGTCTGGAGCTAGTGAGATTGACTGGAGCTAGCAGAGGTTCTAAAAGTCAATTCTCAACAGCCAGATGAAGGCTCACAACTATTTTTACAGCTACAGTGTGTACTCATATACGTAAAATAAATAGATAAATCTTTTTAAAAAAAGAAACATTATAGAGAGAGGCTTCTGGTGAGTGTCTGCTGACTTAGTCTGTCAAACACATGCCTTCCATGACCTATCTGCTTCCTAAGCCAAGGTATCTATGAAATATACAGATACGCAGAGACACACATCCATTTGAACATAGCATTCTTAAGACTATCAGTTAGATCAGCATGCATCCCCAGTAAGTGCACTCAGAACACTGAGCTTTAGAAAGGCAAAGGGTAACTGATCTCCATGACCTGCCTGACATTGTCTTGCATTTTGCCTGCTTGCAGAAGGGGGTGTGGATACTTCTAGTTAGCTCTCTGCTGAACTGTAGCAAATACAAGTAATGGGGAAATGACTGTTGGGGAAATCTCTGGGCTGATGCAGACCCCCATAAGAGTGGAGGCAATGCTGAGAATCAGGACTCTGGTTTGTCACAGGTCCTGATATACCCACAGAAGCTCCTCTCTGTGTTTTCAACCCTTCTCCTGGCCCATGGCAGATCCAATTCCTGCGGTCTCTTCTAGACACTTCTGCTTCTTTCAGCACAGTCAATTCCAGTTTCTTACCTCAATATGGTCTTAGCTGAGGCCCTTTCACCCCAGTCACATCTAGCTTGTCATCTCTACACACAGTCTTAGCAGAGGCCCTGTCCCTAGTTAGGTACTCACCAGATACAGCAGAGGCAGGAGAAGAAGGCTGTGCTGAAGAGGCTGTGGCTGAATGGTCCAGGGTAGCAGCCCTTTTATCCTTGGCAGGTGTGTGATGCACAGTCCAAGCATGCTGCTGCTTTCATAAGAGGGGAGTTGACAGAGCCAGTACCATCCATTCATCATCTTTCTCTGTTCCTACCATAATTGCTCCCAGTAGGGAAGCAGGAAATTTTGATGTCTCTGTTTGACTTCTCACTCAGGTCTACCTAGTAACAAGAAGATATGAGGATGTTCCTCTGTCATCTTTTCCATATATTTCAGTTGATATTCTTAAATACAAGCTCTGTTCAGTCTTGTCTGTGAAGCCATAACATGGCTTACAGTGGTATTTTTTTTTTGGATATATTAACAATATATTAAGAAAGAGGTGAAAATATTATTACACACAGATGTAAATACAGTCATTTTTCACATGGCAAATGGTATAATACACCTATGTGGTATGTCATCATGTTCTTTAGTATGAATCTTGTTTTACCTTGTATGTAGTCCAGAGTATCCTGCCATATCTGGTTGTAGCCAGTGACTATACTCTTGAACTTCAATGATGAGAAGAGTAGGTACAAAATGTCAAAGTAGATCCAAGACCTTGCCTAGATGATAGAAACCCCTAGGAAGAACTCACGAAACTTAGAAATCTCATAATAGTGTTTCTGGCAAAGAGGGATTTTGTGCTGAGTTGACAGTTGTTTGATGAGGACAACTCAATATATTTTATAATATATGAGACTGATCTACTTAAATTATCTTGCATGCTTTTCTTGAGTTTACCATTTTTAACTACAATTTTAATGAAAAAAAAAATAGCTACCAAAAACCTAACCAATCCTGCTGGAGAGATGGCTCATCAGTTAAGAGCACTTGTAGCTCTTCCTGACGACCTTGGTTTGGTTCCCACAACTACATGGATATTCAGAACTGTTTGCAACTCCAGTTACTCTGACCTCCAAGGGCACAAAACACATATTGGTACATAGGCATACAGCAGACTCTCCCACACAAAACCAATTTTTTAATAAAACCAAAAAAAAAAAAACAAAAAAGGAATATAATCAAAATGTAATAATTTGTTTAAATTTCATTTTAACTTATGTAACATGTTTATATTTTCAAACAGAGACAAGTGTTCCTAGATTGGTTATGACTGGTTGCAATCCTCTATAAAATGTAGAGGTTATATGTGCGATGCCCTATATGCAATATCTTCCCATTTTTTTATTCCCCTGTGACAATCAGAGACTAAATGACTGCTTGTTGTTAGAGAAAAAAATATTTGTTAAAAGGATCTCTCTCTCTCTCTCTCTCTCTCTCTCTCTCTATCTATCTATCTATATATATGTATATATATATATATATATATACATATATATATATATATATATCTGTTTCCCATTTGAAGTCCTCTTCTTGGCACCAGTGTCATTAGCTCTTTCTTCAGAGACATGTGCAGTAATATGTATCTTTATTAAAGGAAAGAACAACTCAGTGTGCTAATTGGAAATTGAAGAACACCGATCCACTGTTTCTCTCTTAATGGCCACTTGATTAACATTATTTGATGCCCATAAACCTTTTCATGCCAGCAGAAGGTGTTCACAAGGAAGGGGAATAGGTATCTACCTGGCCTACCACATGGCAATGCTGTGGATGGATGTGGAATGGGCAATACATGGCTTCTCATTCCCTTGATTTGCTGATGATGCCCAGCCTTGGGAAATGCAGCATTGGAAGAGGGGCATATTCTAATTAGCAGATACTTTCTGGGAATTCTGGGCTGCATGCAAGGCCCATGTGATTTCTATTATAAGATCCTGGTGTGAGTGAACCTTCCATCTTCTTCCATAGGATTAGTGTTTAGCTTGAGCTCCTGTAGTAGAATGAATATTTGCTTTCCCTAAAACTCTAATACCCTAATTTTATGGTATTAGAAGAGTGGAGCAGCGACTCAAGGAAAAGCCATCCAGAGAGTGCCCCAGCTAGGGATCCATCCCATATACAGTCACCAAACCCAGACACTATTGTGGATGCCAACAAGTGCTTGCTGACAGGAAGGAGCCTGACATAGCTGTCTCCTGAGAGGCTCTGCCAGTGCTTGACAAATACAGAGGTGGATGCTGTCAGCCACCTATTGGACTGAAAACAAGGTCCCTAATGGAGGAGGTAAAGAAAGGACCCAAGGAGCTGAAGGAGTTTACAGACCCATAGGGGGAACAACAATATGAACCAACCAGTACTCCCCCAGAGCTACCAGGGACTAAACCACCAACCAGAGAGTACACATGGAGGGACCCATGGCTCCAGCTGCATATGTAACAGGGGATGGTCTTGCTGGACATTAATGGGAAAAGAGGCCCATGGTCCTGAGAAGGCTCGATGCCCCAGTGTAGGGGAATGCCAGGACAGGGAAATGGGAGCGGGTGTGTTGTTGAGCAGGGGCAGGGGAATGGGTTAGGGGGTTTTCAGAGGGGAAACCAGGAAAGGGGAAAACATTTGAAATGTAAATTATATATATAAACATTTGAAATATAAGTTACATATATATATATATATATGCACACACACACACACACACACACACATATATATGAGTAAATCCTAGAACATTTGAATTATAAGAATTTTGTGAGTAATATGTCTTAGCTGTTTTGATGCAATCTGTTACTGCAGCTGGAAAGTGCTACAAAAGACCCCCAGTTTTCTGTATGTGACTGTCTTGAGCAATCCTCATTTTCTTGAAGGCTTCCAGCTTTCTAGATGTTGTATATGTCCTTTTTACTGGAAGTTCCTCTTCCATAAGGCATTCATCTCTGTATTTCAAGTTTAACACATATGATGGAGCATGCCTCATGAGCCAGGCAGCATGGATGGCACTGTGAGTGCATCTTGGAAGCTAGGGGAGTTTATATAGGACAAATAGCAAGAGAAGAAGGATTTTATTGTCTAGAACTGGGGCTCACAGTTCTCTCAATTGTGCTCCAAAAAGGCTGGAGCTTCAGATTCTTGGCAGAAGTGAGAAGCTGATTTCACCTATTTTGTAATTCTTGAGAAGCAAGGACAGGCACCATTTTTGATTAGGCGGGTAATATCTTATTTATTGGGAACCACATTTAAAAAGTAACCCACGTCATTTTTTAGAAAGCTTCACATCAAAATATTCAGAAACCATTAGCATAGAATCTGCATATAAATTCAAGCCATCTTCTGTTGTGCTTTTAGATGCTCCATCCCTACCTGCCTATGAAGTCTTTTGTTCTACCCTGGAAAAGCAAAGGATATGAGGACTGCATTTTAGGGTTCCAGACTGGACAAATGCTATCTCAGGGAGAATGGGCACCCTGTTATCTACAGAAGGCAGCAGCGGATCCAGAAGGATGGATTAGAAGTTGTTCTGAACTTACTAATGCCCACATGAGCTATGATACTGGCTTGTAGCCTTTCAGGCTTGCCTCCTTGTAGGATTCTGTTCAGATCACATTACTTCTAAGTCAGAGGTGACTCCTTCCTCCCAACTGAGCAGAACTAATTGCCAATTCAATGTTGTCTTGATACCATGATGACACTGATATGAGTCACACTTATGCAAACCTGGAGGAGAGATGGACAATGCAAACCATAATTCTCATTATTTGTCAGAAAGTCTACCTTTGAAAGGGGTGCAGTTTGGTAGACTTAGGATATTCCAAGGGTAACATTTTTGTCACTAATTTTGTAACCCCTTTACTATTGGAAGAAAATCCATACCCACTATCACCCGTATTCCCAATTCCCTATTGCCCAACAAGACACTATGTAATTGAAGTGATTCAAGAACAAGAGCCTCTTGTTCTGGTCTTTTTCATATAGCTTATTTTTAAAACCTCAATAAGTAATTAATTACAAATTCTTCTTGAAAGGAGTGCTAAAGAGATGGTTCAGTGGTTAAGAAGTCTGGCTGCTCTTTCAGAAGACCTGGGTTTTTACTCCCAGCACCCTCATGGTTGCTCTCAAAAGCCTGCAAATCTTGTTTCATGGTATATGCCACCCTCTTTTGGCCTCTGTAGGCCAAGCATGCAAGTGGTGAAGAGACATACATACAGGCCTAATACCCAAAACATAAAATAAAAATTCAAAACGTTTTAAAAAGCTGTTCCTAAGAAGCTGATCAATGTGGAGATGAAGTTACCTGGATCATACTTTCATTGTCTTGCTTTGTAGAATTATTCCTGTTGTTTTAATATTCTTTCTATGTCTCAGTAGTTAACATTAGTACTATACATAATTTTTCACTTTTCTAGATAGTATAGATTACCATATTTACTTTTCTTTTTAATTCTTGAACATTGTTTACTTTTCTTTCTTTAGTGTCTTAGTGATGGAGGTTAGGTTGTTGGTCTGATAGTTTTCTCCTTTTCAATATTGTAGTTGTAGGGACTGGTATTGTTCAAGACAACAGAAGAACATGTTCTCAGAACAAAAGTGATTTATTTGCCCCAGAATGACAAAAGTCATGGAATATGAGACAAAAACAGGTGATAGAAGATAGAGGAAAAAGGAACAAGAGAAAGGGGAAGGGATATTTTTCTTGGGTAAGGGCTGGGGGGTAGTGACAAAGGACAACCTCTGGATAGAAAAGAGAGACATGTGGTCAACAGGCAAATGGAAGGTTTTTAAGGTAAAAGGAGAAACCCACTGTTAGGATGGGGTATTTATTTTTTTATTGAACAGCTTAATTAATAGCCAAAAGAGGATTTTTGATTGTTGGTCTTCAAACTTTGATAGCTAGACCATGGTAGTCAGACTTAAGTGGAGGAAGTGGCCGACTAAGTGAATGGTGGCTAATTTCAAAAATGTAATCGAATGTGTTTTAGCAAGACAAAGGGAATAAGGGAGAAGGGCAAGGCCTTTCAGTGATGTTTAGCACACTTGAGCTGGTGGGATTCCTTCAGATTGTGTAATATTTTCCAGATTTCTTTCCAGAATCACTCTTTATTGGCATTATTCATCAGATTTGTGCTAAAAACAATGTGTAGGTATTTAGAAAGCAACATTGGAATGAATCTTGTTTTTAATCTTCCTATCACTTCTCATTCAGTTTTCATGAACTTCTGTGAGGGACTAACATGTAATCACTCTTCTGTGGCTACCCTCTTTGAGCTGTGCTCCTGTTATTTGTGCCTGATGCTAGTGTGCAATGATACTCAGAAATAGACTAGATCACCATGCAGCTAAGGTGCAGGTGGCCATGTAGGAAACGAAGAAACGATGAAAAAACCAAATTAAACCAAACAACAAAACTAGGAATCTTCCCGCATCATGTTCATATATTTTATAGCTCTTTTTAATGCTTAAACCTTAGGAAATAAACAACTCACACGGGCTCAAGGTCCTCTTGGAACTTAAGGATTCACAAAACCCCCCTGCCAGATTTACATATGTAGTAATGATCGTTGGGAATGAGACTTTACAGCTACTAGAGCTGCCTGTAAGTCTCACAAAAAATTTCAGGGATACAGCTTTCATGAGTCATCATCTATTCTGGGTGGGCATTGTGATGACTCAGTTGCCCTTTAAGTCCAAAAAATATTAGTTTGCAAAGCTGCACTTTGGGAGAATCATTACTTTGATCTGATGCTGGTGCCCATATCTGAAGTAAGAATACTTTTTCTTTTCCTCCCTCCCTCCGCCCCAACAAATCACATGAAAGGAAGAGAAAGAACCAGAGTTGTAGAATGGGATTTCCTGTGTGTACTGTCATCTAGTTCACAGACAAAATCTCCCTTGATACTAATCTCCAGCCAGTCAGGAGCTGGCTGCTTTCTCATTACTACTCCTGCCTCCCTCCCCTAAAACTCTTACTCCAACTCCTCACATGTTTGCAATACACAGAGACTCAAGAACTTCTGCCTGGAACTGGCACTAGGACACCTTAGTGACTGATGCTTAGCACTCAGAATATCTACATGAACATCTTGGGGAAAGATTCAGGACCATAGACCTTATCACCAGATCCCATGTTTCTTGTTCATAGGCTCAAGGTCTATTGGAAGAAGGAAAGGAGAAAGAAGCACAAAAGCTCCCTGAGAAGTTTAAATTTTCCAAGTTCTTGCTTCTTTTCCTCCCTGAGGGCTTCTTTCCTTCTTCCTCACTTCTTTTCTTTTCTTTTCCTTCCTTTTCTTTTAAAACTACTTTTCTTTTATTTATTTGCTTTAATATTTTTTGTGTATTGAGGTTTTACTCGTACATATGACTCTGTTTACCACTTCTGTCCAGTGTATATGGAGGCAAAAAGAGGATGTCAGATCCTCTGGAACTGCATCTATAGATAATTGTGATATACCATATGGAGGCTGGAAACCATACCCACATCATCTGCAAGAGAAGCTGGTACTCTTAAAATATCATGCCATCGTTCTGGCTCTGATTTTCTTAGTTACTTAAAAAACAATGCTTGCTTTTGGCAACACATATGCTAAACTTGGCATGCCATAGAGAAGAGATGAGCATAGCCCTGTGTAAGGATGACATGTAAATTCATGTAGTGTTCCTTATTTAAACAGAAATCAACCCTATGTTACAGACCAGATAACTGTGATAGACATGGAACCCATGAGGTGATAAACACATCTAACCACAAATGTATATGGCACAGTTCTGGGTGGATAACTTGCTGTGTAACAGGAGAGACAATCAGGTCAACAAGTCCCTGCATCTAATGACAAGCTCACAGAGGAACATCCGAGGAGTAATCAGGTTTAGGCAAGAGTTCACAGGTATCAGTATTTTGTTGCCTCACGTGTTGGGATGTTACCATTAAATGTCACTTGGGAGTGCCTAAGATGAGGTCAGCAGCCTGTCAGAGATGACAGTGGTGGGGATGCAGAAGGAACAGGAACAGTGGGATGAGGTACTCCACCCCACCAAATAGGGGAGGGTAGGTGGTTCTGGGGCACTGAGGATACTGCATGAAACCCAGTGAGGTCTCTGGATAGCAGACTGTGCACACAGAGCTCATCTCTGAGAGCAAAATTTAATGTATACTAGGAGCAGACTAATACTCTCAGTAAAAATGCTGATTCAGGAACCCAGCATTCCTGGCTTTGCATCCTGATCTCTATGAGTGATAACTGTCTTAAGGTATGGGTGCTGCTGGATAGACAAGGCTACTGTGTGGTGAAAGTACAAAGTAGTACAGATGTTTGATCTAGATCTAATCAACATCTCCTGAACAATTTCTGCATCTGCCACTTTGTACATATCTAAGCTTCAGACCTAGGTTATAGAAGGAGCTAACTAATTTGGCTTGGGATACAAAAAGGGAATCAGTTGATTAGTAACAAACAAATGTAGCACTGATTTTGTGTACACTTGACAGTGCTGTTGACATAATGTAGTCACACAAGGTGTTGTCACAAGGAACATTTAAATTAGCTCAGTCAAATTTTCCAGTTAGCACTGGAGATACATTTCCTTCTGATTCTTAACCAGAATACATGGAACATGAGTTATGGCCACTAATCCACACAGTGGTTTTCAGCATACATTTTCTGGTGATTCTGGGTGTCTACTGGTTCTTTTTTCATGGCTGTTGGTCCACACAGCAGCACAATATATACATGGTAGCAGCTCCCAGCTCAACTTATCATTCTGAACTGCTTTGGGTCATATTTTATCAATAACTTGACAGCATTCTGGCCCAGGATAAAGAGAAACCCAACAGTTTTCCTGTTAGTGAATCATGAGCATCTTGCGGTCATACATTTAGTCATGGCAGCTGAGGGTTCCAGAGAGTGGGTCCCACATGGACTTGGCCAGGCTGTCTTATGCCACTCTTTGGAAACCATTTTCTTCATTAAATTATAAAGATTTAAAAAAAAACCTGAGTCCTTAAGTCTTGGAATGAAAATCATCAGATATTTTCTGGCCTTGGTTTTTAAGTTCAATAAAGCTCTATAGTTTCCTGGGTTTGGTGGACTGCTCTTTCACAGTAATAATTTTTAGAGTCTGGCAGGTGGATGAGGGAAGGGGTGAAAATGACGACAGTCCAGAGGGATATTAAGCCTTATGTTCTAGGTTCCAAATATGGGACCCAGATTATTAAAATGGGGGTTGAGCCAAATTTTAGGATATTAGCTCTAAATATAAAAATTAAATATAAGAATAAAAATACACTTGACAGAGGCTAAACAAAAGATCATTATTTATGCAAAGCTCATGAAAAAAATCTCAAGGGAGAGTCAAGTGCCAAGTGAAAAAAGGAGGGATTTATAAACTGTGCATTCTGGGTCGTGGGACAAAGCAGTTTCTCCATTCTTTTTTTTTTTTTTTTTTTTTTTT
>NW_022196898.1:41357689-41361689 GCF_008632895.1 Mastomys coucha | reverse complement strand
CAGAAATCCACCTGCCTCTGCCTCCCAAGTGCTGGGACTAAAGGCGTGCGCCACCACCGCCCGGCTAAGTTTCTCCATTCTAAAATGTGTGGCCTTTCAGAGAAATGACTGTACAGGTTACTTACAAAATTGAGTGTCTATATCTTAAAAGTTCCTCACATGATAAGCTCTAGTGAACTATTGATCAGACAGTTAAATAAATCCATAATCTGACCATCATTTCTCTGTTCCCCTCGCCCCTTGTTCTAACTGCCTGGTATTCACACTTGTCACACTCTCCTTTTCTAACTCATGAGCTCCCTTTGTCCTCTTGTCTTATTCTGTTTTATCTTACTTTCCTCCATGACCTCTGTGTTAGAGTTTTGTTGTGTCTGTACTTCCTGTACCATTGTTCTTTACTTCTTTACTGATTTTGGTAGTTTTTCACTCATTCTGTTACTGGTATCTTGGAATGGATATTCCTTGCTATAGGGGCTAGCCTGTGACTTGTAGGATGCTTAGGGCTATCCCTGGTTTCTGTCTACAAAAGTACCAGCAACATTGATCATAAGACCAAAATTATTTTAATTAAAATTTTTTATTAGCCTACAAAGGTTTATGTTTAGTTATGCATAAATCAACAAAATCTTATTCTCTTTCCTTTCTCCCTGACACCTATTCTTCTCTTGCCCCCCTCACCTCCCTACTTTCCTTTCCACTTTCATGTTGTGTTTCCTTTTCTTGCCCCCCCTTTCCTACCATATCTTGTTCTTATTTCATGATGTGATCCAGTTTCATAGTTTAAACCTACCTCACTCCTTTCATTTAAAAATATACACATAAACTTTAGAAGTATCTTCCTGTGAGAGAGATGTAGACTTTGTCTTTCTGAGTCTGGGTGACCTCACTCCATATGATATATTACAGACCCATTCCTTTTGCAGACTTCACAATTTCAGCCTTCTTTATAGGTAAGTGAAATTCCATTGTGGAACATGTTACATTTGTAATTGCCCACTCTTCTGTTGATGGGCATCTAGGCTAGCTCCATTTCCTTGATACTGTAAATGGATAAGCATGAAATATGGATTATAAGTGTCTCTGTGGTTGGACAATAACTTCTCTGTGTTTGTGTCCAGAAAGAGTATAGCTGAGTTACATGATGGTTCTGGTTTTGATTGTTGAGGAACTTACATTCTGACTTGTAGAGTGGCTTCACTCATTTCTATTTCCACCAAGTTACTGTTCCCTACAACATTTCCCAATATGTTATCATTTATATTCTTTATTGCAGCCATAATGACTTAGGTGACATGGGATCTATTGGAGGTTTTAATTTGCGTCTTCTTGACTTGAAGCCCATTTTTTTTGGGCAAAAATTGTCTCTGGATATTTCTAGATACTCCTCAGAAAACCACAACATTCCTACTGAAAAAGAATGGGCTAGTTTGTTTGAATAGTTCCCTATTTGCAAAGTTATTGCTATAGATGCTAGAAATACAGAAAATGTGGTACATTTACACAATGGAATATTACTTAGCTATTAAAAACAATGACTTCATGAAATTCTCACGCAAATAGATGGAATTTGAAAATACCATCCTGAGTAAGGTAACTCAGTCACTTAAGAACACACATGGTATGTACTTACTGATAAGTGTATATTAGCCCCAAAAGTTCAGAATACTCAAAGTTCAATTCACAAACCATATGAAGCCTAAGAAGAAGGAAGACCAAAATGTGGATGCTTCAGAGCTTCTTAGAAGGGTGAACAAATTACTCACATGAGGAAATCTGGAGACAAAGTGTGGAGCGGAGACTGAAGGAAAGGATATCCAGAGACTGCCCCACCTTGGGCTCCATCACATATACAGCCACCAAACCTGGACGCTATTGTGGATTCTGAGAAGTGTTTGCTGATGGAAGCTTGATATGGCTGTCTCCTGAGAGGTTCTGCCAGAGCCTGACAAATACAGAGCCAACCATTGGACTGAGCGCGGGAGTCCTAGATGGACATGTTGGACTGAAGGAGCTGAGACGGTGGCAGTGGACAGCAGTCTAGGGGCTCAGGCTGTGGCCACAGCTCTGGGGGCTGCTGCTGACCTGGAGCATGATGCTGAGACAAGAGACTCTGGAGGAAACAAGCATTCCAGGAGCGAAGGAGGAAGCAACAGTGTCAACAAACCAGACCCCTGGAGCTCCTGGGGACTGGACTACAACCAAAGAAGACAGGTGGAAGGACCTATGGTGCTAGCCACATTATGTGGCAAAGGATAGCCTTGTTGGACATCAGTGGGAAGAGAGCTCCTTGAGCCTAAGGTTGTTTGATGCCCCAATGCTGGGGAATTCCAGGGCTGGAAGACAAGAGTGGATGGGTGGGTAGGGGAGCACTCTCATTAAGGCAGTGGGAGGGGGGATGGGATAGGGTGTTTCTGAAGGAGAGACATGGAAAGGGGAAGACATTTGAAATGTAAATAATGAAAATATGCAATTAAAAAAATTCTCATCAAAACAAACAGTAGCTTTTGTCAGTATGCTTAGGTTTTTACTGTGAGATGAATATACCCTCCACATGTCATAGGACATACTGATCCTCATTAGATATCCCAGTTCTTCCCATTTCCTCTCCTGCTCCTTAACCCAAGTGAGCATTAACATTTCTGACAGACCTCCACTCCAACTTTTCCTGGTGTAGAACTATGGTGTTTTTATGTTTTGGATGTGTGTAGTAGTACTGGAATTGAGACATAGAGGGGAGGGGTACATATCCACCACCTGTGGAGGGACAGGGAAAAATGACAGTGACACAGCAGTGTGATGAGGATAGAAGCTTTATTCTTGGTCAGAACCAAGGATGGGGTTCTGGCATTCCACAGGAAGCATGGGAACAAGGGCTCTGGGCATCAGACAGGCAGAGAAGGGTGTCCAGGGTCAGACATGACAAGACAGGCAATCCTTCGCTCCTGAGATGCGTGTTTCTTCCAGAGTCTCTTGTCTCAGCATCATGCTCCAGGTCAGCAGCAGCCCCCAGAGCTGTGGCCACAGCCTGAGCCCCCAGACTGCTGGCCACTGCCACGGTCACAGGAACTGGAGCTCCTGCGCCTGCATCTGTGGGACCTGTGCCTGTGGTGGCTCAGGCAGCAGCCTCCCTCAGAGCTGGGGACACTGCAGCCCCCAGAGCTTGTAGCACAGCAGGAAGAGGCTGCAGGCAGACACTGTGCTGTGCTCTTTGGGGGGCACTTTGGGGAGGGGCACTTGGGAGGAGGCTGGCACTGCTTCTGGCTCTGCTGGCAGGACATCTCGGGCAGGAGTCAGTCGGCCTGGTTAAGGAAAGAAAACAGCTGTTAGTAACCTACAGTGTAGTGTTTCCTCATCACTGGTGTTTTCTTCCTTGTGCTCCAAGATGTGAATGGAATTCACTGGATAGTGCCAGGTACCTCCCACTCTGTTTGCTACCCATGCACTACAAGTACAGGCTGAGTCTCTCTGGTAATCCAGCTTTTTGTATCTTTGAAGAATTCCAGGCAGGCGCGTGTGTTTGGGGAAAAAAATCAATCTGGAGAACCGGTGTCATAGGGTACATGTAAATACTTGAATGGGAAGGGCATGAGGTGTGGAAAGTGGATGCTGGGCCTGTGGCTTTTGTGGATTGTAGAATTCTTGCCAACCACCTCCATTCTACCTGTTTAAATGCTCAGCTACTATAAACTCATTGTTGTTAAATTTAATGCTAGAAATTGATTTTTTCCCCTATTACACTTGTGCCTAGGTTTTTTATGGAAGATCTTATTATTTTCCTCTCTACTACTGTGATCTCAATGTTCCCTTCCCACTTCTCCTTCCAAGGCCCACCCCTGCTGGATACTCACTAGATTCAAAGGAGGCAGAGTTCGGTGTCTGAGGATGCTGTGGCAGAGGAGCCCAGGGCAGGAGCTCTTTTATCCTGTGCAGTTGATGATGTCACCTGGGTATGCTTCTGCTTTCACAAGCAGAGGAGGTGTTCCCTAGACACATGTCCAGT
>NW_022196898.1:41335996-41357679 GCF_008632895.1 Mastomys coucha | reverse complement strand
GTACATCCATAAAGTCCAACTAAGGACTGAATCAGGAACAAGGAACAACGATTGTTCATATATGTCCCAATGAGGTCTCCAGGAACCTGTTCTTCCTTCCCTCTACCTCCCTCCCTTCTTTCTACCTCCTTTTCTTTTTTCTGCTTTTAGGTCACATGCCTTGGAGAATATTGTATCATATTATTTTCTTTGGCATGATTGTGAATGAATTCTACACACACACACACACACACACACACACACACACACACACACTAACTCACAAAACCAAATCTTAAATCATAAAATATTGTTGTCCACAAATCCCATGCTGCCCAGGGAACATGACCTTCAGATGTAATTTGCTGCTGTCCCTGAGCTCCATTAGCGGGGCACCTGGAAGTGATGGGGGAGTGTAAGGCCTTGTATGGTGACAGTCCCTGAGTAACCTCATGGCTTCTAACAAGACATCAACTTTTTGAGCCCAGATAACAAGAGCAAGTTATTAACTTTAAATAGAAAAATAATTGCATTACACAGGTGAAGATGCCTTCTGCTTGATATTAGTAAATTCATGTAAGCTGAAATCTTGCATATTATACCAGGGTAAAATGTAATTTAGGCTATCGTTAACAACTTTAGTAATTATGTACAATTTAAATATTTTGGATGTTAAAATATCACATCATATATTTGTGTTTTCTTACAGAAAGAAATATTTATGGCTTAGAATTAATCCATAAAAAGCAGGTGATGGTCAGTATACACAGTTACTTATATCTTATTATTCATTATATTGTGAATAAAATCATCGTAGGGAAGATGTCTCATTATTTATGGCCATTAAAACATATGATAATTTAAACAATTAGGTTTGGCTCATTTCATTCTAACATTAACTGATACTAATGTGTTGTCTCTTTTCTGAGCCAAAAAACTGTAGGAAGATGAGGAAAGCTGCTGTGTATGGAGTTCATTGGATCATACTGTTGCAACATTCAAATGTACTGAGAAAAACCAAAGAATTAGATTCAATTCGATAGATTAAATGAATTTGTTTTTACCCCTACCAGGTGAACAGCATCCTTATAGCCAAAGAGCAAGTCATAATGAGAGAAGCCAAAAGGGGAGGGGTTATAAAGGTGGACACCAAAACTGTGCGTTACAATTGTCTCCAGAGCACGCAGCTAGGCAAAAAAATTGCTTTACTACCCTCACTTAGATTTCTTTCCAGTTGCTTAGTAATAAAAAGACTGCTTCATACCAATCCCGCAGCAATAAGAAAAATGTACAAAAGCAGAAAGCAAGTGGTTAAATACCTCAGAGCAGGACACCCTATCCTATTCTTACCTCACCTACAGGTTACTAGGATCTCGCAGACATTCTAGGGTAAAGGTCAGCAATGTTTAAAGGATACCCAGCACCATATTAAGTTTCTTTAGCCATCACTGGGGAGTTTCCAGTAAATTACCACACTGGGGGGAAGTGTCAGTAACTGAGATAGAGGAGGCAGAAACCTAGTGTCATCAGGTTAGGGTTGGCTGTCATATCCCCACTGTTCCAGGAGCTTCCCACTTTGTTCTCTATTGGGTGCTCTCTCTGAAGAATGAAGGTCTTGGTCCTTGGTGCTTAAGTTTTGGTTTTAGCCACATTGCAGTTTCAGAGCCATTTTCTTGCCTTGTTGAGAGCCTGTAACTAGATACTAGATGGAAAGGGGATCAGATGAGTGATGAAATTTTAGATAGTTTTCCATGAAGACTCAGTGATGCAGACACAGGAAGAGAAGAGCAGAAAATACATTTCTGTTTTCAGCAGCTGTGCTGGGTAGAGCAAGCCTCAGACAATGCCCTATGCGTGTGCTTGGTGTCCCTTTTGGTTTTCCTGAGCACTCTGAATTTACGACCTATATCCTAATGTAGTTCCTCAGGAGTTCCTTAGAATAGAGCAATGGATTCCAACTTTCCTAATTCTGTGGCTCTTTAGTACAGTTCCTCATGTTGTGGTGACTCCCAACCATAAAATTATTTTTGTTGTTTCTTCCTCAGTGTAATTTTGAAACTGTTATTAATTATAATGTAAATATCTGTGTTTTCCTATAGTCTCTGACTCTATGACCTCTCTGAAAGGGTCAGCTGACCCTCAAAGGGGTTGCAACCCTCAGGTTGAGAACCACTGGCATAGGTAATCACACATGGAGTAGAGGTCAGCCTAGTAGAGGTCATGTTAACAGCACACTGAAGTATAGCACACTTTCTATGTGTCTTTACACAAACCTGATCCACTCCTTCCTCATGACCATCATTGGCTGTTTTTCTTGAATTTCTTCTCACTTTGTCATTAACTCCTGCCCTTGATTATGTGTCAACTGTGTGCTTAGCACTGATGACACAACTGTAATAAGATCCAGACTGTCCTCACTGGTCTATTATAGTTATTCAAAGGGAAATACTTTGAAGTGATAAACTTCAGCTGTGGTGCACATAAAAGAGAAATTATAGGTTCTGTGAGTTACTTAAGAAGAGGTTTTAACCTTACTGGGGATTCAAGTCTCTAGATAGTGAAATAGCTTTTGACTTTTTTGTTCTAAAGAACCAAGTACAAAGACTGACATTGGTTTAAATCAGATTAATCTTGAGTCATGAGGCAGCCACTGAGGAGCAGTGTTTCAATGGTTGGTCAACTCAAGGTTTCTGGGTGACTCATCAAGGAGAAGTTCCTTAATTCCTGTGAGCCAGTTGGGCATTGAAGTCATGAGCTGGGCCAGGAAAGGCTGAATGTGGTAGGCTGTGTCAACAGGGCTGTCTGTCTGCCTTCTATGACTATGTGACACATTTCTTTGTATATTCCAAGCAATCATGTGGGGGTCTAGGTCTATTTGTGACTCCTTAAATTGTTGGTCATTCTTAGCTTCTTTGATTTAAGCAAATACAGTTACTATGATCTTACCTTCTAAATCATGTTACAAATACATTATAAAAGGTATAATTTCTAAAAATACATAATTTCTAAAAATTCAGACAGAGCTTCAGTTCTAGAGAAATGTCTGAAGTAGTGAGACTGGATCTCATATCAAAGAACCGCTAAAACATGGGATCGTTTCTATAGAAATGGAGAAGTAATTTAACAAAACTATTACCACTGATAATAAAAATTTCAGCAAATAAATATTAAAAAGGAACATCTTTAATTTGAAAAAGGGAGTCAACAAAGCCTTATGACTACTGTCATGCCTAGTAGTGAGAGAAAGGACCTTTATTCCTAAGATGGAGAGCAGAAGAGAGGTAGATTTATGCTGTTTAAGGTCCAATATTAGACCTGGAATATAGTTCAAACAAAGACACAAAGGCAATGTACCAGAGGAAGGAGATGTCAATACGGATGATGGAATATTTCACAAGTCCTCATTTCCACAAGAAGAGCTACAGGAAATCAAAGGATGTACAGGGAGTGAAGACAAGATCTTCTATTCTTTTCTCTTCTTTTCTCTTCTTTTTCAAATTTCAGTTGCCTTGACTTGCATGTGTTTAGAGATGACTATTGCAAATTGGGATCTCAGCCCTTGAGGAATAAAAGAAAAACAGAAAAGGACAATTTTTAAAAACTTCCAACATGGTTGTATATTTTGTCTTTTTGTCTTCTCACCAGCAGTGGCTGAATCTGGCCACTCCACCGCCTCAACAGGATTCCACACTGCCAGCCAAGAACTTTATTTATTTAGACATTACTAATCTATTCTTTGAGTTTACAAGTTTTAATGTGAATTTTTCATAAAAATTACATAACCATTGTCACAATATTTTGTCCTGTATTGTATTTTAGGTGTGTGTGTGTGTATGTGTGTGTGTGAGTGTGCTTGGGGGTGGGTATGTGAATATATGATTTCAATTGGGTCATGATTTGAGAGAAGATGGTCATGGAGGGACAAGAGAGCAGTTAAAAGGGGGTATGGAAAGGATCCAAGTGTAACAAACACTGTTCTCATGTATGAAATTCTCAAATTGAAAAAAATATATACTGAAACAATTGAGCATCTCTGTTAATCAAAACATATTTCATATTATACTATAAATGAAAAGCTATAATAAAATATTCTATATACATATAACAAATAATATGATAAAATAAAAGAATAAAACTATATAATAAAAGAAAATAGATCAATGTGTAAAACACAAAATACAAACTTCTAAAATACAATATAGGACAAAATCATGACAATAGTTATGTAATTGTATGATATTTTTTATATTTAACAAAAAGAAACAGTTCAAAAGGAAAATACTAAACTCTATCCACAATTTAAACTTCTGAGGTAGTGGTACATGATTAAACATGCTATGGTGATTCATGAGTAATTTTAGTACTTGTGAGTCTGTCACAGAAAGATGAGTTTGTGGCCCACTTTTAGGTAGTGAGATTGATATGAAGAACAGTATAACAAAAAATGAAAATGTGTGCTTTTCAAGCAAATTTTGAAGAATTCACAATTAAAACTCATAAACTCAAAGAAGAGTTTAGTAATGTCTAATTGAAGGCTTATGTTTAGAACATTCTAAAGCAATAAATGGACAATCTGATTAAAATAAAAAGATGTTCAAAATGGCAATATTGTAACAAAGAAGAAGGTCCATGGAGGATAATTAATTGGTGTCTCACTTACTAGGGAAATGCAATTAAGAGCAACATAACAGATTATATGCATTCACTGCAACAGCTAGAATAAAGCTCTTAGCTGGAATCCTGTTGAGGCTGTGGAGTGGCCAGATTCAGCCACTGCTGGTGAGAAGACAAAATATACAGCCATGTTGGAAGTTTTGAAAAATTGTCCTGAACGATTAAACATGTACTTGCTGTTTGGCTTAGAAATTAAATTTTTAATATTGGTTCAAGAAAAACTAAAGTCATTTTTGATAGAAAATCTCAGAGCTGGTATGTGTATTGCTCTTAGTCACAATTGTTTCAAACTCAAAGCATCATAAATGACATTCAACTTGTGAATAGGTTAAAAAAACATGCACACACACACACTAAAGCAATAAAGAGGAAAAGAACTATTGATCTATGAAACAAAAGGAATGAAGATAAAATATAAAAGTGTTGTACATACACACACACACATAGGCACACACACACACAAGCAAATAAGAAACCAAAACATAAGATAAAAAACAAGAATGAAACCAGGACAAATGGATTTCTATCAAAACAAAATTCTTATGCATAGCCCAAGAAACAATAAGGAGTCAAGACTGATAGGATGGGAAATATTTGTGAATAATACATTTTATAAAGAAATAATATCATAGTATATTAAGAATTCAAAGATCTCAATAGCAAGGAAAAAAAACATGATCTTAAAATCAGAGAAACAACCTGAGGAAACACTTCTTAAAAGAAGACATATAAATGGCTTGTAGATGTATGAAAAACAGTTTATTACCCATAATCATCAGAGAAGTACAAATTAAATCTACAGCGAAACATCCCCTCACACTTGTGAGAGTGATTATTCTAAAGATACAAGAAAGACTAAGTATTGCCAAGAACTTTGTAGTAAAAAGAGGATATTTAGAGGAAATGTAAAGAGTCCCAACCATTGTAGAAGATAGTAGAGAGGTCCCGAAAAAATTAAAAGTTAACTGCTGTGTGATCATCAATGTTCTTCCATGTGTATATACCCAAAGGGAAGGGACATTGATACACTGAAAAGATATATACATCCTCATATTTACTGCTGCACTATTTGCAAGATCTATAATAAAGAATCTGCCAAAATGTGTATTTGTGGATGAATGCATATAGAACACATGACATATATTCAGCCTTTGGTAAAAAATGACAGGCATTCCTGTCATTTGAGCCAACAGGAATGAATTTGGAAGACAACACATTAAGTGAAATAAGCTATAAACAGAAAGATCTATTTTTTGGATGATATCACTCATGTTTGGATCCTGAATAAATTGCACTCAAAGGAGCATGGTGTAAAATGGAGGTTGCCAGAGACTGAAGGTTGGATGAGAAGATTGGGGACATCTTCTTAATGCTAAAAGTTTTGAGTCTTGTCTTCTCTAAGTCCCTTGTCTGAAACTGGTCTCAGGTATGTCTTATTCTATACACTGTACCCCTGTAAGCCACTTTTCACTACTGTCACCCCCCCACCCCCAGAGAGCCTCTGAAGATCCTGTCCCATAATTTTTGGTCTACAGTACAGTGGGGGCTTGCCCTATAAAGGCTTGAGCCTTATGCTTGAGCTTTTCATAAATACAGCCATGATAACATTGCAGTCTCATCATGTATTCAATTTTTTGAGTGATGGGCATCCTATATACATCTCCATGTTAATACTCTTAAGTGACCAAAACAGGGTTAGAGCTTGTGAATGAATGGGAACTGCTGGGACAGTGTCTGGGGAAGAACAAAAGGAAGCGATTTTGCAGTCACAAGTGCTTCCTGGTTCCACCTTATGGGTTCTTTAGGCACGTGCCCAGGAAAGCACTGGAAGCCAGTAACTGGGAAGTGTCTAGCATTGTCACCTCCCCTAGTTGTGAAAACAGCAACATGCTTAGGTGATGCTTCACCAGCTGTACACAGAATAAAAAGGCTCCTGCTCTAGATTCCTCATCCACAGCCTACTCAGAAAATCTCCTGTCATCTTTGCATCTGGTAAATGCATGTCTGGGACCATTTTACCATGCGGGACTATGTGGGACAGCATGCCCACCAGATCTGAACTAGAACCCTAGGAAGAGGCCCACATTAGGCCATGGAGAGGGAGGAGTGTTTGACTCACAGTTAGGGAGCTGGGAGTCCTACAAGCCACAGGACATAAGGATTACTTTTTTTTTTTTTTAAATCTGAGTGCATTTACTAGAGATGCATATGGATCTATCTTATAGTTTTGAAAATGCTTTATTTAGATAGATGTGTACCTCTGTGGTCCTATTATTTCACAGAGATTTTGGCTTAGGAAGCAGATAGGACATGGAAGGCATGTGTTTGATAGACTTAAGTCAGCAGACATTCACCAGAAGCCTCTCTCTATAACGTTTCTATTGTATTTTCTAGGTCAAATTCCTGCCGAGATGTCCTGTCAGCAGAGCCAGAAGCAGTGCCAGCCTCCTCCCAAGTGCCCCTCCCCAAAGTGCTCCCCAAAGTGCCCCCCAAAGAGCACAGCACAGTGTCTGCCTTCAGCCTCTTCCTGCTGTGCTACAAGCTCTGGGGGCTGCAGTGTCCCCAGCTCTGAGGGAGGCTGCTGCCTGAGCCACCACAGGCGCAGGTCCCACAGATGCAGGCGCAGGAGCTCCAGTTCCTGTGACCGTGGCAGTGGTCAGCAGTCTGGGGGCTCAGGCTGTGGCCATAGCTCTGGGGGCTGCTGCTGACCTGGAGCATGATGCTGAGACAAGAGAGTTTGGAGTACTGAGTCGTAGTGCCATGTTGGCTTGTTCTTTCTAAGATATCCTAATCTCTCTTGGGCTCTTCTAATGGATTTTCCAAAAGCCTGACTGCTTCTCCTCCTCATGGCTCCTCATGATCCGTGTCTGGCCATGTAGGTGAATAAAATTGTTTCTCAACGTCACCAGTGTGTTTCTTGTTCCTTGACTTATTCCATAGAGTTGCTCAGTGTTTTTTTTTTTCCACCTTTCTCAGCTTTTGAATGCCCAAGATACTCAACCCTTGGGGTTATCTCAGCTTGGAAACGAAGAAATAATGCCTTAGAATTTTCTTCTTCATACAAAGGACTTCTGTGGGAACTTCCAGAACAGAAGTGTGTGTGGAAGAGGGGAATGTTACAAGGATTTTGAAGAGCCTTTTGGGAAAGGGCTGAGTTTTCTTGTGTATTTGAGGGTTAGTAAGTACTATTTGATACCAAATTTCCTAGTCTCTGTGTAAGATGGAAGAAAGGATGCAGAGGTAGTGAAAGGTCTACAGGTAGGAGAGTAAGCCAAGGTACACATAATAGATCCTAGAGGGTGAATTGAGGAATTGGAAAGTTAGGACACTGAAGAAATTGGAGATGAGGAATTTTTCTGAAAGCAAACAAAGAACTGTGCGTGTTGAAAAACACTGAGAAAAAGAGGATACGGGAAGTGGCTGCAGATGGTAGACTTAGATTTCTCTTACAAAATGAAGAAGTGAAATGATATGGAATTTGCAAAGGGAAATCCCTTTTGGGGTCACCTACTTTGACTTTGGAGTCAAGCACTGATTATTTCTACTGTGAACAACGGTGGTCGTTTTCCACATGAAATGCGTTTGTGTGGTTTCATTTTGATAGTTTGGTTTTTGGAATATTACAGAAGAACATGTGCCCTACAGTTCTTTAACTTCAGAAAGGTGTCTGGACTTTGTCAGTAGTCACAGTTGAAGTTGAGTGTATTTGGAGGATGAGCATGGAGTCTAGGCTAAGAACAAATCTGTGTAAAATGATGGGAATTTAATGGAATAAAATATCTCAAATAGCTTTGCCTTTTCATTTTCTCTCAAAGTCAACTGGGCACCTGCTTTTCATTTACACTTTTGAATACATACCTTCTTATGAAAGAGAAGGAAACATATCAAGAGTAAGTTTGAATGTGAGTTCGTGCTACTTCTGCCCCATGACTCAAATCCTTCAACTGACTGGGACAGAATGCTCTGATGAAGTAACCATGGACATAGGATCCCTTTTGAGTTAGGTTATAGACATAAGCCCGAGTTTGAGCATTGAGATAGGAAGAGCCTCTGCTGAGATTTCCAGGCTTTTATGTCTCAGACGAGAGAATTATACCCAGGACACATGATTAAAAATAGAAATATTTATTAAGAAAGAGAAAGACACTCCAAAGAATGGGAGCGGGTTAGAGAATAGAGAAGAATAGAATAGGCATAATCTCAAAAGGGCTGGCTCTTAGGACACTTCATCATCATTTATATAGCACCCACCTTCACCCAATGTAAATCATGTTTGTTTTCTTTCCCCTACAAGTATGTATGTGCTGCATGTTGCCCATGTAAAGAAGAGGCCCCAGTCTTCTGCTCACAGCTTCTTTCATATGTTAATTTTGATCTCTGTCTCTCTGTCCCTATCTGTCTGTCTGTCTATCTATCTATCTATCTATCTATCTATCTATCTATCTATCTACCTACCTACCTACCTACCTACCTATTTATTTATATATCTCTATCTCTGGCCATAGTTAGGATGCAATCAAAAACCAGCTCAGCAATAATCAATTCATTTTATAGTCACTTGATTAATAAATAGTTGTTGAGAGCCAAGGGCCATTTTAGGCACCGGGCTACCACAGAAATAATGTTTCTGTTTACTTGGATCATATTCTTATTTAAGTGAACACTTTCCAGGTTGGTAGCTGTAGTTTCTTGCACTATATACAGTTGGGTTTATAACCTTTTTGGTAGGAGTCAGCAATGTAGGATGGGTAAATCCAGACCTGGTAAAAATGAAAGGCATGAAAGTGCTTGACTTTGTAGGGTGCTAGGAAGCCAGAGAGTCACTGCTAGATTCTCAGCAGAATCATTAACTTTAGTAATGGGGGAAAGTCAGCAGACCCTGGTTACTATTGTTCTCCCCACATCACCTCACACTTTACGGGAGGGATGTCTAAGTCAGAAGAGAAAACAGGCACAAGACACGCTAATATCTGGCGCTGGTTCCAGAAGCTTTATAGATTATTTTAAAATGTTTTTCTTAAATGTTTAATCCTAATCTCCAAGTGAGCAGCAGCCCGCTGAGTTGTGCCCACAGGCAGAACCCCCAGATGTAGACAGTGCTGCTATCGCAGGCGTTACAACACTCACGTGATATCCATGGTGCTATCGCAGGAGTTACAACACTCACCGTGATGTCCATGGCACTGAAGCAACTGGGATAGCCTAAACAGCAGTTGCCCTCAGAGCTGGGGTCACTGCAGCCCGCTGAGTTGTGCCCGCAGGCAGAACCCCCAGATGTAGACAATGCTGCTATCACAGGAGTTACAACACTCACGTGATGTCCATGGTGCTATCACAGGCATTACAACACTCACCGTGATGTCCATGGCACTGAAGCAACTGGGATGGCCCAAGCAGCAGCTGCCTTCAGAGCTGGGGTCACTGCAGCCCGCTGAGTTGTGCCCACAGGCAGAACCCCCAGATGTAGACAGTGCTGCTATCGCAGGCGTTACAACACTCACCGTGATGTCCATGGCACTGAAGCAACTGGGATGGCCCAAGCAGCAGCTGCCCTCAGAGCTGGGATCACTGCAGCCCACAGAGCTTGTAGCATATCAGAAGGAGGCCAGAGGCAGACACTGGACTGGTTTTTTTGGGGGACACTTGGTTGAGGAACACTTGAGCAGGGTTGGCACGGCTGCTGGAGAAGTGTCAGGACTTTACAGGAGGAGTCAGTGAGCCTGCATAGAATAAAATTAAAAAAAATAAAGTAAAATAAAATAAAATAAAATAAAGTAAAATAAAACAGTAAAAACAAACAAAATATGTCAATGTGAAAGCTTCAGACCTATGTTAACTCTTTCTTTACTTTAGTTGGAGGTACATGTACTTTCATTCAACCAAGATCTAGAGAAGAGAAATGGACTGTTTTGGAATTAAATTGACCCAGCGAGCTATGGTTCTTTCCCTCCATCTTTTGGCAGGACTGTTAGCATCCTTCTGAGTGAACCTTCCCTTTAGCATAGTAAGACCATGTGTGAACAGTGCCCCCTGCAGGCATTCAGTGCACAAGACACATGATTTCCCATTGCTTTCCAAGGCTCCACAATTTTCTGGATGTTGTGAAGAGTGTGAAAATCAGTGAGGATTTGAGGATGCATCAAGTGTCTCACCAGGCATGAGAGGGAGGGCATGGGATCCTGAGATCGGTCTCATCACAGATCACTACCATGGATCACTGACCTTCACTTTCATCCCATTCTTCCACTGTTGCCATTCCTACCATATACCAGCATGTCTCTTCCACTTCCAACCTGTCTTACCTAGACTCTCCATGTTGAACTACAGGCATGTCTGGTCAACTCTATTGGCTCAGGTCCGCAATGAACACTTACTCATTCTCCGATCCTAAGTAAGATTTGTTTTGTTTTGACTGTGTACCATGGGACCCAGGATTTCTGACCTTTTATCTTGAACTGGGTTTTATGATGCACATGAAGTATGTGTCTTTGTCCTATTCCAGGGGTAGGTACACTCCGAGGACCATGTTTTCAGTGCTTTCCTATGAACATTTAGAGGAATTACCAAACAGAAGAAGGGAATCTTAATAAGTGTTACATTCATCTCACATCCCATGGTAACAAGTGTGTGTTTTCATTCTTTTCACATAACCTTACTCAGAGTGTCTTCTTCATGCTCACTGGTATGGAGACAAACAGAGTCCATTAATGCCCTTGACTAGCTCTTAGCCTCTGAGAAGGACAGATGTTGTACTGAACTACTAAGCTGACCATGTAAATTACAGACTAAGTGGCAGTACACACATGTGTAGAAACAGCAAGCACCTGGAGCCAGTGCTTGTGGTTGTGACTTCCACTTCTTTGCAGAGTTCCTCAGAGGATGATAGATAAGTTCCTACCATACGGGTTTTGATCTCGGTAAAGAGACATGGTTAGATAAGGGGTAAGTAGAAGAATGGAGCTGGGCCTTAGTTTGAAAGGTAGAACTTCTTCTGAGAACATCGTGCATCTGGAATGAAATATGGAAGGAAGAGAGCTGAGGGAGGTCTTGCTAGAGGATCAGATCATGTAAAAATGTGATCTCCATCTTTCTTCAACAGAAATCACAATTAAAGAGCAAAGGACATCTGTTTCTGGGCCTCTGTTATGTTTGTGAAATTGCATCTCATTATATACTAGTGATGAAGATTTTGTTTTGGTGATGAACCTGATGGAGATACATAATTTTCACTTACCGAATAGGCATGATAATACTTGAGGGTTGTATATGGCAATTTCATATAAACAGAATGATAGTTTTATTTTATTTTAATTATTACACCAAGTATAAGTGAATTGTTAGCTCTATTTTTAGAAAGACAATAAAATATGTTGTAGGTGATACAGGAAAAAAAAGTAATGAATTCTTAAATAATATTAATTGGTCTTGTTGGCTTTTCGAGACAGGGTTTCTCTGTGTAGCCCTGGCTGTCCTGGAACTCACTCTGTAGACCAGGCTGGCCTCAAACTCAGAAATCCACCTGCCTCTGCCTCCCAAGTACTGGGATTAAAGGCATGTGCCACCACTGCCTGGCATTAACTGGTCTTGTTAAGCCCCCTTTTTCCTCTGTCCTTCACTTCAGTTTGAACATTTGCAATACTATGACTTCTTTAAAGAATCCCATAGAATTATTCACCTGAGATGTAGCACAGGTGGTAGAGTTTGTGTTACATATATAAGGCTGTAAACAAGAATTCTGTTCTCCCTGGGCAGTGGTGGCACACCCCTTTAATCCTAACACTTGGGAGGCAGAGGCTGGTGGATTTCTGAGTTCGAGGCTAGCTTGGTCTATAGAGTGAGTTCCAGGACAGCCAGAGCTACAAAGAGAAAACCTGTCTTGAAAAAACCAAACTAAACCAAACCAAACCAAAACCAAACAAAACAAAAGAATTCTATTCTCAGATGAATACTATAAGCAACAAATATAACAGTGATGGATATTCCTGAAGGAGAGGTTCAGATCACTTGTGATATTCTGTAGTCTGGGGTTCAAATCTCTTACACAAGTAAATATTTTTACTTTTTGGTTGCATGTGCTCTTTTTGTGTAAGCACAGGCTATTTAAAATCAGTACAGAATTAGGGCATAACATACAATACTTAGATTAGTCTGGAGTCCAGTGATTAACATGTCCCAGAGATACCGGCTGGAGTTGTTATGAAACACAAGCAGATTTCCTGGTGACTTCCCCTTGGAGCATGTCATCTCAGGTGCTTCTTTTCTTCCTGGAGTGGGTAAGTCATTATCCCCACCCTGGAGTCTTTCCCTTGGATAATCGCAGGCAGAATGGACAGGCAGAGGAGACACCCTGTAAGGACAGAAGACTCACTCACTAGCTAGTCTTTTCTTCTGGAGCATTTTGGAAGTCCCAGATGGAGAAGACATGAGTGTCCTCCATTGCGGTTATGAGCACCTGGGGCCTGCAGAAACATTGTGAAGACTGAACCTGGTTTGGCGGATTGAACCTTTGGAAGAGGTCATCATCTGGTGATGCCACTTGACCTCATGGGAACACACACTGTGGTTTTATCTTCACTAGGCATTTCAGGCAAGGTACCACAATCCGTGACAACATAACTGGCAAGACTACCACTTTGAGTGTAAATCCATGTGACAATTGACAAGTCATTTGCCTTCTACTTCAGACCATTATGTTGTATATACTACAGAAGAAAAGTCATGGGTTTTTAAATAACATGAATTTTCAAGTAACAACCCCCATCATGTTCTCATTCACCCCCATATCATTTGAAATGCAACTGAACAGTTTATAAAGAGCATAGATGAAGAGCCTGGGCATGCTGAATTTGTTTCTGACTTATGTGTATCTCCTCCAGCCTCAGTTCTGGTCCTTGTCTGGGTCCCAGTAGTCATCCTGTATGATAAACCCCTGCTCTATTTCTCCTAAAGCTTTAGCTGAGCGAATGTTTAGAGTCTTACATACTGAATGATTTTGTCCAGATCTCCAAAGTGGAAGACAATAGGAGGTAGTGTTTCATCCTGTCTAAGACAAATGGATGCAGCTGTGGCTTTGAGGGTCTGGGGATCACTCTGCTCTGATAGGAGTGCCTTGTAACTTCACTGATTTTCTCTACCTTTATTTAAAGCCATATAAACAAAGGCTGGAGTGGAGGGAATCCTAGTCCTTGATCCCAATCTTGGAGTAAAGGTTTGTGGCATGTTTCTTCTCTTCCTCCTGGTGAAGAGGATCAACACAAAGAGCTCCAAAAGGACCACTCATAAGGTTACAATATCTCCAAAGAAACCAGATGAGAATTTCAATCCAGGCTTAGACTTTCACATTTTATTTGTTCTCTAAACCTGTTGCCATTAATGAAGATAAAGAGTCGGCAGAGCAAAGGAAGTGGGCAGCAGGCAATTTGCTTAAGTGCTTATTTAAGGTGGCTAGACTGGAGAAATGACAATGTTCTATTGTCTACCAGCAAAGGGATGCTGCAACAAGTAGCAGGTATTGATAAATTTAAAACAGAACCTAAATTCTCCTCCATAGAAATAAACACACCTTTGTCAGCCAGGTTTGTTATTTGAAAAGAAACTTACACCCTGGTGCAGAGAACTGAATCTGTTGACAACAGTTCCTTACACTCTAAGGTAGCAATCCTGGCTGATTCTTTTTCCTAACTGTTGAACTTGGGACCTTGTTAATTTTGGGGGGAAATTATTTTTCTGTCAAGATTATAATTGATCTTGCTGACTGACTTGTAATGCGATCAATTAAGTTCTATTAACTGGCATCTTCTTTGTATTCATAAATACAAAAATGAATACGGATACACATACACACAAGCACATACTGCTGGCAGTGCTTGCAGGTCTTGTGTCTCCTTCCTCTAGAGAGTCAAGGTAAAAATCAACAGTAGGATCAACTAAAGGGATATTTTCTTTAGTCTACTCTTTTTGCCTTTAATGTACATCAGAAAGGGGAAAAATCTGCATAGAAGTGGGAGAAGAAAGAAGATATTCTAATCAAGTCTTATTAGAACTGGGGAAGAGACTATTTGAAAAGAAGGCTTACGTTGAATTAAACTGGATTAGGCTATGCACACGCGTGCATGTGTGTGTGTGTGTGTGTGTGTATCTGTGAAGTTGTTAACTTGTTTCATCCACTCAGTGTGTGTGTGTGTGTGTGTTTGTGTGTGTGTGTGTGTGTGTGTGTGTGTGTGTGTGTAAGATGGATGTTTTTCACTGATTGGAGTGAGTGATTGATCCTTGTGCAGGATATGGTAACACGAGATAGAGTGAGAGTCTCTGTGCTTGTGACACACTGAACTTAGATTGCTTATCTTTAGTCTAAATGAAGTTTTGGAGTCTTTCATATATAAATCAAAGATGATTAGTTTCCCATTTCCTTTGTTCTTTCACCCCCAAGGCTTGTGAGTTCTGACAGAGAGATTTCTGAGGTTTCAGCAAGATCTCCTCCTGTGGTTTCAGAGCACAAGAGGCTTGTGCACAAGATGCCTTTATTGGGGCTAGCCTATGAGTTGTGCTGTGGCTCTTGAGGAAACAGATAGAGGCACTTAAAAATCAGGGCAGGAGATGCTGCTCAGGTATCCACTGATGTTCATCCCACTCAGAGTGGCTCCATGGAGAGCTCTCAAGTGCCCCCTGTCTGTTTCACCTGTGGACAAGATGGAGCTACTAAGACCCACCCCTTTCTTAGACTGGACACCTCTGGGCAGTCTGAGCATTCCAAGGAGCCAGATACTAGGTTAGAGAGGATCCAGGTACCAATGTATTTATTCCAACTATAACTATATAACTGTGATATATTTTGAGGGTTCTACTCTCTCCTTTAACCTGTTTTAAAGAAGGCAAAATGAAGAGATATCAGTTGCTTGTAGTGGTGCAGACAGCTTTGTAAAGACTTAGAAGGAAGCCTATTCAAGACTTGGTGACTCACTGCCCATGTGAGATGGAGAATAGGGTTAGTCAAGATGATGCCACCAACCAGCTCATCTAAAGGTTAGGGTGTGTGAATGAAGCAAAGTAGAGAAGTCTTTTTAGAAAATTAACATCTATCATAAAAGGGACTCTGTTAGACATATTATCAGGATTTAGACAAATGAGACTGGGACCTAGTGTTGTTCTTGTCAAAAAAGACATGGAGCAGACTTCTGAAATGCAATGATTGTTTTATTTCTCTTTTTTTCCTTTCTTTCTGCCATCCTCATCTATTTATCTAGCCCTCTCCCCACTCTTTCTCCTTCCTCCACCCATCCTTCTTCTCATTCACACAGTTTGGTCTTTTTCATCCTTATTATAACATGTTTTTTTTTCTTTCAAAATTCCTCTGAGCTATGAATAGCTTTGTTGTAAAAACTATTATCAATTCCTATGCAGGGTTTCTACCCAGTTTAGACCATTTGTGTTCCCATATGAAAGCCACACAAACAGCCTTTATTTTTAAATACGTGATGAGCAGCACAATAGCTGGGCGGCTGCCTACCTTCCATGTTGTTAAAGTCTACCTCCTATCCATAACCCAAGTTATGACTTACTTTGTTTCACCTGGGCTGCTCTTAGCTCCAACTAGTCAGCCCTTTGGGCCATGTTCTCTTGGCTCCTAGCCCGTGGCAGCTCTTTTTCTCCTGCAAGTCCTTCTTTTATCCCATAGTGGCTATCTATCCCCTCCTCTCTGCATCTTCCTCTAAACCCACCAAAACTCAATCCCACCTATTTCTCTTCTCCCCAGCTATTATCTGTTGGCATATTTATTCACCAATCACAATCAACTGTGGGCAGAGTCACAGGGGCTACTCACAAACTCTCTTGTCTTTGGGACAGTTTTGGGGACCTCAAACTAGCATTAGAATACAAGCAGCATTAGGCCAATCCACTACACAGCTTGGCAGACAGGTTTTTATTGTGTTATCATTTTTCCATTCCTAAAATTTGACGGATTGGAAATTAACCACATAGGAGGTACTTTATTAGTCTTTGCTGAATTAAATGAAAAGCTCCAAGAAGATTGAGATCATGTAAAGAAAGACAATGAATGATAAATTGTACATTGGTAAGAAGAAAGCCAGTGTTCCTGGGAGTTGGCTTTCAGCAGGAATCCCACTGGTACATCCTTATGTTATTGACCAACATCCAAACTTCTGTAGTTAAGAAACACTGCCATAGTTGAGGCTGTTTCTGGCTCCAGTATTTCTGCACCTCTCTTGTTGAAACACCTCTCCTTTGCTTTGTGAAAAGCCAGGTAAATGCTGCCTAGGCTACTGAAATGGCAGTTCCCATGATTGTTGAGAAACCCTCTCACTGGGATAGTTAGAAGGTCTCACAAGCTGAAAGTCGTAGAGGCCTAAGGTGAGTGGAGATTAAATGGGGACTCTAGGATAGGACTTGGAAGAAATAATGTCATCTGAGTCTTCTCAAAAAAAGGTATTGGCACCTGAACATGTCCTGGTTCACTTCTTCAGGGCTTCTCGCGTGAACCCAGGAGTAGTCAACTTACTCAGCTCTCCAGAGATGAGCCCTTGGATGATGACAATGACTCAGAGGAAAGAAGCTTGGATGTTAGACTTGATGAGAATCTCAGTGTTAGATAAAAAGCTGTCTGGGTTTAGGGGAACTTCTTTAAAAGTTCCATGAGGCAATTGATGTGGTCGACCAGTCATTTCTCCAAACATCGGAGCTCTGCAGCTTCTGAGGGAGTAGGGTGAACTGACTTCGAATGAAAGTCTCAGGGGTAGGATTTGTGTGAAAGACCCGCAGAACCATAGAGGGAACAAACACATAGGAACTCCATTTGCTTCTATGAATTAACTGTCTATCATGTACTCAATATTCCAGTGCCTCATTTTTTCATCAGTAAAATGAGGATTAAACTGGCATTGCAAAATTCATTAATAATGCAATAAGCAAGGTAATGAGATGATTTATATGGAGCAAAGCCTTAGATAAAAGTACTGCTTAACATTTACGTATGAGATTCCTTAGTGTCTCAGAGGTGAGTCCTCTGGTATGTCCTTCCAAACTAACCCTCACCTTTACTAAAGTTCCGAGAAATGTCAGTGACTTCTGCTTTCCACACTTATTATATTTGAATAGATCCAATGTTTTTCAGTTATTTAAGAGATGCCCAACAGAGGAGTACTAACTGCCTATTCTGTATCATTCTAGATGCAAAAAAATCTGTGGCTGTGGGAAAGAAGTAGGTATTGTATATGGGGGATTCTTATTAAATGAACATTAAGAAAATAACATAATATATAAGACAATTCAGACAATGCAATTGTTACCAAACTTGTGTTAAGCCTTGTGCCCCAAATCAGGTCCAGCCACCCATACTCAGTAAGCCAATTCTAAGAGCTAAATTTCTGAAAAGTGGAAGGCAGAAAAAGGAAATTTATTGAGTGTGGCCACACTAGGAAGAGAGAGGAAGGGATCCAGTGAATACAGTGTATCTTCCCAGTGTGCCCAGGGTGAATCTTCCAAAGGGGCTGAGATCTGAACTTGTGTCGTCATGGTTATGCCTGCCCCTCTTTTAAACACTTTTCAAAACACTATTAGTTTTATTGTCATTTTGAAGATTTAGAACTCTGTATCACTAAATTGTGACTTTTTTTGTGTGTGTGTGTGGCCTAGATTATTCTTCCCTGCTTCTGTGCCTATTTTAGACCTGGAACTCCTTATTGTAAAAAGGAAAAAAAAATCTTGCCAAAACATTTCACATCCCAGAATGTAGTAGTCATAGAGCTAGCAAAGGAGGCTTAAGTCCCACTAGAAGTAAGATGGGGCAACACAGAAAAACCTTATACAGAGAACAAGATGGAAATTAACTTGCCTTGAGTCTTTGAATTTCCACTTATTGTTTACAATCTAAAAATCAGTTAATAAATTCTATCTTCAAGGAGAAGAGAGATTCTGAAAGTGCTCACTTGATGAGTTGTATTAGGCTTTGTGTTTGGATTTTATAAAGAAGGACTCATCATATATATAAGCATATATTATATGATTATATAGTATGTGTTACTATATATACATATTCTGGACCCTTCTCATCATAACTATCTCCAGTCATAAACTGTAACTACTTATCAGGAAATCAGAAATTCACTGGTTTAATGTCAAAATAGGTAAAATCATTAAAATAATATGAGCAGGAATATTAGGAATAATTTGTTCTGGATACCTATATAATGCAAAACTCATCACATGCTCTGTGAAATACATTTTTATTTATCAATAGTTTACTCCTGATACTAAAAGCAACACCCAGAACACACTTTGAGGATTGAGAGTAGACTTGGGACGGTGGTGATGTAACCTTTTGCTCTGGCATTTTTCCAGCTTTTATGCACCGCAGCTGTCAATGCTCAGAGAGGGTCACTAAGCGCCATCTAGTGTTACTTTCGGGTGCAAGCGCCAAAAGCTGGACACTCAGAGAGGGTTTTTGTTTTGTTTTGTTTTCATGAAAGAATGCACCGAACACATTCCGCATTTACTTCCTTTATTTTTTTTAAAGCAAATGACAAAAACCCAAATTACCAGCTTTTTTTAAACCTAAGCTTAACATTACATATTTAATTTCTTCCTTCCTTCCTTCCTTCCTTCCTTCCTTCCTTTCTTTCTTTCTTTCTTTTTTTTTTTTCGAGACAGGGTTTCTCTGTGTAGCCCTGGCTGTCCTAGAACTCACTCTGTAGACTAGGCTGGCCTCGAACTCAGAAATCTGCCTGCCTCTGCCTCCCAAGTGTTGGGATTAAAGGCGATCGCCACCACTGCCCAGATGACATTACATATTTAAACAACAGTCAAACTGATGAGGTTGCCAGCATCCATGCACAACTAGAAAACAACCTTAATTTACACTAAACCAGAAATGTATTACCATTGATACAGTAATAACTTTCATCATTAAATACTGAAAATAAAATTGAAATATTTCTGTAGAAGATTCATCGGGCACCGATAACTTCACAGCAGGCTGAGGCTTCTCACTCACATTTCAACACAACGGGAAGCAGATCCATGCTGGTGTTAAAGACAATCTCACCCTAGCGCTACTCAGGAGTCACAGGGCTCACCAGATTACATTTGGTTTAAAGCAAAGTGCATACAGAGATTACAATTTTAAAGACAAAAAGAAAAAAAGAAAAAGAAAAGGAAAAAAAAGAAGGAAAAGTCCTATTTTGTGGTCGCCAAAACAAACTCAAAAATCTAACAAATGGGGTCTCCGGTGAGCTGTTTTATTACTTTGGATTAGGTACAGTTATACAGAAAGTCGAGTTCATTTGAAATCTTCAAAAGAAAAACAGTTCTGGTTATTCCTCAAATGGTGCTCGCTAAGGTTAGCACTCCGGTTAAATGCGTGCGTTGAGTTACGTGTTATCCACGCTTAGCTGGTGCTCCTCACCATTTATCATCAAGGACTTTAACTGTCCATCTTCTTCAATTTCTACTCTTTCTTGACCGTTCTCCACAATTCTCTTTGTAGTGATTTTTTTTTTGTCATTAACTATCTTAGTTGAAGTTGATATTGATTTGCAGTTGCCCATTCCACTGCCGCCACATGACACTGAATGAATGAAGTGAGACCCCATGACCTAGTGACCCGAATGGAGTAAAGCCTATCAAAAGCAGGAAATCCACCTCCGAAAGAAGGAAATCCACTGAAGGCAGAGAAAAAGGAGCCAGCACTTCGGCTTCTACTTCCTCAGTGACTCCTTTAGTTTCCAAAAAAGTTATCAAATGGGTCTTCAAAGAAGTCAAATGAAAATGGGTCCCTTCCACCAAAAATTTCCTGAAGACATCATCTAGGTTCCTGAATGTGAAGCCAAACTCAACTGGACTGTCAAAATGACTTCCACCTCCTCCTCTTCCACCGCCATTACATACTTCTTTGCCGTATTTGTCATAGATGTCCCGCTTTTTAGCATCCGATAACACTTTATATACCTCAGACACTTGTTTGAATATCCTCTCTGATTTTTTATTTTCAGGATTTTTGTCCGAGTGCCATTTAAGTGCCTGTTTTCGATATGCCTTTTCAATGTCCTCAGGTGAGGCATGTCTCTGCATGTCCAGCACTTCATGGTAATCTACCATGTTTTAACGGCCTATCGGAACAAATCCGAGGACGCGGCATCCAGCGATGGGGGAAGTTGGGCAGCTGGTCTCCTCGAGGCTCTGGCCCAGCTGTCTGGCCTCTTCTCCTCGCGCTTTTCTTTCTCTCCGATAGGGTATCAATCGCTGTGTTTGTTCACAGTCCATTTATTAGACAGTTCTGGTTGCAGCAGTTGTACGGCTGGCCAAAGGGTGTTAAGAGCCAGAACTGTGAGAGGGAAACCTCCATTTGGTAGGGCTGTGGTCCAGAATGGTGTGGCCTGTCTTCTCTGCTCTTCTCCTGTTCTCCCACCTCTTCAGTCTGATCATGTACACGGCAGTGGGATTCAAGGGCATCAGCTTTAGCAGGTCAACCATGAAGTTTAGTTCCAGGGAACCAGAAAGTATTGAGGGAGTAGTTAAGAAGAATGATCTCATAAATTGTTTATCAACTTCAGAGGTTAACAGGGCTGCACATACCAAGGGTCTGATAATCTTCATTCTATTTCCCAGTTTCAGGCTCACAGTAGTTGTCACTCTCTGGAAAGATTAGGAGAGTGCTTCAAACACTTTGAAAATTTGACCCCAGCAACCACATGGTGGCTCACAACCATCTGTAATGGGATCTGATGCCCTCTTCTAGTGTGTGTCTGAAGATAGCTACAGTGTACTCATATAAATAAAAATAAATAAATCTTTAAAAAAAGAAAATTTGATCAATATGGGTTGGAACTTGAAAGGTTTATTAATCCAATTGATTGGCTGTTAGAACAAAATATGAACATTTTCTATAGGATTTAAAAAAGACCCTAAGCTTTGTTTAAAATGTTAAAAATAGCCAACATATAAACCCTAATTACTTGGCATAATATGAAACAAAAATACAAACTCATATGTTGTCAAAGCTCTGTCAAAAAAAAAAA